>NC_133329.1:98361999-98667688 GCF_042186555.1 Aquarana catesbeiana
TGACATTTGTGGAAGACATTTTTCTGTTTCAATATGGCTGTGCCCCTGTGTACAAAGCCAGCTCCATAAAGATGTGGTTTGGTAAGTCTGGTGTGGAGGAAACTGAGTGGCCTATATCTCAAACCTATTGAACACCCTTGGAATGAATAGTAAGCTACTGTAGCTGATTGCAAGCTAGTTCATCGTGCATTAGTACCCGACCTCACAAATGCTCTTTTGGATTATTAGGTACAAATTCCTACAGAAACACTCTAAAAAACTTATGGAAGTCCTTTTCAGAAAACTTGAATGTGGTATAGCCACAAAGTGAGAGTCAACTCCATCTAATGCCCATGGTTTTGGATTGGGATGTCCACCAAGCCCTTATAGGTGTGATTGTCAGTTGTCCCTGAAGTCTGACCATATCGTGTACCTATAACCCATCTCTCTGCTATCCACAGGTGATTGTTCAGAGATCTTTGTCTGCCAAAAACCTCTCTCATGCTAAAGGTGGCTCGCTACTTGCAGCTTACCTCAAGGTGTTGCCATTCTTTATGATGGTTCTTCCTGGGATGATCAGCAGAGTTCTCTTCACAGGTAATGTCCTTTAAGGAGTATTGACTGATTAAATTTTTTGTGTAGTAACTAGGGGTGCACCGAATGGAAATTGTGGTGCTTAAAACGAAACCGAAAATTAAGGATGTACTAGGCCAAAAGCCAAAACTGATACCAAAAATGACAGTTTTTAAAAAATATTTATATTTTTATATACAATTGTATTATATTCAACTTTATAATTAATATCATCAATTTGAAATGAATATGAATTTATTGTTGCCCATTATTGGCACCTTTAGTGCCAGAAAAGCTCAAGAAAAATGCAGTCTGCATTACAACCATCTCTTGTATCGTGTCCTCAGTCTTTAACCATCTCTTGTATCATGTCTGAACTCTCTTACTTAAACACACTGCTAATAGTATTAGCAAAATTTCCATGTGGTGCACCTCTAGCAGACATGATACAGGAGATGTCAGAGACTGCAGACATGATACAGGAGATGATCAGAGACTGCAGACATGATACAGGAGATGATAAGAGACTGCAGACATGACACAGTAGATGGTCAGAGACTGCAGACATGATACAGGAGATGGTCAGAGACTGCAGACATGATACAGTAGATGGTCAGAGACTGCAGACATGACACAGTAGATGGTCAAACTGATTCAATGTCCCGCCATTGGATCAGTGTGCCACCTGTCACAGGAGGTGGGACATTGTTACTGCGGTCCGTGCAATTCAGCTCCGTGACACATGGAGATCGCCGCTCTGTGGAAGGGAGGAGAGGAGGAGAGGAGGGGGGAGGACTGGTTCCTGCCAGGATGACACCCCCGCAGTGGGTGGCACCAGGGTGGGATGGCACCAGGGGCGGGACCCCACTCGGACCCTATCCCATTTTCGGCTCCATTATCGGCAAGAGTTTCCTTTCAGCAATTTGCGGAAAATGTCATTTTCTGAAGTTTTTTTTTGGCCACCGAAATGTTGGTGCATCCCTGGTAGTAACCAGCCACAGTGATTTCATATTAATGCAAAATCATGCCCAAATGTTACATAGTTACATAGTCGGTAAGGCCGAAAAAAGATAATAGTTCATCTAGTTCAACCTGTGTTGGTGTACGTGTATCAGTGTATTGATTTCCCATATCCCTGTATGTTGTGTCCTTTAAGATGTACATCTAAGAGTCTTTTAAAAATATCTATACTCCCTGCAGCCACCACCAATTGTGGGAGAGAGTTCCACATCCTTATAGCCGTAACAGTGAAGAACCCCGTACACAGTTTAAGGTTAAACTGCTTCTCCTCCAGTCTCATTGTGTGCCCGTGTCCTTTTACACTCCCTGGGACTGAATTGTCTATTTCCTATGCTGGGATTTCCCCTGAGATATTTGTAGATCGCTATCATGTCCCCTCTCAAGTGTCTTATCACCAGTGAGAATAAATTGCGTGTTTGCAACCGTTCCTCGTAATTGAGATCCTCCAGCTCCCTTATTAGTTTTGTTGCCCTTCTTTGAACTCTCTCCAGCTCAAGCACATCCCTTCAGAGGACTGGTGACCAGAACTGGACGGAAAACTCCAGCTGAGGCCTAACCAGAGTTTTATAAAGTGTCATTAAATGTCATTAATAAGGTATTACTGACATATGACCATACTATTATTTTGGCTAGTTTCATATTTTAAAAAACTGGGACAAGTATGAACTGTGACTGACAGGACATTCTGGTAGTTGCAGATCCAAAAATGTTGGAAATCCATGGGTGGTGTTAGCGTGTATACATGTGTAATCAATGTAGTTTATTCCACTGCCTATGTGAATAATAGTTTCATGCAACCTCTAACAGATGACGTGGCTTGTGCAGATCCCGAAATCTGCAGGTCAATCTGTGGCAACCCTTCCGGATGTTCTGATATCGCATACCCCAGACTTGTTATCGAATTACTGCCAACAGGTAACACAAATTTGCCAATATATAAATTTTCTCTCTCAAATACGTACAATGATTGAAGGTTTGTGAAGTAAACCTGACATAAAACTGTCAATATTTCCCACAAAACTTCAATTAGAATCAAACTGCCTCTTGACGCCAAGGCTAAAAAAGACACAGAGCCATATGGCCCAACAATGAACACGCTAGCAATCACTAAAGCATTTGCATTACTTGGCACAATCACTGACTTAGTTGAATGTTTTCATGCGGCAAACAAAAAAAAAAAGGTTGGTTAAAGAAAAATAGTTTGATTATTCAACATATGCGAAAGCCACGCTGAAAACTTCATGGCCCTCTTACATCCCCTCAGTTTGACCTATGGGGGTCTATTCAGAGCTTTTTTTCCTCAAACAATAGGTGCTGGAACTCAACCACGACCCCCCCCCCCCAAACCCCATCAAATAGTGGGTGTGGTCATATTTCACAAACAATAGAAGTGTCTTAAAGGGGCATTAAATATCAGGATTGCATTGCATACAGAGTGCAGAGCTCATGGGGGTTACACACAGAGTGCAGAGCTTTCACTTGTAAACACAGAAACCAGACTTCTGTGTTTACAAGTGATTGTGGTGAGCAGGCACCAACGGGTCTGAACCAGAGGTGGTGGAACTGAGTTCCACCAAGTTCCCCCTGAAAAAAAGCCCTGGGTCTATTTATAAAACATTTGTTGCATGCATGTCAGAGGCATTTATGTAAGATGAACGAAATGTCCCATATTTTTTCTTAGTGAACAATTTATGTGTTATCAGCTCCATCTAGCGGCCAAAATGTGGTATAGTTTTCTAATAGAGGTATTTCGGAACATTAGATGGAGCTGTCAATACAGGCATTAATCTTCTAGAATAGTGGTCTCCAAACTGCAGCCCTGGAGTCTGATGTGGCCTTTTAATTTCTTTTATCTGGCCCTTGGAGCTCTATTCCATCCACTGACCCCAACAAAGGGGCACAATTATTCCCAATGACACCAATGTGATGAGACACTATTCTTCCCAATGACACAGACCATGGGAAACAAATCCTCTCACTGACACCAATGATGGGGCACTATTCCTCCCACTGATACCAATGATGGGGCACTATTCCTCCTACTGATACCAATGATGGGGCACTATTCCTCCCCAGTGGCGGCTGGTGCTCAAATTTTTTTTGGGAGGTACAAACAAACTGAAAAATACTGAAAAAAAACCCCACCAATTGGAGCCTCACTGTGCCCATCAAATGCAGCCATTGTGCCATTAATTGCAGCCATTGTGCCCATAAGATGCAGCCATTATGCCCATCATATGCAGCCACTGTGCCCATCATATGGATCCACTTTTGCCCATCATATGCAGCAACTTGTGCCCATCATAAGCAGCCACTTGTGCCCCTCATATGCATCCATTTGTGCCCATAAAATGCAGCCACTTGTGCCCATCATATGCAGACACTGTGCCCATCATATGCAGCCACTTGTGCCCCATCATATGCAGCCACTTGTGCCCCATCATATGCAGCCACTTGTGCCCGTCATATGCAGGCAATTGTGCCCCATCATATACAGCCACTTGTGCCCATCATATGCAGCCACTTGTGCCCATCAAATGCACTGTGACACCCGCTGTCTGCCTGGGACTTACCTCATCTTAGTGGCAGGTCAGGCAGCGGGTGACGGCGGCGAGTTGTGGGACGGCTCCCATGTCCTCCATGCTTCCCCCTCCTCTGTTGGTCAGTTTTGCTAGGCGTCCAATTGGAGCGCCTCTGCCTTCAGCCAGTCAGGTAATGGGTATTAGACCCGCACTACCTGATTGGCGGAGAGGCAGTTCAGTGTTAGAAAAGCAAATATTCATTAGCTTTTCTAACACATCTGGGTGGACTGCGAGCGAAATGCTCTGCGCTCTGAGTCCACCTTTTTTGAAGCCTATTAGAGCCTATGGCTCTAATCAGGTGCTTAAAAAAACACCCCCGCCGCTAGAGTTCAGGTGCCTGGCGTCCGAAAATTGTCCGGACGCCTGAAATGGGGGTGACAGCAGCGGCCATGGATAGATTCATAGAGGCGGGTGGTGGGAGAGAGGGTGCGGCGCCCGTGCGCCTGAATGGATGAGCCGCCCCTGTTCCTCCCAATAATACCAGTGATGGAACACTATCCCTCCCACTGATACCAATGACGGGGCACTATTCCTCCCACTGATACCAATGATGGGGCACTATTCCTCCCACTGATACCAATGATGGGGCACTATTCCTCCCACTGATACCAATGATGGAACACTATTCCTCCCACTGATACCAATGATGGGGCACTATTCCTCCCACTGATACCAATGATGGGGCACTATTCCTCCCACTGATACCAATGATGGAGCACTATCCCTCCCACTGATACCAATGATGGGGCACTATTTCTCCCACTGATACCAATGATGACAACACTATCCCTCCCACTGATACCAATGATGGGGCACTATTCCTCCCACTGATACCAATGATGACAACACTATCCCTCCCACTGATACCAATGATGGGGCACTATTCCTCCCACTGATACCAATGATGGAACACTATCCCTCCCACTGATACCAATGATGGGACACTATTCCTTCCACTGATACCAATGATGGAACATTATCCCTTCCACTAATACCAATGATAGGGTAATATTCATCCCACTGATACCAATGATGGTGCACTCTTCCTTCCACTAATACCAATGATGGAACACTATCCCTCCCACTGAGATTGATGATGGGGCACTATTCCTCCCAATGACACCAATGATGGAACTCTAATCCCTCCCACTGAGACTAATGATGGGGCAGTATTCCTCCCACTTACACCAGGACATTTTCTACTCCCAGTTACTAAAGTCCGGCCCCCCTAAAGTTTGAAGGACAATAAACTGCCCCTTTGTTTATAAAGTTTGGAGACTCCTGTCCTAGAAAAATGATGGGACATTTCATCCAACTTGCACAAATGCTTCTGACATTCATGCAACAAATATTTTAATAATAGACTTAAAGTGTATGTCCAGCCAAAAAACTTTTGTTTACCCTCACTTCTTGTCCTGCTGTGTTTCCCCAGACAAAAAGTAATAGAACATCTGAAACAGACACCACCTAAAATAGAATCTGACCCAAGTTCTACTCTTCCCCTACTCCACTAAAGAAAAGCATTTTTATTTCTGTCTTTGTTCCTGTTTGAGTGTTATCCTCACTGCCTGCCTGGAAAAATGTTTCAAACAAGACAGGTAGTGATTCTAATAGAATCTCAGATAGCAGTAAAAAAATGACAGAGGTTCTAACCCTTCCCCACTCCATCCAAAACAGAGAAAAAAAATAGTACACTTTAAAGAGGAATTTATACTTTGCCCATGCAAAGTCTCCTTCTATACGGCCCCATGTCCCTTATCCTTACCTTGTCTCCTTTTTATATCGACACTACCCGGTGCCCCCTACTCCCCTGTGACAGTGCTGGGGCTTAGCAGTCATTTGCTAGATCCAATCACAATTGCATAACTAAAGGAGTAACATAAATGCTCCCCCCTCCCCCCCCAGTGTGCCAACACCATTGATGTCAGCAACAGGATTGGAGGGTGGTCAGGGGGGCACTTTGCAGAGACATCATCACTTTTTTTCTGCATGAGCAAGGTGACAGCATCTTTTTAAAAATCATTAAAGAGTGATCAGCAGAATGCCCACGTGTGCTTTTTAGCTACAATCAGCATTTCCAATTTCGAATGATCAGACTGAAACATGTGGGCACCACAAGAGATTTTATAATGTGCTATTTTTTACAGAATACAAATTTAGAAGGGAAAACTGGATGCTGGAACTGAACACATACAGAGAAGTGTATGAATTGATGTACACATTTATCAAAGCCTATATTTTTATTTATAACACATTTGTCATCAGCAGAGAAGTGAGGAGACCTTTCATTGGGTGACTGTGAAGATGTCTAACTGTCCGACTCTCCATTTGCCTTCACTTTTAGGGTTAAGAGGTCTAATGATGTCAGTTATGATTGCTGCTCTCATGTCCTCACTGACTTCCATTTTTAATAGTGCAAGCACCATTTTTACCATGGATCTGTGGCGCCACATCCGCCCGCGCTCTACCGAGTTTGAGCTCATGATCGTGGGAAGGTAGGGTCTAGCTACATACCTATTTGTTCATTACTAAAGGGTAACTCCGTCTTTCTAATACAGTATAACCAGAGGCAAAACTTTTTTTTGTTTTGGAAAAAGCAGATTAGAACCCCCTGACAGTTTTTTTATTGCTCTCTTTGTCCCCGTTAGGGAGATTCATCCTCTCTAGACATGTGCGGTTTGTTTTGTTCCGAATGAATATTCAGACTAATTTTTCATTATTCGAATATATCCGAATACCCAAATTACAGTATAAACAAAGTTTATCGAATGCTCCGAATAATTTAATTTGTCTGAATTTCCGAAATTCTAAGTGAAATTCGAATTGAATTTTACATCGAATTCCATTCGAATTCGAACTGTAAACATGTTTCTGAAATGAAAGACTGTGTGTTATTAGAGTGCCATTTCGAAATAATGCTGTTTTTGTTAAGCTAAAGGTGATTTAAAGTCATTGTAATCATTTGATAAAGATTTTTGCTTTTGTTTGTTCACTTTGCCGCATTTGAATAGAAAAAATATCTAAACTTTTCACTTCGACCGATTTTTAAATTTATCGATTCAAACATTTCGAATCGGTAAATTTGAAAAAAAATTCGAAATAATTGAACGAGTCAACCGAAATTAACTAAACTAAATAACTAGCTTATCGAATCTAAACAAAACTAATCAAATTTTTTCATCATGCATATGTCTAATCCTCTTTATTTGACCTGTTTACTATTATTATTGAAAGTGAAAGTAAAGGAAAATCCCAAATTTTGGGTTGTTCCCAGAAAAGTAATAGAGGGGAAATGTTCCAATGGGGACACTAGTGCAGATGACCTGGGGGGCAAATAATTCCCTTAATTAGAAGGGATTTCTTCTCACTTTCTATTTCAGTGGTTCTCAACTCCAGTCCTCAAGACCCACCAACAGGCCAGGTTTTGTGTATTACCTTGGGCAAATGATATCACCTGTGATGTATTTCAGTTATCTTGCAAACCTGGCCTGTTAGTGGGTCCTGAGGACAGGAGTTGAGAACCACTGTTCTATTTGGTTATGGGACAGGAAGTGAAGGGAAATCTCTGCAATGAGATACAGATGGCAAAATAAAATACAGGTCAACATCCAATCTGGTACCATACCATGATTAATCGTACACAATTTAGGCACAATATGTAAGCAGAAGAATGTCTGGGGTGTCAAAACCCCTAAGGGGTACGAGAAGCCACAACCATCAGCAGAATGTGAAACAGGAACTAAAAAAAAAACCCTGGACAGGACCCCGGGAAGGTAAATCTTACACCAAATATAGAGCAGTTACAGATAGCTGTCAACCATACCCAACAAGTGACCCATACTGACTCCTAATAGTTGACTGTGGAAAATGCTAGGCCCTTCCTGCTTTAAACACCAAGCTGCATCCGGCTACAAAAAACAGGGGAGGGAAAAAAAGGGCAAGAAAAGTAAGGAAAGAAAGAAAGCGGTAGGGGAACTGCCCAGTCCAATGGAACATTCCATCAGAAAGAGAGGGCACCATCCCTCCCGCAGGGAGCCAGGCAAGGGGGCACATACCATGGTTCCAATGACTTAGAAATCACCAAGGTGGTGACCTCCATCCTCCCCGCACGGCTGAACCACTACTCATATAACCTTTAACATTCAAATCCTATCATTATTTTCTAGGAATGTTGGAATGTTAAATGTTGGATTTTGTTTAAAGTGATACCTGGTCATCGTGCTCCCGTTTTAGAGTATCACATCTTCCACTTTTGCTTCTGCATTGTTACCCCGTTATATGCACCTCTGGTGGAGGATACAAGCAGTCATGCTGACACACATTGGGCAGGCATGATCCACTATTGTCAGGAAGTCTGTCCAGACTGGTGATGCCAATATTGGAGCAAGCACATATAGACAAGAAGTGGCTGGAAGAGATAAGCAGCACTGAGAAACGTAAAATAATAAAAGACCAGTAAAAACAGTATTTTTAGAGAAAAAAAAAAACATGACAATCGCTTATCATACACAATGATAGCAAACAAAAACTGGATTAGAACACTTTTAAAATGCTTATCCCTACTTGGTGTGAGTTACTGCCCTATATATGTATTCGGTTTAAAATTGTTTTCCATGTTTGTGTTATTCACTTTCAGAGTGTTTGTGCTGGTGTTGGTTGTGGTGTCCATTCTGTGGATCCCTCTAGTGCAGGCCAGCCAAGGTGGCCAACTCTTCATATATATCCAGTCCATCAGCTCCTACCTGCAACCTCCTGTGGCCGTGGTCTTCATAGCTGGCTGTTTTTGGAAACGTACTAATGAGAAGGTAACATCACATATTAAATAATGAAACTGGTTTAATATGAGGTGAAAATAGACATCTATTTCACTACTACAATGGAAAGTAAAGGGAAATAACCAGCTTGATAAAAATGCAGCATGCAGTTTTGCTCACAAATGATAAAAACATAGTATTTGTTGCAGGATGTTGCAATTTTCTTCAAAAATATTTGTGTCCGCTTAAGTCTGTTTGTTCTCTACGTGCAATCACAAATTTTAATAAGCTGTT
This sequence comes from Aquarana catesbeiana, assembly GCF_042186555.1. NCBI lineage: Eukaryota > Metazoa > Chordata > Amphibia > Anura > Ranidae > Aquarana > Aquarana catesbeiana. Next base: position 98,371,202 of record NC_133329.1, read on the forward strand.
TTTGTGTTCCATCCAGGGTGCATTTTGGGGGTTGACCATAGGCTTAGTTGTTGGCCTCATCCGTATGGTGCTGGATTTCGTATACCCAGCACCACAGTGTGACCAGCCTGATGGGAGGCCAGGAGTGGTGAAATACGTCCACTATCTCTACCTGTCCATGATATTGGCACTGCTGACCTTCATCGTGGTGGTGGTTGTCAGCCTATACACAGAGCCTCCTACTAAAGAAATGGTAAGAAGGTATATTTAGGTGCTATCTTCTGTTAGTCCCATCTGCTAGTCCTATTAATCCCACCTGTTAGTCCTATTTGCAGTTAGGAGTATCTCCTAGATGGCAACCAGTCATACACTATATGGTCTAAAGTTTATGGTCACCTGACGATCACATTTACCTATATGGGTAAAAGTATATGGACAGGCTTTGAAATTATGAAGTTAAGAAGTATCCAGTGAAGGGTACTGTTAATGCTATATTATTCAAAGACATTTTAGATAATGAGCTCCTCCAATCTTGACCTCAACACAGTTTAACACCTTTTGGATGAATTGGAAAGCTGATTGTGTCTTCTTGTCCAACATCAGTACCTGACCTCACTGATGCTGTTTTGGCTGAATGGGCATACAGAAGAGTGCAGGCTGGTATAACCACCGATATAGAGGAAATCCCTAATAATGCTCATGGCTCCAACATGGGATGTCCAACAAGCTTATATAGGTGTGATGGTCAGGTGTCCACAAACTTTTGGCTATATGGTATACAAGCTGTTTTTTGTAAAAACAAATTATACATTTGTACGTTTTTATGAGTTTGATGAGAAAATAATATATAGTGGTGTAGAGACCAAAGTGTTTCTATACAAGTTGCTTGTCTTATAAATTCATAGAACACACAAACTGCCGCTTGGGTTAACAGCTGTGAACCTTTCATCTTTGGTGATAATTTGGACATACTGTACATCAGCAGGTGTGCTGGGACGCCATATTACACTCATTAAAGCAAGTTATTAGAGCAGGCAGACCAGAGCGACTGGTGACATTTTAAAGACATGAAGCTGTATAGTTGTTTCATGAAATTTTCCTGCTTCCTCTCAGATCAGTCGTCTTACTTGGTTCACACGTTACGATGAGATAGAAAATGTCCAGGAGGTGACATCTATTGAGACCTCTTCCCAGAAAAGAGACAGTGTAGTGGAGAACAATGTGGATAAAGCTGATTTAAATTCCTCCGATGGGATCATCGATGATTCAGCAGGTATGTCTAAGGGAAATACATTTTTTAAAAGAATATGTATTTTTACGAGAAATACAGCTGCTACTTTAGGAGTCTGTCCATCCTAAAGCAGTTTTATTTTGGGTGAAAATTGGTTTATTTTTTCCACTACCAACCAACCAAGTGTATCTCAAGCTGAAACTTAAAATGGACCTGTAGCCAGGCCATGGACAGACAAGTATTTACACATTACTAACAAACAATAAATGGGTTTTAAAACAAGTCTTCAGTTACCTCTATAGCTGCAGGTATGGTGGAGCAATTCATTGTCAAAGCTCAAAAGAGAAACAGTGAAGTCCTCTATGCATAATCTCTGGGCAGCCGTATCTCCCTTTGCTCTAATATTTCTGCTTTCCTGCTGTTTGCATTGCATATTAGAAGGCTAGAATGCTGCTGAGCCACTGCTGGGAGGGTTAGCTGGGAGGGTGAGCATGGGGTAGATGAGCTGCTTTAGAAATAGTAAAAGTGCTTCTGCTGTAATTTTTTATAATGAATTTCTCCACTGTACCTGCAGCTAAAGAGGTCAATGAGAGTTTGTTGTAAAGTTAATTTACTGTTTTCTAAGAACATGTGGATAATTGAATGCCCATCTTTACATTTTGGGTTAGGGGAAATGTTAAATCCTCTGTCAGCTATTTATTTCTATTAGTGGTACCAATTGGGAGACTTCTACCTACTTCCTGTACTAGTGACAATATTGCCTGGGAATAGAAGTGAAGGGAAATCTCCACAACAGAAAAAAACCTTTGAGGAAAGGCTGAAACCTCTGTGCTTTTTATTGCGTTGTGTGTCCCCATGGGAGATTTCTCCTTACTTCCTGACCTAGTGCCACAGAGACAAAAAGTTTGGTAAAATCTCCCAAAAAGGTTCAAGGCAGCAATGGAAAGCTAATCCTTCTCCTCTCTAAATAAATATTTTTGGCTTGAGTTACACATTAGGACAGATTCATATTATTGTCAAGCTTATAGTGCAGGGGTATGCAATTAGCGGACCTCCAGCTGTTGCAAAACTACAAGTCCCATCATGCCTCTGCCTCTGGTTGTCATGCTTGTGGCTGTCAGAGTCTTGCTATGCCTCATGGGACTTGTAGTTCTGCAACAGCTGGAGGTCCGCTAATTACATATCCCTGTTATAGTGCATTCACCATGTGCTAATCACTTTATATCCCCTGCACTGGCTCTCTGTACCTAAAAGTAAAGATGAGTAAATGATTCTCTCTATGCAAAATATTCCACAGATGTGACCAATTTGCCACCATTAATTTGCAGAATCTGCCCAGTTATTACTTTTATCCTTAGAAAATATAGGAATTGCTAACAAAGTCTCAAAGACAAGACATGGAAAATAACTGCTGATGTTAACTGGGAATGTTGGGTATTGATGTATCATGATGCTGTAATGTATTATGCTTGTATACAAAGAAAATCAGCCATAATTTGGTTTTATATTGTTTTATTGGTTTGTACTAAAATAAAGATAAACATACATGTCTTTTAAGACAGCTTTTAATGCATTGCTTTCAAAGTCCCAATTGGGGGAATTCCTATATTAACTTCAGATAATTTCTTAAAACCTTTTGGCTTCATCCTTAGAAAATATTCTTGTGAGATAAACTGGGATACCAACCCATACAAGGTCAAGTATAAAGCATACTATTAATGGGTCATGTATGGCCAGTCACATGCTAAGCACCTTGCCCAAGGTATACTAGTAAAAATCTGGAAAATGTACCCGATTATCACGCCTATAAAATACAGTCAAAAGTATGTGAATACCATTCCAGTTAGGTTCAGGTGTTTTCAGTGAAGGATACTGTTAATGTTAAAGCATGTGAAGGCATTTTGGATAATTGTGCATTTTAGCCTTGCAGCAAATTTGGGGAAGGCCCTTTTCTGTTCAGCATGACTTTGCCCCACCCCCATGCACAAAGCCGGCTATATGAAGACATGCTTTCAAGGGCTCGAAAAAACTCAAAGAGCCCTGACCTCAACCCTACTGATCACCTATGACATTAATTGGAATGGAAATTGCAAGACAAAATTTAAATTGAATGTCGAACATGCTCATATAGGTGTGATGGGCAGGTGTCCAGAAGTTCTGTCTATATATTGTGTTTTTCCAGTAAGCAGCAAGTACAAAGCCCGAGTTCATAGTTCTATATTATATAGTATGGTCAATCTGACATTCTCACTTTACATCTTGTTTACATCAGAAGAGATTTGTAGCAGGGAACAACACAGTTGCGTATGGTCTGTTACATTATGCATAGCCGGGACCCAGAGTTTCAATGTGTAGATTTCTTTAGGCCACCAGGTGCAATGTTCTAGGACCCTGTATTGATTGTTCTCTACCTGCATAAAACTGGTAATCTAGCCTTTCTGACAACCCCTCTCTTGCAGATGATCAATCATGTGTTTCCCGTCTGAAAAAAGCCATCTTCTGGCTTTGTGGGATGGAACGGAAGGATGTCCAAGAAGAACAAGCCCCTGCTCCTCCTTTAGAGTCACCAAAAGTTTTGTTGTCTGAGCGACCCTTAATAACACATGTCCTGAACATCAACCTCATCCTGTGTATGAGTGGAGCCATATTCCTTTGGGGTTACTTTGGCTAGAGGAAGATACTTCTTTGTGGTTGTATTCCTTGGACAAAGGACATCACGGGTGCCAAAATATTGTAGAAGGCATAATCCGAATACCGTTCTGCACAAAAATTGTGTGCAACCTGTTGTCTTCTACAAGGGAAAGCTAGGACAGTGAGCTCCCAATGGGCTTCCTTCTTATTGACTAAAAGAAGTTGTGATGATTCCTCAGCGGGACTGTATCCATCATTAAACAGAAGGAGATGTCAAATACAATACATTTTTCATGGATTTATAAAAACTTTTCATTTTTCAGGATGTGAAATAAAAAAATAAATAAAAAATATACGTGAAACTAAAGACCTGCTATATCTTCTTCTGAAGTACCAACTTGGCACACATACCGTATTTAAAAAAACAAACAAAAAAAATACATAATTTCAGAGACTATAGACCTAGATAATAAGTACAGTATCTCACAAAAGTACACCTCTCACATTTCTGTAAATATTTTATTCTATCTTTTCATATGACAACACTGAAGAAATTACACTTTGCTACAATGTAAAGTAAAGAGTGTACAGCTTGTATAACAGTGTAAATTTGCTGTCCCATTAATGTCTAAACGACTGGCAACAAAAGTGAGTACACCCCTAAGTGAAAATGTCCAAATTGGGCCCATTTAGCCATTTTCCCTCCTCGGTGTCATGCGACTTGTTAGTGTTACAAGGTCTCAGGTGTGAATGGGAAGCAGGTGTGTTACATTTGGTGTTATCGCTCTCATACTGGTCACTGGAAGTTCAACATGGCACCTCATGCAAAGAACTCTCAGAGGATCTGAAAAAAAGAATTGTTGCTCTACATAAAGATGGCCTAGGCTATAAAAAGATTGCTAAGACCCTGAAACTGAGCTGCAGCATGGTGGCCAAGACCATAGAGCGGTTTAACAGGACAGGTTCCTCTCAGAACAGGCCTCGTCATGGTCAACCAAAGGAGTTGAGTGCACGTGCTCAGCGTCATATCCAGAGGTTGTCTTTGGGAAATAGACGTATGATTGCTGCCAGCATTGCTACAGAGGCTGAAGGGGTGGGAGGGGTCAGCCTGTCAGTGCTCAGACCATACGCCACACACTGCATCAAATTGGTCTGCATGACCATCATCCCAGAAGGAAGCCTCTTCTAAAGATGATGCACAAGAAAGCCCGCAAACAGTTTGCTGAAGACAAGAAGACTAAGGACATGGATTACTGGAACCATGTTCTGTGGTCTGATGAGACCAAGATAAATTTATTTGGTTCAGATGGTGTCAAGCTTGTGTGGTGGCAACCAGGTGAGGAGTACAAAGACAAGTGTGTCTTGCCTACAGTCAAGCATGGTGGTGGGAGTGTCATGGTCTAGGGCTGCATGAGTGCTACCAGCACTGGGGAGCTAAAGTTCATTGAGGGAACCATGAATGCCAACATGTACTGTGACATACTGAAGCCAAGCATGATCCCCTCCCTTCGGAGACTGGGCCGCAGGGCAGTATTCCAACATGATAACGACCCCAATCACACCTCCAAGAAGACCACTGCCTTGCTAAAGAAGCTGAGGGTAAAGGTGGTGGACTAGCCAAGCATGTCTCCAGACCTAAACCTTATTGAGCATCTGTGGGGCATCCTCAAATGGAAAATTGAGGAGCGCAAGGTCTCTAACATTTACCAGCTCTGTGATGTCATCATGAAGGAGTGGAAAAGGACTCCAATGGCAACCTGTGAAGCTCTGGTGAACTCCATGCCCATGAGAGTTAAGGCAGTGCTGAAAAATAATGGTGGCCACACAAAATATTGACACTTTGGGCCCAATTTGGACATTTTCACTTAGGGGTGTACTCACTTTTGTTGCCAGCGGTTTATAAATGAATGGCTGTGTGTTGAGTTATTTTGGGGGGGACAGCAAATTTACACTGTTATACAAGCTGTACACTGTCTACTTTACACGCAAAGTGTCATTTCTTCAAGTGAAAAAATATAATAAAATATTTACAAAAATGTGAGGGGTGTACTAATTTTTGTGAGATACTGTATGTGTGGCCACATCTACAAAATGCCAGTTATCTCAGGTTTATTTTGTTATTGGTACACGTGCAGAACGAAAAAAAAATGTTTTGTTTCGGATGGATTCGTTAAGTTACTAATTTCGTTTAGTTACAATCGTAACAAAATTTGTTTAGTTTTGTTTAATTTTGTTTATTTAGTTTTTGACTGGATTCCAATTTTCACAATGGATTAGAAGTATTCAAATCAAAAATATTGAATCGATTCAAATTCATTGTGAAGAATAGCTGGTTCTATTCTATTCGAAATTCAAACATCGGAAGACGGCTATATTCTTTCTATTTTATTTCATTTTATTCTATCCTATTCTATTCTATCCTTTTATTTTCTATTCAATTCTTTTCTATTCTAGTTTTTTATTTTGAATTCATTTCTATTCTATTCCTTTATTTTCTATTCTGTCCTATTCCTTTATTTTCTATTGTATTTTTTTTCCATTCTATTCTTTTCTATGCTATTATTTTCCACTCTATATTATTCTATTTTTTATTCTATTTAGCTTTTTTATTGTTTTTGTATTCTATTATGTTTTAATCTATTCTATTCTATTCTATAAAGCAGCCTAAGTAGGAGTCATCTTATTTCGCTTTTTTATTTTACTGTATTTATTGCAATATGTTGCTATTTCAAATTCAAATTAATTTTCAAATGCATATTCATTTTCAAATTCATTTTTGAATTCGGATAATTCATTTTGTTTTAATTCATTTCGGATTAGTTGAAATTCGTTACTATTGTGATTCGGAAATTTGGATACATCCGGATCTCTGAATAACAAACATTTGTCCAAATCTTGATTCGTAACTAAACAAATTGCATATGTCTAGTGATTGTACCTTAAAGAGGAGTTCCACCCAGGGGGTCCATTAAAAAAAAAAAAAAAAATTAAAAGTCAGCAGCTACAAATACTGCAGCTGCTGACTTTTAATTAGACACTTACCTGTCCCTGGGTCCAGCAATGCGGGGGATCGAAGCCCCGCTCGTCCCCCCCCCTCCGCTCATCGGCGCCGGCATTTCAACTGTGGGCGCCGGGCTGTGGCTTCACAGCCTGGCACCCATTGCGCATGCGCGAGCGGCGCCGCGCGCCGTGATTGGCCGCTCGATCACCTGGGACCTGTAATGGGTCCCAGATGATTGACAGGAGGGAGGGAGCAGAGCGGAGCCCTTCCTGTGCCGAGGGGGAAGTGATGTCACCAGCCCAGGCAAAGGAAGAGGCAGACGAGGGACCACCTAGCAACAGGCATTTAGAGGTAAGTAAAAAAAATAAATATCCAAATGTTTTTTTTTTGTTTTTTTTTAGAATTTTTCAGGTATTTTTGTTTTTTTTGCGTGGAACCCCACTTTAAGGTGTATGCACTGTTGTAATTTTATAACCATATTTGACCAAACCAGGTTTGCTTTTCCAACCAATACCCTACATATTACACTGCCATTTTATGTAATTAAAATGGATTCCTGATGGGCTAATTCTAATTCCACATCCTTGCTGCTCTTACAGAAAAGAACCCTCTACGTAGTTTAAGGTTAAACCTCTTTTCTTCTAATTTTAATGAGTGGCCATGTGTCTTGTTAAACTCCCTTCTGCGAAAAAGTTTTATCCCTATTGTGGGGTCACCAGCAGTGGAGGCCGGTGCTCAAAATTTTTTGGGGGGGCACAAAAAATTTTGAAAAAAAAGTATCAATTGTAGCCACTGTGCCATCAATTGCTGCCACTGTGCCCATCATTTGCAGCCACTGTGCCCATCAATTGCAGCCACTGTGCCCATCAATTGCAGCCACTGTGCCATCAAAAGCTGCCACTGTGCCCATCAAATGCAGCCACTGTGCCAAACACTGCCTCTGTGGCCATCAAACACTGCCACTGTGCCCACCAAATGCTGCCAGTGTGCCCATCAAATGCTGCCAGTGGACCCATCAAATGCTGTCAGTGTGCCCATCAAATGCTGCCAGTGTGCCCTTGAGTGCCACCAGTGTGACCCCCGCCTGCTCACCGTCTGCCAGGCACTTACCCTGTCTTGGTGGGGCAGCGGGGTCCTTCATGCATCTCCTGCCATCCTCATCTCCCGTCCTCTCCTCCTGATTGGCTGAAACGACAGGTGCCGTTATTGGACACCTAGCAGGTGACAGGTAACAGACCCAAGCACCTGATTGGCGGATAGTCGGTTCAGTGTTAGGAAAGTGAATATTCATTTTTTGATGCCTATTAGAGCCTATGGCTCTAATCGGGTGCTTCAAAAAAATACCCCGTCGCTGTAATTCAGCCGCCCGAAAAGGGGCCGGACGCCTGAATAGGGGAGTGGCAGCGGCGGCCATGGATAGATTCATGCAATGCATGAATCTATCCATTGGGCATAGAGGGGTGGCGGAGAGAGGGGGCGGTACCCATGCGCCCTTTTTGGATGCACTGTCACTGATGTAGAGTCAGTCTGGGAGGACTGTGGAGAAGTAGCCAGAAGGGCTAGTGAAATGGAGAGCTGCATCCAGACAGGCTGGCAGTGCCTGAAGAGATGGTACTGGGAGCAGTAGCCACAGGAATAGGACAGCTAAGCACTAAAGGACCGCCTGCAATGGGCATTTGCTTTAAATCTGACTGAGTCTGTGTTGGATCAATGTGTCAGTGCTAGCTGGTCCTGGGAGATGTAGTTCTGCAAGCAAGATTGTGCTGTTCTATGATGATGCTGTACTCAACTGGTGACAGCATGTAAAAGAAATTGTCAGCAAGTTTTTTTTTTTTAATTTCTTTATTTTCCAAAAAAGTGTGGCAAAAAATTACAACTTCAAAAAACACGCCATGCCTCTTACTAAATACCTTGGACTGTCTACTTTTCAGATAGGTATTGTCCTGGCATTTTAGGGCCTCAAGAAATGAGAAATGGCCGTCGGTACATCAGGATTGATCTATTTTCAGATATATACCATAGTTTGTTATAACTTTCTTATAGACTCAATAATATACACTGATTTGGGTTATTTTCACCAAAGAAATGTAGCAGAATACATTTTGGACTACATTCATAAAGATTATTTATTTATTTGCAAAATGTTATAACAGAAACAAATAAAAACGTGTTTGTTTTTTCAACATTTTCTGTCTTTTTTTTTTAGTTTATTTAGAAAAAATTAAAAAACCCAGTGGTGTCTAAATAACACCAAAAGAAAGTGATAAAAATGTAGTTAGGATAGAGTGTTGCATAACTGCGCAATTGTCATTCAAAGTGCGACAGCGCTGAAAGCTGAAAATTGTCCTGGGCAGGAAGGGGGTAAAAGTGCCGGTATTGAAGCGATTAAACAAGAGTAGAGTTCAGGGATCGGTTACTGCTGTTTTAAAGGATAAGGGCTCATTCATTACACCCATCCTCTGTGCAGAGCCTCTGGCAGATGCGTGTACATCCACCTCGGAGCTGCATGTAGGCAGCCCTCAAAAATGGGTGCACAGGCAGCGCTGGCACAGACACAACCGCATGTCAAAGTTTGACATGTGGGCAGGAATGGGTGCACCAATACGAATGCATTTCACAATTTTAAGGCTTGATGTGTTGGGTTTCTATTTACTCGGTAAAACCTCGTCTTTTATATTTGACCGGAAATTGAGTTAAATAAATATTGCAAATGTGCAGCGCTGTGCTACCATTATATACTCTACAAATATATGATCAATGATGTATAAATAATTACTGTTTACATAAGATAAAATTCAAGTGCTCCACCCAAAACTGAAATTGCACCAGGGAATATAGTCTGTGTGGGGAGTCACATGAAATGGAGGACGATGTGGGCTGAGAATGTTTATAACCACCTGAATCTAATATGGAGCCTTTCCCCTCGGGGTAACTCTACATGTCCATCTTCACATGTTCCATTTTCCTGTCAGAGTCAGGATGTGATGTCCCCCATCAAGGCTGACCGTTCTGTCAGAGCTCAGGAGTCATTAAATGACATTCTGTTGGGGTTGCTGGTGGAAAGCCAACCAGTAAAATAACAAAGGCGGCCATTTTATTTCTTGTAATTATGACAGAAACTTTCTTATATGAGTTTCTGTCATCAGAACTGAACTCAGGCAGGAGAAAGGACAGCCTTACAGCTGGAAACGTCTGCTCTGATGCAGAAATACAAGTAAATAATAGAAAGCCTAGGGATGGTGTGATGTGTTGTTACAATGCATCGCAATATTTACTTTTTAACTTTATTGAAGTGACACAAAATGACACTTTATATATGTCTAATGTACCACAGCACGATGTAACATTCAGTGATGCAGTGACAAGCCGTGCAATGAGTTGGTATGTGTAAAAAATGCATGCTACATTATGCATCGAACCGCAACCCACCTCAACACAGCATTGTGGTGTTAACAGGGTGAATATATAACAATTGTTTTATTATGCCCTTGCATCGGGCCTGCATTTAAGTATTAAGAATAATTTAAGTAGTGTATAGTATATGTATATATACAGTATGATTCAAAAAGGATGGTGCAAAAATAAAGCTGATTTATTCATATTAATATGAAAAGACACATTAACTGTCCAAAACTGTGTTTGTGTTTTATTTTTGAGACTTTTTTTGGTGAATAAGTAGGGGTACCCCTACTCGTTCACGTGGGGGGGGGGGGACCTGGATCTGGGGGCCCCTTTGGTAAAGGGGGCTTACAGATTCTGATAAGCCCCCTGCTCACAGACTCCCACAACCACCGCCCTGGGTTGTGTGGTAGAGGCCCTTGTCTCATCAACATGGGGGGATGCTACTCTGCCCCAAAGCATCCCCCCATGTTGAGGGCATGTGGCCTGGTATGGTTCTGCAGGTGGGGGGACACTGACGTGCCCCCCCCCTTTCTTAGCCTGCCAGGCTGCATGCTCAGATAAGGGTCTGGTATGGATTTTGGGGGAACCCACACCATTTTAAACATCTTCACATATCTTCAGCCAGATCAGATGAAACAGCGGTGACTCACACTGGTCCTCACTTGGCTGCAGCGCTGCTCTGCCCGAGTCTCTCTCTGTCTCATCAGCCAATCAGCGGCGCAGAGAGAGAGACTCTAATGTGTAATTACGCAGGGCGGACCAGGAGGAGCCTGGAGGTGGGTGGAGCTGCGCCATTGGCTTGGCAACCCTGCACTCATTGCTAGCGCCTGGGCCGCCTGACGTCTAGCAACGAGTGACGTCATTGAGTCAGTCACGTCAGACTCGGAGTCTCAGACTCAGAGCTGATGTGACCGTGACAGGAGCTGCCTGGAGCAGAGGAGCCTGCCTAAGTGTATCTGTCATTCCTGGGCTAATAAGCAGTTGTTGCTGCAGTCTGGCACTATGTGGCAGAGGCCAGCAATCTTCCTCTTCCGCGTCGCCCATGAGTGTATTGGCCCTCCTACCGGCAACACTTCCTCCATCTTGTCCATACAGTCACTCACACTAACTGTAGAACTCCGCCCCTGGTGAGTGCTGGATCCACCCACCTCCTCCCTCCATCTTGCCCACCTTGCAGTCCGCAGAGCGGCGTGGATACAAGAAGTAGAAGGCTGCGGACACTGACAGTGAAATTACTGGACCCAACCAACTGGACTCCGTTGCTCCTGCATGGGAGCCCCTCCCCCACCAGAGCACCGAATTAATTGACTAAAAGTGAGTAAAAAAAAAAAAGAATGAATTCATATGTCAAGTCAAAAAGCAAAATACATGTGTGCCATTATGTATGAAAAAAATGCCCCTTTAGTCTTGACTTGTTCAATCTTAACCCCTTCAGCTCCGGAACTGTCAGGAGCCAGGGAGCGTCTCCGCTCGCCGGGCTCCGGTGCGCATGCGCACGGGACGAGCGCTTCGCCGCACACCCGTCCGCGGCCTGATGGTGCGGCGCGCACGGGTGCACGGCGGTCCCCGTGTGCGCGCCGTAGCCCGTGCGGGTGCCCGGTAGCGCGTCACACTGACGCGCTCGCCGGGCAGGGGGGCTATATCTGACGGCTCCAGCACCCAGTCGGGTTGCTGGTTTGTCGTCAGCTCTCCCTGTTCTCTGAGCCTGTGTTACCTTGTACTTCTGCCTGATCTGTGTACCGAACCTCTGCTGGCCTGTTAACCACTACTCTCCCGGATTGTCCCTTGTACCTTTGCCTGATCTGTGTACCGAACCTCTGCTGGCCTGTTTAACCACTACTCTCCCGGATTGTCCCTTGTACTTTTGCCTGATCTGTGTACCGAACCTCTGCTGGACTGTTAACCACTACTCTCCCGGATTGTCCCTTGTACTTCTGCCTGATCTGTGTACTGAACCCTGGCCTGTTTAACCACTGCTCTGCTGGACAATCCTATCTATAACCTGCCTGATCTGTGTACCAAACCCCTGGCCTGTTTAACTACTACTCTGCTGGACTATCTTGATTATACCTGTCAGATCTGTGCACTGAATCCTGGCCTGCTTAACCACCGCGCTGCTGGATCTTGTGATACCCTGATTATTACCTGCCTGTTCCCTAACCTCTGCTTGTGTTTTCAGCCCGGCTCCCTGCGGATCCCAGGACACCCGCTTCCAGCTTCTGAACCTTCTATCCTTCTGGAAGCCCGTGCCTCCGCATGCCCTCAGCCTCCTGTACCCATTTCGGGGGTCTGGGTGCGCGTGGTCGTAAGGGCGAGCCGCTCTCGGCATCTCGGCCTCGGTGAGTATTTGTCCGTGACAGTACAAACCAGCCAGATGTCTGAGGCCGACAGAGCGCGCTCTCCTCTGGAGATCCTGTGCCAACAAGTATCTACCCTCGCGGACTCCGTACAGAAGTTACAAGAAGGTTATACACAAATTGATAACCGTCTGCAGCAGATCACCGGGTTACTACCCTCCGCAGCCGCAGCTCCTGCACCCAGCAGTGGGGGTCCACTTCCCCAAGCTCCGGCCAACCCCACTGTGGTCATGGCTCTTCCTGAGCCCAGGGTCCCTACACCTGAACGGTTCTCGGGAGACCGCAAGAAGTTTAGGGCTTTTAAAAACGCATGTTCCCTCTACTTCGCCCTACAGCCGAGAACCTTCTCCTCAGAAATCGTCAAGGTGGGGTTTGTGATCTCCCTGCTATCCGAAGAACCCCAGGCTTGGACCCATAGCCTGATGGAACAGAGCAGTCCTGCCCTGAACACTATCGAGGCCTTCTTTGAGAGCATGACCCAGCTCTACGATGATCCGCAACGCATGGCCACGGCCGAAACTATCTTGCACCATTTGTCCCAAGGAAGAAGACCTATTGAGGACTATACAGTGGAGTTCTGTAAGTGGGCGGCCGATACCAACTGGAATGAGCCGGCCCTGCGTTATCAATACCGTCAAGGCTTGTCTGAATTACTCAAAGATGAGTTAGCTAGGATGGAGACCCCTGCTTCCCTAGAGGAACTCATTCAAGCAGCTACAAAGCTCGATCGGCGTCTTCGGGAGCGGCGCTCAGAACGGTTTCAGCTGCCTCGCCCTGCCTGGGCCTCGCCAAGACCTCACTCTACGGTACCCTCAACTTCATCCTCACCCGCCGGAGCGGGTATCTTTTTCGTTGGGAAGAAAGATGGTACCCTAAGACCCTGCGTAGACTATCGACAACTTAACAACATCACAATTAAGAACCGGTACCCGTTGCCGCTCATTCCTGAGTTATTCCAGAGTTTCCGATCAGCCAAGGTGTTCTCTAAACTCGACCTCCGAGGGGCCTACAATCTCGTCAGGATCAGGGCTGGAGACGAATGGAAGACGGCCTTTAGATCCAGATTCGGTCACTTCGAGTATTTAGTGATGCCATTCGGTCTCTGCAACGCTCCAGCTACCTTCCAACATCTAGTGAATGACATATTTCGACAATATCTAGATGACTTCCTTGTGGTATATCTGGACGATATCCTTATCTTCTCTCCTACGCTAGAGATGCACAGGAGGCACGTTAAAACGGTTCTTGCTATTCTTCTACAACACAAGCTATACCTGAAAGCCGAAAAGTGTGAGTTTGAGAGATCAACCATACAATTCTTGGGATTCATACTCTCTACCAATGGGGTTGCAATGGATCCCCAGAAGATTCAGGCAATTCAGGAGTGGCCAGCTCCATCTAATAAAAAAGGAGTACAGAGGTTTATAGGATTCGCCAATTTCTATCGGAAATTTATCGTGGGATTCTCAGCCATTGTGGCACCTATTACCCAATTAACTCGGCAGCATCATTCTTTCCAGTGGTCCGCAGCTGCTCAAGAGGCCTTCCTTAAGTTAAAAGAACTATTCAGTTCCGCTCCAATCCTCTGCCATCCTGACCCGACTCAACCCTTCGTACTGGAGGTAGACGCATCGGAAATCGCAACCGGAGCAATTCTTTCCCAGAGACAGGGACCAAAGGCCATTCTACATCCAGTAGCTTTCGCTTCTCGGAAACTCAGCCCACCGGAACTCAATTACGACGTGGGTGACAGAGAGCTCTTGGCTATAAAGTTTGCTTTGGAGGAATGGAGGTATCTGCTGGAGGGGGCAGTTCATCCGGTGATGATCTTTACGGATCACAAAAATCTCGAGTACCTCAGAACAGCAAGACGGTTAAAACCCCGCCAAGCCCGTTGGGCCCTTTTCTTCTCTCGCTTTAACTTCCATATAGCATACAGACCTGGGGCAAAGAACGGGAAGGCTGATGCCCTTTCACGGATGTTTTCCGCAGATTCCCAAATACCAACACCCAGCACGATCCTCTCTCCTCAAAATTTCCTCGGACTAACTCAAGCAGACTTAATATCCTCCATCAAATCGTCATCAGGCGCATGTACGGAACCAGCTGTGCATTCCCTGAAAAGATACGAAGATCTTTTCTGGATTAAAGGAAAAATATTTGTACCACAAGTGACTCGGCCCTTAGCCCTTCAGATGTGTCATGATCACAAGATGGCAGGACATTTTGGGAATAAGAAGACGGCTGAACTCCTTTCTCGTTCTTTTTGGTGGCCAGGATGGAGAAGGGATTGTAAGGAATATGTGGCGTCCTGTTCCCTGTGCCAGAGAAACAAGGGCCAAAACACCAAATCCTGGGGTCTGCTCAGACCTTTGCCCATTCCGGAACGACCATGGGCTGATGTGTCCATGGACTTCATCGTTGACCTACCCAGCTCAGAGAGTTTCTCCACCATCCTTGTTGTTGTCGACCGCCTTTCCAAAATGGCCCACTTTCTGCCCATGAGGGGTACTCCCTCTGCCGTAGACACGGCCAACATCTTTCTAAAGGAGGTTGTTAGGCTCCATGGGATACCAAGGAGCATCGTGTCGGACAGAGGCGTCCAGTTCACGTCCAAATTCTGGAGGGAACTATGCAAGGCTTTGGGTATCAACATTTGTCTTTCTTCAGCTTATCATCCCCAAAGCAATGGCCAGACAGAGAGGACCAATCAGACGCTAGAGCAATACCTCCGCTGCTTCTGCTCGGGTTCTCAGGATGATTGGGCGAGCCTCCTCTCCTACGCTGAATTTGCGTACAATAACTCTATCCATGCCTCCACCAACCAGACTCCTTTCTGGACCAATTGCGGGTTCCATCCCACATCCTTCGCTAACAACATTCCCGAAACGGCAGTTCCTGCAGTCCAGGATAGGATAATTTCGTTACAATCCAACTTTCAAAAAATTCAAGACACACTACGCAAAACCCAGGAGGACTACAAGAAACAGTACGACCGGGGCAGAAAGGCAAACCCAAAATTTGATGTAGGAGATGAGGTCTGGCTGTCCACCGTTAATCTGAGATTACCGCTGCCATCTCGAAAGCTCGGGCCTAAATTCATTGGGCCTTTTCAAGTCAGGAGGATTATCAACCCTGTGGCTGTGGAGTTGACACTTCCCAAGACATATCGGATTCACCCCGTTTTCCATGTGTCACTATTGAAGCCTGTGGTGCCCAGCCCTTTTCCAGGAAGAAGAGAACCTCCTCCTCCGCCAGTCAGAATCGATGGCAAGAATGAATTCGAAGTGGAATCCATTCTTGGTTGCAGGAAGAGGGGCAGACAGTTACAGTACCTGATTCAATGGAAGGGGTACCCCCCCGAAGATAATTCCTGGGAGCCCGCCAGGAATCTGCACGCTCCACAGTTAATTCGAGCGTTTCATCAAGATCGTCCGGAACTAATGGCCAGCCTTGGCGTCCAGTGTCCGCCCTTAGGAGGGGGGCACTGTCAGGAGCCAGGGAGCGTCTCCGCTCGCCGGGCTCCGGTGCGCATGCGCACGGGACGAGCGCTTCGCCGCACACCCGTCCACGGCCTGATGGTGCGGCGCGCGCGGGTGCACGGCGGTCCCCGTGTGCGCGCCGTAGCCCGTGCGGGTGCCCGGTAGCGCGTCACACTGACGCGCTCACCGGGCAGGGGGGCTATATCTGACGGCTCCAGCACCCAGTCGGGTTGCTGGTTTGTCGTCAGCTCTCCCTGTTCTCTGAGCCTGTGTTACCTTGTACTTCTGCCTGATCTGTGTACCGAACCTCTGCTGGCCTGTTTAACCACTACTCTCCCGGATTGTCCCTTGTACCTTTGCCTGATCTGTGTACCGAACCTCTGCTGGCCTGTTTAACCACTACTCTCCCGGATTGTCCCTTGTACTTTTGCCTGATCTGTGTACCGAACCTCTGCTGGACTGTTAACCACTACTCTTCCGGATTGTCCCTTGTACTTCTGCCTGATCTGTGTACTGAACCCTGGCCTGTATAACCACTGCTCTGCTGGACAATCCTATCTATAACCTGCCTGATCTGTGTACCAAACCCCTGGCCTGTTTAACTACTACTCTGCTGGACTATCTTGATTATACCTGTCAGATCTGTGCACCGAATCCTGGCCTGCTTAACCACCGCGCTGCTGGATCTTGTGATACCCTGATTATTACCTGCCTGTTCCCTAACCTCTGCTTGTGTTTTCAGCCCGGCTCCCTGCGGATCCCAGGACACCCGCTTCCAGCTTCTGAACCTTCTATCCTTCTGGAAGCCCGTGCCTCCGCGTGCCCTCAGCCTCCTGTACCCATTTCAGGGGTCTGGGTGCGCGTGGTCGTAAGGGCGAGCCGCTCTCGGCATCTCGGCCTCGGTGAGTATTTGTCCGTGACAGGAACCTTTTACCCCCCCTTATGACCAGGCCATTTTTTGCGATACTGCGCTGCATTGCTTTAACTGACTGACAATTGCGCGGTCGTGCGACATTGTAACCCAAGTAAAATTGACGTCCCTTTTTTCCCACTCACGTACTACACACACACACACAATTTATCTTGCACTTTGTTCAATGAGCTATTTTGCTATATTCTTGCAATTGATTTGTTATGATTGCAACCTTACAAGGTATTTGTTTGTTTTTCAATATGTTTTCCAGGTAAATAAGTGTTTTATTCTCATTCTGACCAAGACATTTGTGCATTGCAATAAACACATGATCACTTTGAACTTTTTTAATCATTATTTATTTATTGGAAAAAAGTTTTTCAAGCTTCAATCAGTGATCATATAAATAGATTATTACGTTTTTTTAACATGTAACACTGTCTACGGTACCAATCAACATTTTGTTCTATTTAAAGTAATGTATAGAAGGTAGGGCCCGAAAGTGACTCAAGCCCAGGGACCCCCACCACCCTAAGTCCTGCCCTGCCCCCTAGCATTTCTGGCCGTGGCCATCTTGCAAAAGGGTAGATGATTCATGTAGTATATATTTCCTGGAATCCATCTGTATAACGCATATAGTGAGGAGCCTGTGCTTAGCTAAGAAAACTCCTCCTCCTTCCTGAAGACTCCTGGGATGTATGACATCATTTGCATAGGTTTGGAAACCAGAACCATAAAAGTAACTAAAGAACCATCAAAAAAAAGTTTAAAAACAAGTAAATATAATATATGGTCCTATCTATTTAGTAGCAAAAGGATTAAAAATAATCAATGTTGATTGAGAGAGTGAAGTTCGGCTTTAAAGTTTTTCTGTGACTTCGTCATATAGGGCAAAACATGTCCACTTAGGCCCCTTTCACACTGGGGCGGTTTGCCGGTGCTATTGCACTAAAAATAGCGCCTGCAAACTGACCCGAAGCAGCCGCTGCTGTCTCTCCAGGGCTTTCACACTGGAGCAGTGCGCTAGCAGGACGGGAAGAAAAGTCCTGCTAGCAGCATCTTCGGAGCGGTGTACAGTTCACAGAACAAACCCATACATAAAATCCTCCAGCATACTTAACAGATAGCCAGCAAAATAAGAAAAAAGTCTAAACTGCCGCACTGCCACGTCAAGGCTCCTCTGCAAAGTGCGGTCCCTAACTCTACTCTAACATTGTTTCTAAATTGTAACATAGCAAGAAATAAACTGAAAGTCAAAACTATTTTTTAAAATTTGTTAAAAAACAGAGGTTTTGGTTGCATATATTTGCAATCACATGTAAAGCCACACAGAGCTCCCAACTTGGAACAATATTTCAGCCAGTGTTTTTTTTGCTGGTTCAACACACATCTAGTGCCAGATAGCAAAAAGAAGAATAAAATTGGCCTCCAACCTCTCCTTACGGCCAGTCCAACACACACCTAAAAAAGAGTACCAGCCTCCAACCACCCCTCATAGCCGGTCCAGCGCACACCTGCAGTAAAAAAGGTCTACCGGCCTCCAACCTCCCCTCATAGCCGGTCCAACACATGCCTGCGGGAAAAAAGGACTACCAGCCTCCAACCTCCCCTTATAGCTGGTCCAACACATACCTACGGTAAAAAAGGTCTACCGGCCTCCAACCTCCCCTCATAGCTGGTCCAACACACGCCTGCGGCAAAAAAGGTCTACCGGCCTCCAACCTCCCCTAATAGCCGGTCCAACACAAGCCTGCGGGAAAAAAAGGTCTTCCGACCTCCAACCTCCCCTCATAGCCGGTCCTACACACGCCTGTGGCAAAAAAGGACTACCAGCCTCCAACCTCCCCTTATAGCTGGCCCAACACACACCTATGGTAAAAAAGGACTACCGGCCTCCAACCTCCCCTCATAGCCGGTCAAGCGCACAGCTGCGGTAAAAAAGGACTACTGGCCTCCAACCTCCCCTTATAGCCGGTCCAACACACACCTGCAGTAAAAAAGGTCTACCAGCCTCCAACCTCCCCTCATAGCCGGTCCAACACATGCCTGAGGCAAAAAAGGGCTACCAGCCTCCAACCTTCCCTCATAGCTGGTCCAACACACACCTGCGGTAAAAAAAGGTCTACCGGCCTCCAACCTCCCCTCATAGCCGGTCCAACACACGCCTGCGGGAAAAAAGGACTACCAGCCTCCAACCTCCCCTTATAGCTGGTCCAACATGCACCTACGGTAAAAAAGGTCTACCGGCCTCCAACCTCCCCTCATAGCCGGTCAAACACACGCCTGCGGCAAAAAAGGTCTACCGGCCTCCAACCTCCCCTTATAGCTGGCCCAACACACACCTATGGTAAAAAAGGACTACCGGCCTCCAACCTCCCCTCATAGCCGGTCAAGCGCACAGCTGCGGTAAAAAAGGACTACCGGCCTCCAACCTCCCCTTATAGCCGGTCCAACACACATCTGCAGTAAAAAAGGTCTACCGGCCTCCAACCTCCCTTCATAGCTGGTCCAACACACGCCTGTGGGAAAAAAAGGTCTACCGGCCTCCAACCTCCCCTCATAGCCGGTCCAACACACGCCTGCGGCAAAAAAGGGCTACCAGCCTCCAACCTTTCCTCATAGCTGGTCCAACACACACCTGCGGCAAAAAAGGTCTACCGGCCTCCAACCTCCCCTCATAGCCGGTCCAGCGCACGCCTGCGGAAAAAAAAACTGTGGCAATCCTGTTAGAAGAGCACTGGTGGCATTGCTCTCTTGGAGACAGGTGCTGATGAGACTCCTTCAGTAAAGTGAAGATGTAGAAGATGCTCCAGTGATGATTTGATTTTGAGATCCTCTGATGCAGATCTGTTAAAGAGAAGAGGCAAAGGTAGAGATGTTTACAAATCCGGCCATTTAGAAATCTATGTGGGTGTTGAAAAACTCTAACATTATATTACGGTAATCTGGTACACTGTTTCCAAAATCTGGTTCTATGAAGAGATAAAAGTCGGCTCCTAGAGACATATTATCCTACTGCACTATGGGAACAGATGAAGGTGCAGATTCTTCTAGAAACATATGTATATGAATCAGGTGTACAAAATTCAGTCCTAAATCAGTAAGCTAAAAACCTACCTCAATTGTCTTTTGATTGTTGGCTTTTGATGATCGGGAGTTCTTCTGCAGGGGGAGCTGATGACATTGGTCTTTGTACTTCTCCCCACTTGCTGTTGGTGAAAGAGAACCCGCAATAAAGCTCCTGGTCATCTTCTGTAAATTCAGTCTCCCATCGATCTTCGGGAGGAGGTATGATTTCATCTAATTTGATCTCTGTCGTCAGGTCAATTGGTGGGCACTGTAAAGAGAAGAAACATTACTATTGGAATATGTACAATGATGGCCTTTCTATTTGAAATGGTTATGCACACTCTTTCTGGGAGAAAATAGAATGCAGAACATTGGACAATGCACTGCCAAGGACCCATGTGTGGTTCCTATACTTAGCGTCTTCATAGTAAATGGCGGGCTTACTTCTCCAGCCTCCATTTCCTTTCAGTCTACGCCCATAAAGAATGGGTGGCTTCGCAGATTTTCACAAAGCATCGCTCTCATATCTTGCCATTCGCATAGGAGCTGTAACAACAGACAAAAAAAATAGGTTATCAATGGTAATAGGCAATAACTCTGCAATTCTACTTTTCAAATATTAATAGAATAGCCATTTTTATACTGGCTACAGATGGTGTTTACTTACTATGTCACCTATGAGGTTCTTGAGATCCATATTGAAATCCTCTGGGAAATGTGGACGTTCGTTGAGGATGGAGCATGCAAGCACATTAGAGTCTAAGCCCATGAGTGGGTAATTTCCAGTTGCCATTGTATAGACTATAACTCCCAGTTAGAAATAGTCAGCGGCATATCCATATGGCAGCTCCAAATAGATCTGTGGAAATATCAAAAAGATTAGAGTGGTCGGTAATGAGCATTTTACTGACAAGAAGACAGAAAAAACAAAATGATCCAATACTTACCTCTGGTGCCCTGTACAATGGAGTGCCGACCGAGTCATCCAGGGACTTGTCAGAATCTACACCTATTGCTGATAAGCCAAAGTCGGCGATTCTTACATGTCCAACGCTGTCCAGCAGAATGTTGTCTGGTTTGACATCCCGGTGTACAATCCCCTGGTTATGAAGGAACTGCAGGCCGCAAAGGATCTCTGCGGTGAGGAATCTGATGGAGACACAGAAAAGATTGATGGTATGCATTATGTATGGTAATCTAAGCCAAAAAATAACAAAAAATTTATCCTAATGCTAAAATTATCAGGTATAGTCGTGCATGCTTGCTATAACTAAATCATGTTAAAATATTTTATATATATATATATATATATATATATATATATATATATATATATATATATATACAGTGGGGACGGAAAAAATTAAGACCCCCTTAAATTTTTCACTCTTTGTTATATTGCAGCCATTTGCTAAAATCATTTAAGTTCATTTTCTTTCCTCATTAATGTACACACAGCACCCCATATTGACAGAAAAACACAGAATTGTTGACATTTTTGCAGATTTATTAAAAAAGAAAAACTGAAATATCACATGTTCCTAAGTATTCAGACCCTTTGCAGTGACAGTCATATATTTAACTCAGGTGCTGTCCGTTTCTTCTGATCATCCTTGAGATGGTTCTACGCCTTCATTTGAGTCCAGCTGTGTTTGATTTTACTAATTGGACTTGATTAGGAAAGCCACACACCTGTCTATATAAGACCTTACAGCTCACAGTGCATGTCAGGGCAAATGAGAATCATGAGGTCAAAGGAACTGCCTGAAGAGCTCAGAGACAGAATTGTGGCAAGGCACAGATCTGGCCAAGGTTACAAAAAAATTTCTGCTGCACTTAAGGTTCCTAAGAGCACAGTGGCCTCGATAATCTTTAAATGGAAGACGTTTGGGATGACCAGAACCCTTCCTAGAGCTGTCAGGGGAGAAGAGCCTTGGTGAGAGAGGTAAAGAAGAACCCAAAGATCACTATGGCTGAGCTCCAGACATGCAATCGGGAGATGGGAGAAAGTTGTATAAAGTCAACCATCACTGCAGCCCTCCACCAGTAGTGGCTTTACGGCAGAGTGGCCCGACGGAAGCCTCTCCTCGGTGCAAGACACATGAAAGCCTGCACGGAGTTTGCTAAAAAAACACCTGAAGGACTCCATGATGGTGAGAAATAAGATTCTCTGGTCTGATGAGACCAAGATAGAACTTCTTGGCCTTAATTCTAAGTGGTATGTGTGGAGAAAACCAGGCACTGCTCATCACCTATCCAATACAGTCCCAACAGTGAAGCATGGGGGTGACAGCATCATGCTGTGGAGGTGTTTTTCAGCTTCAGGGACAGGACGACTGGTTGCAATCGAGGGAAAGATGAATGCGGCCAAGTACAGGGATATCCTGGACAAAAACCTTCTCCAGAGTGCTCAGGACCTCAGACTGGGCCGAAGTTTTACCTTCGAACAAGACAATGACCTTAGGCACACAGCTAAAATAACGAAGGAGTGGTTTCACAACAACTCCGTGACTGTTCTTGAATGGCCCAGCCAGAGCCCTGACTTAAACCCAATCGAGCATCTCTGGAGAGACCTAAAAATGGCTGTCCACCAACATTTACCATCCAACCTGACAGAACTGGAGAGGATCTGCAAGGAGGAATGGCAGAGGATCCCCAAATCCAGGTGTGAAAAACTTGTTGCATCTTTCCCAAAAAGACTCATGGCTGTATTAGATCAAAAGGGTGCTTCTACTAAATACTGAGCAAAGGGTCTGAATACTTAGGACCATGTGATATTTCAGTTTTTCTTTTTTAATAAATCTGCAAAAATGTCAACAATTCTGTGTTTTTCTGTCAATATGGGGTGCTGTGTGTACATTAATGAGGAAAAAAATGAACTTAAATTATTTTAGCAAATGGCTGCAATATAACAAAGAGTGAAAAATTTAAGGGGGTCTGAATACTTTCTGTCTCCACTATATATATATATATATATATATATATATATATATATATATATATATATATATTTTATCAGTAACGGTAGAATTTAGCACAGTACGCAGAAGTGTTTTATATGGATATTTGAAATTGCTGATGAATTTGTAGCACATGCACTTTACAAATTCTCACAAATTCTTTTTTTGTGATAGTAAAATGTCCAAATATGATTGAATGTGATTGTACAGCCAGACATACATCAAGCAATTTTGCAGGAAAGGGAATTGCTCAATTCCCCCATAAACACAGTCAATGTTGATGAACCCCTCCTTCGGAGCTTTTGTATTTTGACAGTGGGAGGTTTCCTAGCAATCAGAATACAATGATCACTGCTGGCGACTTTAGCAAGAAATAAAAAATGACAGGCTGGTTGTACAGAAGTCAGTTAACTTTGGTACAACCAGCATGCCTAAAAATGGATCGAAATATACCTGGTCCCTGCAGAACCGACTGAATTTTGATCCATCTATGGCTGGCTTATGTAAGGCCAAAACAGGAAGCAATAAAAAAAGCTTTCCTGCTCCATCCAAAACTACAAAAAATGTTTAACATTTAAACTAACTTTAGCAAAAATGATGTTATAAAAGGACCTGTTAGGTAGAAATCAAATACATGTTTTGGTTGCCCCCCCCCCCCCCATACAATATAATTGCTTGTAAATATGAAAGGATATAAGTTAAAGATTGCCCAATCAGATGGAAGGTTGAAGGCTTCCATTGGATGAACTGGCCAATAACGGTTAGAGTGGAATGTAGTAGTATGTATATGGACACACTGCGAAATCTGTAGACACACCGTGGCAGATCATTCTCAGGGTAAAATAGATTGTCCAAAATGAGTCTCAGTAGAGGTTTGCTAAGATATGTCCGGTGCCTGGGATGTCTGCTCAATGTGTGATTGTACATATATAGGGAGAGCTTTGGTAGGACACATTTACTGAAAGTCCGACCTTCCCATAGCAATCGCATATCTTGGACAATCTTACACTTTGATGTAATCTATGTACAGTACTATGTTCTACCCCCATCCCTATTACCATGGTACCCTGTTGTCTTACCTTTTTCATATCTAGGACAAGCCTACACTTTAATGTGATCTTTCCATAGTACTATGTTCTACCTCCATCCCTGTTATTATGGTACCCAATTATCTTACCCATTTCATATCTAGGAAAAGACTACACTTTTATGTGATCTTACCAGAGTACTATGTTCTACCTTCATCCCTGTTATTATGGTACCCTGTTGTCTTACCCATTTCATATCTAAGACAAGCCAACACTTTAATGTGATCTTACTAGAGTACTATGTTCTACCTCTATGCCTGTTATTATGGTAGCCAATTGTCTTACCTTATTGTCTCAATATCTAGTGGTGCTCTTTCTTTTAAGAAGTCCATCAGGTCTCCACCACTCAGGTATTCCATGACGAAGATTAATTTGTCCTGTACAGAGGAAAGAAAGATCAAGGTTATGGAAATGATTCGCTATGTGAAGTCCTATGCAATCTTGGGTAGGTTGTGAGAAAGGTAGGTGTCCCTTATAGCAGTATTTTGAAAGGATAACCATTTAACTCCAACCTCACCCACAAAATAAGTAAAAGGTATAGTCACTTACCTCTGTCTTGAAGGCACCATATGCATGGGTGCAGAATGGGCTGATACGAACTTCCTGAAGTATTCGGCTCTCGTTGAGGATCTCATTGACGTAATGGTTGTCCTTGGTTATGATTTTGAGAGCCAGCAGTTCATCAGTGGAAGTGTGTGATGCCAAAACCACCTGGAGGGGACAAAAGGACAGAGAATTATAGCTGACAATTACAGAAGTTCATTCACATTAATACTTCATTTATGGGCGCAGAGTAATGTCTGGAATCAACATAATAGCTCCTGGTTGCAGCCTCACTCATCCTGGTGCACTGAGATATGTCAATGAAAAATCCACCATAAAAGGTGAGACCCCCCCATTCCACTACAACTCATCCCTTTATGAAGAAGTTGTTATGCTAAGTTTCAACACCCTGATTCCTTCTCTGTTTTATATAGTTAGAAGCTCAGTTGAACTCTCAGTTGATATCATGAATGCATTGCAGATGCATGAAAGCAAAATATGTGCAATATAAATTTAACAATTTATTATCATTAAAAAGCAGCCACAACCCGAATTAAAAAGCCCATCCCCTGCCAGCATGCTTCAGAATGGAATTTTTTGCTCTCTTTAGGGAAGTAGTGGGCTCTCTACCAAGGTTCAGCACACCCCTTTCTGGATCAGAGCCCAGAGCTCCCCAGTAGCATGTAACTGAGCAAATACCCCACTCTGCAGCATGTTAGCAGGGGACAGGCTTCTCTACTTTGTCTTTAACTGCTTTATAAAAAAGTAACTGTAAAGCCTTTAATTTTGATGCACCTGGAATGCATTTAGATGAGTTAAACAGAGAGATAAATTGGGCTTTAAAGTTATTTCCCCCTCTACAACAGTCACATACACAGAAATAAAAAAGTCTTCTTTAGTAGAGTAGGGGGAGGAGATTTCTGTCTGTGCGCTTGTTGCAGATTTTCCACTACTTCCTAACTGGTGAAAACATCATCAGCAGGACAGAAAGTGAGGGGAAATCTTTCTAACGGAGCCCCAGACAGTGATAAAACCCTAAAGTGGTTCTAATAACACCCCCCGCCACACACACACACACTATCTGAACATTTTTAATAAAGGAAAAGATCTGGCCACTTACATTTCCGAAACTTCTGGCTCAGAGGAAACGATGGAATCTGAAGTTATCCAATGTGACTGGGACAATATCACTAGTACTGGAGAATTTCTCAATGTCACATTTGGATGGTGTCCCAATGTGAACCTCACTTTTTGGTGGAGTCTCAATCTCAATGTCAGTTTTTGGTGGAGTCTCAATCTCAATGTCACTTATTGGTTGTGATTCAATGTGAACATCACAGTTTGTTGGCGTCTCAATGCGGAGTTCACATTCGGTCTCGCTCACTGGGGCAAGCCTGCCGTGTGAGCTGCATCTGCGGTAAATACCGTGCACATCTGCAATAAAAAAAGAAAAATTGGATTTAGCACCTTCACCTACATTTGAACTATTTTTCTTTATACAACATCAAATTATAGAGAGAAAAGCAAAAAGCTCCATTGCCAGAGCCAAGAAATAAAGTTGACATGACAGGGACAGAGGGAAGACTATTGTTGGCCCCTGATATAAAAATATTAGTTGCCTGGCACTTATCCTGACCCACTGGCTGTGATACTTCCTCAAAGTCAGTGAGTCAAGAAGCCAGCAACAAGTATTTTCAGTGGTGTGATGACCTTTTATAGTTAAATGAGGGGGCTGGTCACAAAGAAATTGTGAAGCTGCAACAGGAAGTAGTGGTGTCACCTCCCTGGCTGTGCATTGTGGAAGAGGTTTGTGAATCATGTCTTGCTACCATAAACTATGTGATTTACACTGCTTTTTACAATGCATGTCTATCCAGGACCATGTGTGCTCTGGGGGTTCTTGATCCCACCCCCTGACAGTCACTATCCCTTGTACATAGACATACTTATACATACTGTATTTACATATGGAAATTTGACTTGTCATATAGGGGAACAATGTTTAAAATTAAAGTCTTTCAGCCTCCGTGTATCTATCAATGTCCTAGTTGCCAACATTTCAAAAACATTTCCAGGGGCACCTCTTTTTTTGCTATCCATTGTAGGTGGAGAATATACTTTAATTGGGGGTGGGCCATTAATTTAAAATGGGCGTGGTTTTACAAGAGGCATATTGTTAACCTAGGTGTACCTAGCATAGTTGACACTGGGGTAGATTATTTTTGAACACATCCCCCATACTCCTCTATAAGTCATGGTGGTAATCACAAACTTAAATGGGTTCTAGCAATGGGCAGAACAAAACTAGATGCAGAGAAGATTCCCTTTAGCTGACTAGTGTGCCCATTGTAGAGCCGGTGTTCTATTGATTTGTGCCCTCCGTCAAAATGTGCCCACGCATGTGCAGAACAGAAGGGCACTCCAGCTGATTTGCCAATCAGCTGGAGTGACATCACCATAACGCATGCGCACATCGTAGGAGGGTTTTTTTCAACGGGAGAAACTATTTCATGGGCACAATTTAAAGCTATGCAAAAAGCAGCGGCGCAACAGCGAGGCACAATATGACAAATACGGTGTCCCTCCGCTGTAGTAGTATGTACAGGTGAGGGGCATGACAGTGGGCTGTATGTACAGGTGAGGGGTATGAAATGGGCAGTATGTACAGGTGAGTGGTATGACAGTGGGCTGTATGTACAGGTGAGGGGTATTGTAATGGGCAGTATGTACAGGTGAGTGGTATGACTGTGGGCTGTATGTACAGGTGAGGGGTATGACAGTGGGCTGTATGTACAAATGAAGGGTATGACTGTGGGCTGTATGTACAGGTGAGGGGTATGAAAGTGGGTAGTATGTACAGGTGAGGGGTATGACAGTGGGCAGTATGTACAGGTGAGGGGTATGACAGTGGGCAGTATGTACAGGTGAGGGGTATGACAGTGGGCAGTATGTACAGGTGAGGGGCATGACAGTGGGCAGTATGTACAGGTGAGGGGCATGACTGTGGGCAGTATGTACAGGTGAGGGGTATGACAGTGGGCTGTATGTACAGGTGATGGGTATGACAGTGGGTTGTATGTACAGGTGAGGGGTATGACAGTGGGCTGTATGTACAGGTGAGGGGTAAGTCGGTGGGCTGTATGTACAAATGAAGGGTATGACTGTGGGCTGTATGTACAGGTGAGGGGTATGAAAGTTGGTAGTATGTACAGGTGAGGGGTATGACAGTGGGCAGTATGTACAGGTGAGGGGCATGACTGTGGGCAGTATGTACAGGTGAGGGGTATGACAGTGGGCTGTATGTACAGGTGATGGGTATGACAGTGGGTTGTATGTACAGGTGAGGGTATGACAGTGGGCTGTATGTACAGGTGAGGGGTAAGTCGGTGGGCAGTATGTACAGGTGAGGGGTATGACAGTGGGTTGAATGTACAGGTGAGGGGTATGACAGTGGCAGTATGTACAGGTGAGGGATACGACAGTGGCAGTATGTACAGGTGAGGGGTATGACAGTGGGCTGTATGTACAGGTGAGGGGTATGATAGTGGGCTGTATGTACAGGTGAGGACTATGACAGTGGCAGTATGTACAGGTGAGTGGTATAACAGTGGGCAGTATGTACACGTGAGGGGTATGACAGTGGCAGTATGTACAGGTGAGGGATATGACAGGGGCAGTATGTACAGCTGAGTGGTATGACAGTGGGCTGTATGTACAGGTGAGGGGTATGACAGTGGGCTGTATGTACAAATGAAGGGTATGACTGTGGGCTGTATGTACAGGTGAGGGGTATGAAAGTGGGTAGTATGTACAGGTGAGGGGTATGACAGTGGGCAGTATGTACAGGTGAGGGGTATGACAGTGGGCAGTATGTACAGGTGAGGGGTATGACAGTGGGCAGTATGTACAGGTGAGGGGCATGACTGTGGGCAGTATGTACAGGTGAGGGGTATGACAGTGGGCTGTATGTACAGGTGATGGGTATGACAGTGGGTTGTATGTACAGGTGAGGGGTATGACAGTGGGCTGTATGTACAGGTGAGGGGTAAGTCGGTGGGCTGTATGTACAAATGAAGGGTATGACTGTGGGCTGTATGTACAGGTGAGGGGTATGAAAGTGGGTAGTATGTACAGGTGAGGGGTATGACAGTGGGCAGTATGTACAGGTGAGGGGCATGACTGTGGGCAGTATGTACAGGTGAGGGGTATGACAGTGGGCTGTATGTACTGGTGAGGGGTATGACAGTGGGTTGTATGTACAGGTGAGGCGTATGAGAGAGGGCAGTATGTACAGGTGAGGGGTATGAGAGTGGGCTGTATGTACAGGTGAGGGGTATGACAGTGGGTTGTATGTACAGGTGAGGGGTATGACAGTGGGCTGTATGTACAGGTGAGGGGTAAGATCGTGGGCAGAATGTACAGGTGAGGGGTACGACAGTGGGTTGTATGTACAGGTGAGGGGTATGACAGTGGGTTGTATGTACAGGTGAGGGGTATGACAGTGGCAGTATGTACAGGTGAGGTGTATGACCAGGGCAGTATGTACAGGTGAGGGGTATGACAGTGGCAGTATGTACAGGTGAGGGGTATGACAGTGGGTTGTATGTACATGTGAGGGGTATGACAGTGGACTGTATGTACAGGTGAGTGGTATGACAGTGGGCAGTATGTACAGGTGAGGGGTATGATAGTGGTAATATGTACAGGTGAGGGCTATGACAGGGGCAGTATGTACAGGTGAGGGGTACGACAGTGGGTTGAATGTTTAGGTGAGGGGTATGACAGTGGCAGTATGTATAGGTGAGGGATATGACAGTGGCAGTGTGTACAGGTGAGGGGTATGACAGTGGACTGTATGTACAGGTGAGGGGTATGATAGTGGGCTATATGTACAGGTGAGTGGTATGACAGTGGGCAGTATGTACAGGTGAGGGGTATGACAGTGGCAGTATGTACAGGTGAGGGCTATGACAGGGGCAGTATGTACAGGTGAGTGGTATGACAGTGGGCTGTAACTACAAATGAAGGGTATGACAGTGGGCTGTATATACAGGTGAGGTGTATGACAGTGGGCAGTATGTACAGATGAGTGGTATGACAGTGGGCAGTATGTACAGGTGAGTGGTATGACAGTGGGCAGTATGTACAGGTGAGGGGTATGACAGTGGGCAGTATGTACTGGTGAGGGGTATGACAGTGGGTTGTATGTACAGGTGAGGGGTATGACAGTGGGCAGTATGTACAGGTGAGGGGTATGAGAGTGGGCTATATGTACAGGTGAGGGGTATGACAGTGGGTTGTATGTACAGGTGAGGGGTATGACAGTGGGCTGTATGTACAGGTGAGGTGTATGACAGTGGGCAGTATGTACAGGTGAGGGGTATGACAGTGGGCAGTATGTACTGGTGAGGGGTATGACAGTGGGTTGCATGTACAGGTGAGGGGTATGACAGTGGGCAGTATGTACAGGTGAGGGGTATGAGAGTGGGCTATATGTACAGGTGAGGGGTATGACAGTGGGTTGTATGTACAGGTGAGGGGTATGACAGTGGGCTGTATGTACAGGTGAGGGGTAAGACCGTGGGCAGAATGTACAGGTGAGGGGTACGACAGTGGGTTGTATGTACAGGTGAGGGGTTTGACAGAGGCAGTATGTACAGGTGAGGGGTATGACAGTGGCAGTATGTACAGGTGAGGGGTATGACAGTGGCAGTATGTACAGATGAGTGGTATGCCAGTGGGCCGTATGTACAGGTGAGTGCTATGACAGTGAGCAGTATGTACAGGTCAGGGGTATGACAGTGGTAGTATGTACAGGTGAGGGCTATGACAGGGGCAGTATGTACAGGTGAGTGGTATGACAGTGGGCTGTATGTACAGGTGAGGGGTATGACAGTGGGCTGTAACTACAAATGAAGGGTATGACAGTGGGCTGTATGTACAGGTGAGGGGTATGACAGTGGGCTGTATGTACAGGTGAGTGGTATGACAGTGGGCAGTATGTACAGGTGAGGGGTATGACAGTGGTAGTATGTACAGGTGAGGGCTATGACAGGGGCAGTATGTACAGGTGAGGTGTATGACAGTGGGCAGTATGTACAGGTGAGGTGTATGACAGTGGGCAGTATGTACAGGTGAGTGGTATGACAGTGGGCAGTATGTACAGGTGAGGAGTATGACAGTGGGCAGTATGTACTGGTGAGGGGTATGACAGTGGGTTGTATGTACAGGTGAGGGGTATGAGAGTGGGCTATATGTACAGGTGAGGGGTATGACAGTGGGCAGTATGTACAGGTGAGGGGTATGACAGTGGGCTATATGTACAGGTGAGGGGTATGAAAATGGGTTGTATGTACAGGTGAGGGGTATGACAGTGGGCAGTATATATAGGTGAGGCGTATGACAGTGGGCTGTATGTACATGTAAGGGGCATGACAGTGGGCAGTATATATAGGAGAGGGGTATAACAGTGGGCTGTATGTACCGGTGAGGGGTATGAGGGGTATGTACAGGTGAGGGGTTTGACAGTGGGCTGTATGTACAGATGAGTGGTAAGACCGTGGGCAGAATGTACAGGTGAGGGGTACGACAGTGGGTTGTATGTACAGGTGAGGGGTATGACAGTGGCAGTATGTACAGATGAGGGGTATGACAGTGGCAGTATGTACAGGTGAGGGGTATGACCGAGGGCAGTATGTACAGGTGAGGGGTACGACAGTGGGTTGAATGTGGGCTGTATGTACAGGTGAAGGGTATGACAGTGGGCTGTATGTACAGGTGAGTGGTATAACAGTGGGCAGTATGTACAGGTGAGGTGTATGACAGTGGGCTGTAACTACAAATGAAGGGTATGACAGTGGGCTGTATGTACAGGTGAGGTGTATGACAGTGGGCTGTAACTACAAATGAAGGGTATGACAGTGGGCTGTATGTACAGGTGAGTGGTATGACAGTGGGCAGTATGTACAGGTGAGTGGTATAACAGTGGGCAGTATGTACAGGTGAGGGGTAAAACAGTGGGTAGTGGGTAAAGAAGAGGATTTAGTGGGGTATGGTAGTGGGCAGCATGTGCAGGAGAGGTATGTGGAGGGTATGACATTGAGCAGTAGGTAAATGAGAGCAATGCTTAGGGTATGATGCTGAGCAGTATGTATTAGAGAGGAGTGAGGAGGGTATAATAGTGGGCAGTAGATGCAGGAAAGGAATGCAGAGTGTATGACGGGCGGTGGAGGGGGAGGGGTAGTATGGGTAAGAGAGGAGAGTGGAAAATATGACAGCAGAAAGTACATGCGGGAGTTAAAAACCACAACTGCGATTGGATTGTTAGGATTTAGGTGGGTAGCCAGTGTGCGGTAAAACCACAGCTTAGCCACCCCCCTGGACACTCAAGTGAAAGAGCCCTAAGAGGTGGAGGATGGAGTATAGAAATGGCTGGGCAGAGATATCTGTCATCTGGAGGGAGAGGTGTATATACTGGCCCTGGAGTACAAGCCAGGGCTGTGTTTTGGCCTAGGCCGACAAGGCCTAGGCCTAGGGCGGCACTTTGCGGGGGGGCGGCAAAATAGGCCGCCCCCCCGCATGAGAGAAAGCCCCCCCACCCGTCTGACTGATTCCCGGCTCCCGCTGCCGCCTCCCGCACACTTGCAGCCCACGGCGGCCGGCTTTCTGTAGCGGCGCCGCTGTGTATGGGCGTGCTTGGCAGGGGGTGAGATACACGCCCCCTACTCTCTGACAAGCACGCCCATACACCGCGGAGCCGCTACAGAAAGCCGGCCGCCGTGGGCTGCAAGTGTGCGGGAGGCGGCAGCGGGAGCCGGGAATCAGTCAGACGGGTGGGGGGGCTTTCTCTCATGCGGGGGGGCGGGGGGGCGGCGTGTGTCACTCGTGCCCCCCATATGCAACAGGTGACAGGTGGAGCCTTAAGCTCCACCTACCCTCCCCTGCACTGCTTTCCTGCAGTGAATCTTCTCCTCGGCCCTGGGGCTGTGACGTCAGGAGGAGAGAGAGGAGCAGGAGGGAAACCCCCAGGACAGCAGGTACAGTGATTTAATAAAGTATATCAGTATTATGGGCACTGGCAGAATTTGATGGGCACAGTGGCAGCATTCGATGGGCACAGTGGCTGCGTTTGAGGGCACAGTGGCAGCGTTCGATGGGCACAGTGGCTGCGTTTGATGGGCACAGTGGCTGCGTTTGATGGCACAGTGGCTACATTTGATGGCACAGTGGCTACGTTTGATGGGCACAGTGGCTGCGCTTGATGGGCACAGTGGCTGCGTTTGATGGCACAGTGGCTACGTTTGATGGCACAGTGGCTGCATTTGATGGGGCACAATGGCTGCATTTGATGGGGCACAGTGGCTGCATTTGATGGGGCACAGTGGCTGCATTTGATGGCACAGTGGCTGCGTTTGATGGGCACAGTGACTGCATTTGATGGGCACAGTGACTGCGTTTGATGGGGCACAGTGAGACCCCCCCCCCCCCCCATGATAGCATTAAAACTCAGCAGCTAAAAATACTGTAGCTGCTGACTTTTAATATTAGGACACTTACCTGTCCAGGGATTCAGCGATGTCGACACCTCAGCCGATTTTCAGATTGGCTCTCGGGTTTTGCCACTATCATTCATGGTAAGGGAAACCGACCGGTTCCCTACTGCACATGTGCGAAGCGCATTGCACTTTCTGAATGGCCCAGCGGAGGAAGGAGGAGGGGGGCAAACTTCAGAGGGGACAGCACAGTCTCCCGGAAGTGGGGAAGGGTACCTGTCAGAAACAGGTACCCGTTCCCCCCTGAAAGGTGCCAAATGAGCCTAAAGAGGAAGGGGTGTTGTTTACAGATGATAGGGTGGGTCTTAAACAGGAAGGGGTGTGGCCTCGGCAGGATGGGGTGGGTCGTATTTAAATTAGGGGGGTGCATGTGTTTAGTCAGGCCTAGGGCAGCACAAAACCTAAATACACCACTGGTACAAGCAATGCAGCAGCATACACAGAGGGAACACCTGAAGCCGGCCTCTGCAGCTGCACACCATCATTCTGTTAGTGTGATAAATATGGTGCCAACAATAAGGAATAAAGGGGTTTATTTAATAAAGGCAGACAGTGCACTTTGCTCAGAGCAGCACGAGCAGTGTAATAGGTTGTAGGTCGGGTTTCCATAGCAACAGCAGTGTCAGAGGAAGTTTTCGCCCCTTAGCTACGGAAACCTCTCCTCCCCCTCCAGGAACCAGGAAGTTTATCTACATTTACAAATACTATAAATCTAGTTATATAAAAATCTCCTGCAAAAGGTAATTACTTTTTAAAAGATGCTAATTGTAAATGATATCTCTTATTTCTGTGCAGATTATATATATATAAAATCTCTTGTAATGTATATATATATATATATATATATATATATATATATACACTAGGAGAATTTTTTTAAAATTATTATTAAAGTGACATTTTTTTATTACGACAATATACGGAATCAGGGCCGTTGTCTTGCCGAATAAGTTCCCTCTTCGGATAAGTTCCCCCCCTGTACTGCGCAGATGCAGCGCCGGCGCAGTACGAACTATTAACAGCTGCCGGAGATAGCCGAAGCTCAAGATCGACAATCAGCTGTACACGGCGCCTGCGCCCTGGGTCCAGGTTCCTTCCCTACTATCCAAGTGGACCTAGAGGGGGAATCGAAGCGAGGCCGTGCCCGAAGCGTGGCGAGCGAAGCGAGCCCACGAGGGGCCCTCTTACAGGCGCCGTGTACAGCTGATTTTCAGCTATTCCGCTTCGGCTATTTCCGCCGGATCCTACTGCGCAGGCGGGGGGGAACTTATCAGCCGAGCGGAACTTTCTCGGCAGAACACCGTATAAATTCCCATGACAGGAACTAGTGACAGGTTAGTGCAGTGAGGAGTACAGACTGTCATTTGTTTCTCCAATTTTCCAGGAACTGATCGCAATTAAAAAGAGAAAACAAATCCACCGCCGGACATTGTGCACGTTTTCTTTTATTTATAAATATCAGCTGGTGTCTTTTTTTATTTTTTCCATAAATCACACAGCACGGAAAGGGATTGCAATTTTTTCTTTCCATCACTAAATATGGCCGACGCCGCTTAGGCTGTATATCCAATAGTTTTGCACAACAGGAAGTGAACGGAGGAGTGGCGGAAAAGGAGACCAATGGGAGCTTTCGCTTCAGAAAGCAGCCTGCCAATGGTGTGTGAGGCCGCAGAACGGTGTGCGGGTTGTTGCGATGAGAGGAGGAGACATGTCCGGGGACTCTGACACCGCGGATGAGGCTGTGAGGGGCACCTGTGATGACGCCTCTATATGTAAGAGGTGAGGAGGGACCCCAAGAGGAGATCACATGAGGGGGACACCTGTACGGGATTGGACACTTGTGCCCAGGGCCTCGGGAGGTACGAGGGGGGAGGAACATACAAACCCCGCACTGTGTATATACATATCCCCCCCCCCCCCCGGACCCCGCACTGTGTATATACATATCCCCCCCCGAACCCCGCACTGTGTATATACATATCCCCCCCCGAACCCCGCACTGTGTATATACATATCCCCCCCCGAACCCCGCACTGTGTATATACATATCCCCCCCCTGAACCCCGCACTGTGTATATACATATCCCCCCCCTGAACCCCGCACTGTGTATATACATATCCCCCCCCTGAACCCCGCACTGTGTATATACATATCCCCCCCCCTGAACCCCGCACTGTGTATATACATATCCCCCCCCTGAACCCCGCACTGTGTATATACATATCCCCCCCCGAACCCCGCACTGTGTATATACATATCCCCCCCCGAACCCCGCACTGTGTATATACATATCCCCCCCCTGAACCCCGCACTGTGTATATACATATCCCCCCCCTGAACCCCGCACTGTGTATATACATATCCCCCCCCTGAACCCCGCACTGTGTATATACATATCCCCCCCCTGAACCCCGCACTGTGTATATACATATCCCCCCCCTGAACCCCGCACTGTGTATATACATATCCCCCCCCTGAACCCCGCACTGTGTATATACATATCCCCCCCCGAACCCCGCACTGTGTATATACATATCCCCCCCCTGAACCCCGCACTGTGTATATACATATCCCCCCCCCTGAACCCCGCACTGTGTATATACATATCCCCCCCTGAACCCCGCACTGTGTATATACATATCCCCCCCCTGAACCCCGCACTGTGTGTATACATATCCCCCCCCTGAACCCCGCACTGTGTATATACATATCCCCCCCCCGAACCCCGCACTGTGTATATACATATCCCCCCCCCGAACCCCGCACTGTGTGTATACATATCCCCCCCCCGAACCCCGCACTGTGTGTATACATATCCCCCCCCCGAACCCCGCACTGTGTATATACATATCCCCCCCCCCCCCGAACCCCGCACTGTGTGTATACATATCCCCCCTAGGGTTGCCACCTTTTCTTCGAGCCAAACCCGAACACTTCAGCAGGGCTGGGCATTTTTTTGTAGCATACGTTATGAGTTTGTAAAATACCCGGGACACCTCTGTGTGCCCTAGGGGGGTAGTAATGCGGCACGCGCAGCAGTGAACAGTGGGTGTAGACAATTGCATATAGTGCAGGCATGCGTAATGTACAATATAATGTATATGTAGTGTGTAATGTTTGGTGGGAAGCCTCCCAGTGTAATATTGGGGGGTGGTCTCCTGGTGTGTGTGTGTGTGTATGGTAGATAGATAGATAGATAGATATGGTGGGGAGGGGGAGTGGTAAGGACTGTATGTATGGGGGAACTCTGATGTAAGGGGGGCTCTGGTGACGAGATCACCTTATATCAGAGTTCCCGTTTATGTAATTGTCCACAGAGTCCCAACTTGCATTTAAAATGAAACTCTAATGTGGGGGGGGGGGACGGGACTCTGGTCACCATAGAGCACCTTCCACAGAGTGAATGCACTAAGGTAAGGTGGGGGGGTTACTGATATAAGGGGTAACCTTTATATCAGTGCCCCTTTACCTGACTGCATTCACTGCCCCCTACATTAGTGATCCCCCCTCAGACTGGCCTTGCTACGCTGTCACTGACCACCACTCAGGTGCACTGTGCAGGGCTCAGTCAGATGGTCCTCTCTGGGCTCCAGCTTGGTGGCTCTCGTTTCAGCCTATATTACACTACGAGACTGTGCGGCCATAATACAAGAGATGATTAGAGGCTACAGACATGATACAAAGGATGGTCAGAGACTGCAAACATACTACAGGAGATGGTCAGAGACTGCAGACAAAGTACAGGAGATGTTAAGAAACTGCATACATGATACAGGAGATGGTCAGAGAGTGTGCAGACATCGTACAAAAGATGGCCAGAGACTGCAGATATAGTACAGGAGATGGTCAGAGACTGCAGACATAGTACAGGAGATGGTCAGAGACTGCAGACATAGTACAGGAGATGATCAGAGACTGCAGACATGGTACAGGAGATGGTCAGAAACTGCGTACATGATACAGGAGATGGTCAGAGACTGCAGACATAGTACAGGAGATGGTCAGAGACTGCAGACATAGTACAGGAGATGGTCAGAGACTGCAGACATAGTACAGGAGATGGTCAGAGACTGCAGACATAGTACAGGAGACGGTCAGAGACTGCAGACATAGTACAGGAGACGGTCAGAGACTGCAGACATGATACAGGAGATGGTCAGAGACTGAAGACATAGTACAGGAGATGGTCAGAGACTGAAGACATAGTACAGGAGATGGTCAGAGACTGAAGACATAGTACAGGAGATGGTCAGAGACTGAAGACATAGTACAGGAGATGATCAGAGACTGCAGACATAATACAGGAGATGGTCAGAGATGGCAGACATAGTACAGGAGATGATCAGAGACTGCAGACATAGTACAGGAGATGATCAGAGACTGCAGACATAGTACAGGAGATGATCAGAGACTGCAGACATAGTACAGGAGATGATCAGAGACTGCAGACATAGTACAGGAGATGATCAGAGACTGCAGACATAGTACAGGAGATGATCAGAGACTGCAGACATAGTACAGGAGATGATCAGAGACTGCAGACATAGTACAGGAGATGATCAGAGACTGCAGACATAGTACAGGAGATGATCAGAGACTGCAGACATAGTACAGGAGATGATCAGAGACTGCAGACATAGTACAGGAGATGATCAGAGACTGCAGACATAGTACAGGAGATGATCAGAGACTGCAGACATAGTACAGGAGATGATCAGAGACTGCAGACATAGTACAGGAGATGATCAGAGACTGCAGACATAGTACAGGAGATGATCAGAGACTGCAGACATAGTACAGGAGATGATCAGAGACTGCAGACATAGTACAGGAGATGATCAGAGACTGCAGACATAGTACAGGAGATGATCAGAGACTGCAGACATAGTACAGGAGATGATCAGAGACTGCAGACATAGTACAGGAGATGATCAGAGACTGCAGACATAGTACAGGAGATGATCAGAGACTGCAGACATAGTACAGGAGATGATCAGAGACTGCAGACATAGTACAGGAGATGATCAGAGACTGCAGACATAGTACAGGAGATGATCAGAGACTGCAGACATAGTACAGGAGATGATCAGAGACTGCAGACATAGTACAGGAGATGATCAGAGACTGCAGACATAGTACAGGAGATGATCAGAGACTGCAGACATAGTACAGGAGATGATCAGAGACTGCAGACATAGTACAGGAGATGATCAGAGACTGCAGACATAGTACAGGAGATGATCAGAGACTGCAGACATAGTACAGGAGATGATCAGAGACTGCAGACATAGTACAGGAGATGGTCAGAGACTGCAGACATAGTACAGGAGATGGTCAGAGACTGCAGACATAGTACAGGAGATGGTCAGAGAGTGTGTGGACATGATACAGGAGATGGTCAGAGACTGCAGACATGATACAGGAGATGATCAGAGACTGCAGACATGATACAGGAGATGATCAGAGACTGCAGACATGATACAGGAGATGGTCAGAGACTGAAGACATGATACATGAGATGGTCATAGAGTGTGCGGACATAGTACAGGAGATGGTCAGAGACTGCAGACATAGTACAGGAGATGATCAGAGACTGCAGACATAGTACAGGAGATGATCAGAGACTGCAGACATAGTACAGGAGATGATCAGAGACTGCAGACATAATTGGGCTGAAATTGCACCCAGGTCACATATGAATCGCACAGAATGCACAGCGCGTTCCTGTGTTTTCATAGTGTGAACCTGCCCTGTGACCTGGAACCCACATTTTGCTCCACTAACTTGCTTGGAAGGGGGGCACTAGTATGGGCACCTGGAGCAATTTTCCACATCTCTTGTGGGGTGCCAAGGGCCACCCCCTCTGTGGCAGACATCATCTCTTTAATATTGGGGGGAGAGGATATGTGCTAAGGGGCCTGGATTTCATATCCAAGCCCCCTTATAGCACAGGTACTAAAGTGCCCCCTAGAAGATATCCCCCCCTCCCCAAATTACTCATAGTGAACTGTAGGCTAGTTCCCCCCTCACCCACTTGTTCATGCCCCCCATCCTCTGGAAGACTCACTGTGGATTAGTTGATAGATGATCTCTGTCCAGCAGCGTTGTCGGCAGCATGGAGAGCTTTCCCCTCCCCTCCTCCTCCTCTGTGTACACAGGAAAACAACACAGCAGGAGGAGGAGGGGCGGGTTCACTCCACAGCATTCTCTCTGCACTGTGTCTGTGTCCTGCAGCTGGGGACAGCGGGGAGAGATGTCGGGTCTGCGCTGTCATAAAAAGTGGATCTCACAGGCGGTGTGCCATGCTGGCACAAAGATACCCCGCACAAGCTGCGGGAATTCCATTACTATGATTCGCCGGGGAAGTTAATTAGAGGGCCGCCTGTGTTGGCAAGGCGCGCCGCACAGGGAGCCACAGATGGGTCTGAATAATGTGCCCGGGTCTCAGGCGGCCAGAGACCCGGACACATGTTTCAAAACCCATACTGTCCGGGTGAATCCCGGACAGGTGGCAACCCTAATCCCCCCCCGAACTGTGTGTATACATATCCCCCCCGAACCCCGCACTGTGTGTATACATATCCCCCCCGAACCCCGCACTGTGTGTATACATATCCCCCCCGAACCCCGCACTGTGTGTATACATATCCCCACCGAACCCCGCACTGCGTGTATACATATCCCCACCGAACCCCGCACTGCGTGTATACATATCCCCACCGAACCCCGCACTGCGTGTATACATATCCCCACCGAACCCCGCACTGCGTGTATACATATCCCCCCCGAACCCCGCACTGCGTGTATACATATCCCCCCCGAACCCCGCACTGCGTGTATACATATCCCCCCCGAACCCCGCACTGCGTGTATACATATCCCCCCCGAACCCCGCACTGCGTGTATACATATCCCCCCCGAACCCCGCACTGCGTGTATACATATCCCCCCCGAACCCCGCACTGCGTGTATACATATCCCCCCCGAACCCCGCACTGCGTGTATACATATCCCCCCCGAACCCCGCACTGCGTGTATACATATCCCCCCCGAACCCCGCACTGCGTGTATACATATCCCCCCCGAACCCCGCACTGCGTGTATACATATCCCCCCCGAACCCCGCACTGCGTGTATACATATCCCCCCCGAACCCCGCACTGTGTGTATACATATCCCCCCCGAACCCCGCACTGTGTGTATACATATCCCCCCCGAACCCCGCACTGTGTGTATACATATCCCCCCCGAACCCCGCACTGTGTGTATACATATCCCCCCCGAACTGTGTGTATACATATCCCCCCCGAACCCCGCACTGTGTATATACCTATCCCCCCGCACTGTGTATATACATATCCCCCCCCGAACCCCCGCACTGTGTATATACATATCCCCCCCGAACCCCCGCACTGTGTATATACATATCCCCCCTGAACCCCGCGCTCTGTGTATACATCCCCCCCTGAACCCCGCGCTCTGTATATACATCCCCCCAATAAAGTGTTTCGGTTCGGCTTGAAGAAAAGGTGGCAACCTGGACACACCTCATATAAATATATACATTTTTAAAAATTTTAATTGCCCCAACTTTATTGATAAGCAAGGCTTTATACACACAGGCCCCACAAAGGGTGCACTTTTACATATAAATTTGAATTGATTAAACCTGATTGGTTTTCAGGCCACCACCTGACACATCCATAGACATACTGCCATTTAGTGGGCACCACTTTTCTCTGGGCCGTTCATTTCAATGGCAGGAAGGGACAGCAGTGTGGGACAACGAAGGATGAAATAACTATGGTGCCGGTGGAAAAAAGACTTTGCAGATGCTGATTGGGATCTATTGAAGGTTTAATTCCTGAAGAGCCACGTAGATGAACGAACCCTTTACGTTTGCTTTATTTCATCCATGCAGGTTTGCGGTGAGCGTTGGTTATTGGAAAGATCCCTACATTCAGTATTTCGTCAGGCAGGCCAAAGAGCGCAAGGCGCCTGAGATCAACAGAGGCAAGTCAATGGGAACAGAATAAAAAGAAGCCGATTTTGTGTTTGATGTTGTATCTGGTTTATCATGTACAGGGGGAGGTTTACTAAAACTGGCGTACACAGAATCTGATGCAGCTCTGCATAGTAACCAATCAGCCTTTAGTTTATTTTGTTAAACTTCAATTAACCACTTGCCTACCAGGCACTTGCACCCCCTTCCTGCCCAGTCCATTTTTCAGCTTTCAGCGCTGTTACATTTTGAATGACACGAATGTCATGCTACACTGTACTCAAAACATTTTTATCATTTTCTTCACACAAATAGAGCTTTCTTTTGGTGGTATTTAATCACTGCTGGGATTTTTATTTGTTTAACAAAAAAAAAAGACCCAAAATTTTGAAAAAAAAAAAAAAAGTTTTTTTACTTTTTTTCTGTCAATAAATTTTGTAGCTAAGTAATTTTTCGCCTTCACTGATGTGCGCTGATAGGCTGAACTGGTGGGCATTGATGAGGTGGCACTGAAGAGGCACTAATATGCCGCATTTATGGGCACTGATATGTGGCACTTATGGGCACTGATATACTGCATTGATGGGTGGCACTGATGGGCATTGACAGCAGTGATGGGCATTGATAGGCAGCGCTGATAGGCGGCGCTGATTGCCAGCACTGACTGGCATCGCTAATGGGCACTGATTAGTGGCAGTTGTGGGCACTGATTGCTGCCACTGGTGGGCACTGATAGCTGGCATTGGTGGGCACTAATTTGTGACACTGTATTACAATATTGTAATCAGGGCACTGATGATCAGTGCCCTGATTACATTCCTAACTGTGTGCCCTGTGAGGAGATGCCGCTGATCGGCTCTCCTCTCCTCACACTCTGTCAGTGTGAGGCGAGGAGCGCTGATTACCATCACTTCCTTGTTTACATGTGACCGGCTGTGATTGGACACAGCCGATCACATGGTTAAAGAGCCGCAGACAGAGATTGGGGTTGCGCCGCGTCCTAGCAAAACGGCGCAGCCGAGCGGCCGTTCTGGGACGCCGTCATATGATGGCGTCCCAGAACAAGAGCCGCACCGCCCCGCCATCATGTGACGGGGCGGGATGCAAGCAGTTAAAGAAGTTAGAATCTGATTGGCTATCAAGCTTAGCTTCACCAGATTCTGTGTGCACCATTTTTAGTACATCCACCCCCCCACCCCCCCTTGTCTTGAAGCTGAACTCCAGCTTTTAGTGAAGTTTTGTTTGGACTAAGCTGGTCCACAGGAACTAATACCTTTGCTAACCAAGTCAGTGTCTATGAATATTGTATGAATACTCACAGGGAGCTCTGTGTTTTCTGAATGAATACAAAGCTTCCCCTGGCTGTGGCAGAGAGGTAGGCAGATGATGTCTCAATCTCCAACTCAGCCAATCAGAATACAAAGCTGCTTTTAAATGGCTTAGCAGCCTTCAGCCTGACTCAGTTTTGTTCTGAAAGTGGGGCATGAAGTTCTCATCCCACTGCTGGAGCACAGCACTATATACTGTATATAGATGAAGCCACATGCAGTTTATACAGTGCACACAGCCACTGCATCTGTTAGTGAAGTGAATCGTTTGTTTGGACAAGTTTAGTCCAAATGAGCTATTTAAATGTCATCAGAAGCTGGAGATCAAACACGTTTTTGCTATTTTTGTCCCCCTGGACGAAGTAGATGTAGTATTGTGTTGCTAGGTGCTTCCTAAGTGTAGCCAGCCCCATTCCCTGTGCCTGGTCTGATAATATAGCTTGTACTGACTCTAAAGACTTTTGGGAGAGGAAGGTAGAGGGACTTATGACTGGCAAACACTGCAGCTGTGCTGAAGTTAGCAATGTCACTTATTTACCTTCATCTCCATTCTCTGTATGCACGATGTCCAGAAGGCCAAGACCACCTCACTAAGTTGCTAGCCTGTACTGCACAGATTCCTCTCTTGCAACATTCTGTATGACCAATCCCATTAAGGCTTTCATATCGGGCTTTAATCTGAATGGTAGTTATTAGTTCTTATGTTTCTCTTACGTAAGGCACAGCAAGGAGAATGTTTTGGGTTTGTTTTGGAATATTTCTCCTGCAGGGATACCCATGTCTCCGGATTATTGTCAAAATGACTACGGTGACCTGATGTGCTACAGCTGTGGCTGGATGGAAAATTCACCACTTACAGCCCAAGGACATCATATGACATCTTTGACTTTGAGTGGGGATATCTGAATGAAGCTTCGGGCATCTGCAGGCATCATTCAGATATCATCTTTTACAGCCAGGGATTCTGTGCACCGTAAGAACAACTTAAGCGGTAGTTCAGCCACTTAATCGTTCTTGTAGGCGGTGGGAGGCGGCTTCTCCCTGCTCGCCGTGCGATCGGCGAGCCGGGGAAGGAATCCGCTGCCGGACGTTGATCATAGAAATTTCCGGTGACCAGATGTTTCCCAGTCATCTCTATGACCTTCGGAGGCCCGAGCGCGATGTTATGAGGTCATGTCCGGCCTGCGGAAATAAACAACGAAGAGGGCTCGGCTGGAAAGAAAGATTGTTCATTTTATTTTTTTTTAATTTTTTTTGTTCTCTGTCTTTCCAGCCTGGAGGAGAGATCTGGGGTCTTGTAGACCCCAGATCTCTCTATAAAGAGGACCTGTCGCACACCATTCCTATTACAAGGGATGTTTACATTCCTTGTAATAGGAATAAAAGTGATCAGAATTGTTTGTTTTTACACTTTCTTTTTAAAAAAAAAAATTGAAAATGTAAGTAAAAAATAAACAATAATAAAGAAAAAAAAATGAAACCGTCCCTGTCACCGCTTGTGCACAGAAGCGAACGCATACGTAAGTCGCGCCCATATATGTAAACTGCGTTCAAATCACACATGAGGTATCGCCACGTGCGTTAGAGTGAGAGCAACAATTCTAGCACTAGACCTCTGTAACGCTAAACAGGTAACCTGTAAATTTTTAAGTACCAAAGTTTGGCGCCATTCCACAAGTGTACGCCATTTTAAAGCGGGACGTGTTATGTATCTATTTACTCGGCGTAACATCATCTTCCACATTATCCAAAAAAATTGGGCTAACTTTACTGTTTTGTTATTTTTTAATTCATGAAACAGTTTTTTTTTTTTTTTTTTAAAAAAAAGCATTTGAAAAATTGTTGCGCAAACACCGCGTGACAGTTTCAACGACTGCCATTTTATTCCCTATTGTCTCTGCTAAAGAAAACATATTATGTTTGGGGGTTTTGAGTAATTTTCTAGCAAAAATACTAATTTAAACTTGTAAACAAGTTCCAGAAAAGGCCCGGTATGG
The DNA here is from genome assembly GCF_042186555.1 of Aquarana catesbeiana. Taxonomy (NCBI): domain Eukaryota; kingdom Metazoa; phylum Chordata; class Amphibia; order Anura; family Ranidae; genus Aquarana; species Aquarana catesbeiana. Next base: position 98,415,738 of record NC_133329.1, read on the forward strand.
AAGTGGTTGAAGGACTGAGCAGGGAGAGAATCCATGGAAAAAGAAAGAACTGGTCAGTGCTCCCTGTACCCATCTCTGGGTTTAACCTTCCATTTTTACTTTTGTTTATCCTAATCAAGAGAAGTATATCGTAGTAACAGGTAGTACTGCAGGTTTTCACATAAATACCCAGATTTATCACTAGATGGCACTGCAGTTCCTGTTTTGTAGTTCTCAGAATGTTTGTGAAGGTGAACTGTGTAAGTGTCTGAATGAATCTTTATTGATTTAATTTCTGTTGCTTTTTTTTTTAGGATACTATGCCCGAGTACAGGGGGTCTTTCAACTACTCGCTGCCTTTCTGGGGAGGACCGAATGCAATTGCCAAGTCATTAACCTTGGGGCCGGGCTGGACACAACGTTCTGGAGGTTAAAGGTAAGTTCTCACATGTATCCGACCTATAAAAGACTAGCTGCACCAATCAGAGATCATCCAATGCTTCACTAGAGTCTGACGAATTAAAAGTCTTTCTAAAGTTTCCCAATTTTGCCAAGTCAAAGTAAAACCAGGGCTGCTAATCTGCATACTTATTGCAGGTCACTGACGAAGAAAGTACTTAAAGTGGTTGTAAACCCTTTACAACCACTTTATACTACAGGCAAGCCTATAATAAGGCTTACATGTAGCTACACTGGATATCTCCTAAACCTGCACAGTTTAGGAGATATCCCCTGTATTTGCCAACATCATCAGCACATGCGCACTTAAGCAAACCGAAGTAACGGCACGTCGGTGCCGTTACCGGTGGATCCCGCGCGCATGCACGGGAGTGACATCATTGCGGCTCCGGCCGATCACAGCGCCGGAGCCACGTTACCTGGAAGTTACCCCCCCCGGTGAGGACCGCTGTGGGGGCTTCGATCTCAGGTAAGTAATTCACAATGAGCTAGTATGCTCTGCATACTAGCTCATTATGCTTTTGTCTTGCAGGTTTGTTTTTTGGGGGTTTTTTTTTTTTTTTTTTTTACAGGGTTTACAACCTCTTTAAGGCTGGGTTCACACTGATGGGAATTTGATGCGGGTTTCCACCGCATTCAATTCGCATGGCAGGAGGGTGTGACAATGGAGTCGGTTCACACACCTCTGGGGTGGCCACTGTCAAGGTTGCAGAAGGGTCCTGTGCGTCTTCTGGTCCATTTCAATTGCAAATTCAGCCAAAAATTCAGACATGAAACAGTGAACAGTTGGGACTTTTTGTGACACTATTTCACATTGCACTTATCATTTTAGTTGTTATTACATTGTTGATTTGATTTGTATTGGGTACCGTATTTATCGGCGTATAACACGCACTTTTTTTCCCCTTAAAATCAGGGGAAAATCGCTGGTGCGTGTTATACGCCGATCCCCTGCGATCCTGAGCTGACAGATCCAAAAAATCGCCGACCGCGATTTGAAAATGGCGCCGCCGGCGCCGAAATACACAGTGCCGGTCCTCGGCTCTTCTTGGCCACTTTCGGCTTCACTCGAGCGCCGCCCGAACCTAGCCCGAGTGTACTCGGCTAGGTTCGGATAGCTCCGCTCACAGTCACGCCCATCCCGGGCGGGACTACGAGTGGAGCCGAAAGTAAACGAGAGCCGCCGAGAAGAGCCGGGGACCGGCTCTGTGTATTTCGGCGCCGGCGGCGCCATTTTCAAATCGCGGTCGGCGATTTTGAAGCTCGGCAGGCTGCTGGGGCAAGGCTGCACTGGGATAAGGCTGCAATGGACACTGGGGAAGGCTGCACTGAGAAGACTGCAATGATGGGCATTTAAATGTAAGTTTTTTTTTTTTCCCTTCAACTTCCCTCCTAAAAGTTTTTTTTTTTTTCCTTAAAATTCCCTCCTAAATTGGGGTACGTGTTATACGCCGATAAATACGGTATTTATTTTTTCAAATATAAGTTTTATTAAAGCACCGGGAGGGCAAAGCCCAAAAATAACATTGGTACCATACAGACATGAGCATTTCCATATCACGGACATGTGAGATATCTAACAGGAGAAGTGACTAAGGTGTAAGGAGTTCACATGGATAAAAAATAACTGACATTTCTAATACGCTTTGTCTGCTGAAACAGGAAACTGGTGACTATATATAATACTGTCATGATTATACAGTAGGCTGCCCAAACCCGCAGCTATTTTTCTCTAGTCATCTTCCAGGATGGCACACCTGAGAGATGACTGGTCCACCTGACAGGAAACACAATCAACAGGTTAAAAGGCCCCTCCCTTCCCCCTGCACCTCAGTTCTTGATTGTGTTTCCCGGCAGCGAAACGTTTATTTTTGTAAGACCTGAAGCTGGTAGCGGACGGTCCCCCCTCCCGGGAGCTGGACGCCAAAGCCGGGGAGGGCTGCGGGTCCAGCCAGGGTTCAGTCCCTTCTCATGGGGGACCTCCAATGACCGGTGGTACTCCCCGGTAAAGAGCTTCCCGGTCACAGACGCGTATCCTGGAACTCTTGTGGGTACATGCCTCCTCCCTTACCTTCCAGCCAATCCGGGTATTTGGGGGTGAAGGAACCAGAGGGTCAGCGAGGGTCCAGGCCGCTGGAGGGGGGTGTCGCTTTTCCGGCAGTGCAGCGCCATTGAGAACGTCGGAAACACTCCTAGGCAGGAGTGAGTGTTCTGGACGGGTGGAGCAAGATGGCGCCGTCACCATTTCCGTTTCTGATCGGCATCACTTCTGATTCCGGTCCACGCCAAAATGGCGGATCCGGAGAGGCCAAGAGGCACTACGTCCGGCGGCGGGACTTCAGCAAGATGGCGCCGAGCGGCGTCATGGCCTTTAAAGTCCGGTGGAGCAAGGCGGAGGTCCCACAGGCCACTCTCACCTCCTGGATCCTCATAGCGGAGCTCCTTGGAAGACGGAACCAGCTGGGATCAGGATGGAAGGTGAGGAGGACACAGCGGTGGCTGCAACCCAGGAGGGGACCACGAGTGGTGAGTCTTCCCGTATTTGGCAAGGGGTGGGTAAAGTGTGGGGTCTTGCCCACACCCCTTGGGAGAGGGTGGGGACAGGAGGAAGAGTACAGCCTGCTAAAGTATGAGTACTGCCTTGTCTTTTGTCTCCTTAGAACCCAGTGGATCTGCTCAAGGGGCCCACAAAGCCAAAGGCAAAAATCCCCCTCCCCCTAGAGCAAAAAGGTGTGGGAATTGTAATGAAAGGCTCCCACTGGATCACGCAAAACCTTTTTGTTACAGGTGCATAGTTAAATTGTGGGGTAAGGAAACCTCACAGGTTATAAGGGACTTCCTTGCAGTTCAGACAGATGCTGACTACACTACAATCCCTGAAGACAGTTATTGCATCTAAAGACAAGCCTAGCACTAGTGGCAGTGAAGCTCTGTCTTCCAGGGAAGGTACTTCATCTCTAGGAGACATGTCTGACAGAGGTCAGATATCTCTGCAGAGGCCTTCCTATTCTATCACTTCGGGAGTAGATGAGTTTGAGGACCCGGAAGAATCAGAGGAAAACTCTTTAGAGGAAGGGGAAAACTCAGACTCTGAAAGCCAGGACAGTGACAGTCCTAGACTTGGACATCTCTTTCCTCTAAAGGACCTGGGACAGTTACTCAGGGCAATCTATACGTCCGAGGATATCCCGGAGCCTCCCGTACAGGTATGGGCCCGGGATAAAATGTATAAGGGATTAGGGCAACCTCAGTCCAGGGTATTCCCAGTATATCAGACCCTTAAGGAAGTAATTCTGATGGAGTCGAAGGAGCCGGAGAGGAAGTTCCTTAAACTTAAAACCTGGAAGAGAAGGTTTCCATTTCGGGAGGCAGAAGAAAAGTTTTTCAAGACCTCCAAGTTAGATGCAGCCCTTTCCCAGGTCTCTAAAAAATCAGATCTGTCCTTTGAGGATTCGGGTAGTATTAAAGACCAAATGGACAGAAGGGCCAAGACGTTTCTGTGCAGAACATGCGATGCCAATGCGGCAGCCATGGCACCTGCTTTGGCGTCTACTTGCGTAGCTAGAAATGGTAACACATGGCTAGGCAGGATCTCTGGCCATGTCTCTAGAGGAAATAATTCCAAGGAAGTTATAGACTTTGTAGAAGTAATAAACAGGGTTGTAGCATATTTAGTTGATGCGGCAGTGGAAGTGGTTAGGACCACGGCTAAGTCAGCAGCCCTCCTGAACTCCGCTAGGAGGGCTATCTGGGTCAAATCATGGCAGGTGGACCATATGTCTAGGTCACGACTCTGCGGGTTACCTTTTGAAGGCTCCCAGCTTTTTGGTCCCGGACTGGATCAGGTCCTGTCGCGATCTGCAGAAAAAGGGAAGAAGTTCCCGGTTAAAGCCAAACAGAAAGGCAGAACGTTTTTTCGTGCCCCTCCTAACCAGGGCCAATTTAGTGCCAAGAAGGACACAAAGGGTGGGGGAAGGGAAAGAGCGGACAGAAGGGGGGCCTGCTCTTTTCTGGATCCAAGGACACCAACAAACAGTCAAAGTGACGCCAGCGTCAGGGTAGGGGGGAGACTTTCTCGATTTGTCCCTCAGTGGAGAAAGATCTCTGAAAGCCACTATCCTACAGATTCTGACAGAGGGATATCGTCTGGAACTTCTTTCCCCTCCCTCTCAAAATTTTACCCTAACACATCTCCCCAAAGATCCACTGAGAGCAGCAGGGTTGTTAGACAACTTGCAGGGATTGGCGGACCAGGAGGTGATTGTCCCCGTTCCACCGGACAAGCTCTACCAGGGGTTTTACTCCCATGTATTTGCGGTCCAGAAACCTTCAGGAAAATTTCGCCTGATATTAAATCTCAGAAAGCTGAACAGGTTTCTGCGACAGTAGAACTTTCAGATGGAGAGCATTTATACTGTCTAAAAACATCTATTGAAGGATACCTTTATGGCCACAGTAGATCTGAGGGACGCGTATCTCCACGTGCCGATTGCCCGGGAGCACCAATCCCTGCTGAGGTTCGTAGTCCTTACAAGCAAGGGGATACAACACTGGCAATACCGGGCACTCCCTTTTGGGTTATCTGCTAGTCAAAGAGTGTCCACAAAAATCTTGGCAGAGGTTGTAGCTTACCTCCTGCATTTACAGGGGGTATCTCTGATACCCTACCTAGATGACCTCCTGATCTATGGACAGTCTTCAGAGCAAGTGAGAGCAGACATAGACAAAGTAATCTGCACTTTAGAGAGCTTGGGCTGGATAGTGAACAGGAAAAAATCATCCCTAGTACTATCCCAAATAAAGACTTTCCTAGGATACTTGGTGAACGCAGGGGCTAAGAAACTTTTTCTCCCAGAAGAAAAAAGGTCAAAGGAAGTAACAGCGGTTTCCTCCCTAATGGAACCCAGGGACTGCTCTGGCAGACAGGTCATGAGGGTCCTAGGCCTAATGACCTCCTGTATTCCGGCGGTTCCCTGAGCTCAGCTCCATTCCAGGGAGCTGCAGTTTTTTTCTTTCTATCCTCCTGGGTCAAAAATGAGTCACTGGAAGGGAAGATTGCCATTCTAACAAGGGTAAGGGCCTCCCTAAATTGGTGGCTGGGTCAAGACAGACTCGCGTTGGGTCGTCCCTGGGCCCAGTGGAACCCTGTAAAAATTACCACAGACGTTGGGGGGGGCTCACTTGGGGGACCTCCAAGCGCAAGGATCCTGGACCTCGATCCAGGCAAGGGCCTCCTCCAATTACAGGGAGCTTCTTGCGGTGGGTCAGGCTCTGAAGGCCTTCGGAAGCAGGATTCAGGGACTAGACGTCCAAGACCTCTCGGACAATGTGACAGTCATTGAACCGTCAGGGGGGCACAAGGTCCAGAACACTACTAACTCTGGCCTTGGAAATTCTGAGTTGGGCCGAAGGGGTCCTTCAGTCCATATCGGCAGTCCACATAAAGGGGACCGCCAATGTGGTGGCAGATTTCCTGAGCCGTCAACCCATCCACCAGGGGGAATGGAAACTAAACCAGAACGTATTCCTCCAGATAGGTTACAGGTTTGTGTTTCCTGAGATAGACCTTTTTGCCCACAGAGGGAACAGGAAGGTGGAGCGGTTTTTCTCTCTCACCAGAGAGGGAGGATCAGAGGGAATAGATGCTCTAGCGCAGACCCGGGATTGTCACCTAGCATATGCCTTCCATCCACTAGCTTTGATTTCTCGGGTGCTACAAAGACTAGCCTACTCAAGGTGCAAACTGATTCTGATAGCCCCTTGGTGGCCCAAGAGGACTTAGTTTGCTCCCCTAGAAAATGGTCGGTTGATCCTCCTTTTCCTCTCCCAACCAGGCAAGATCTCCTTCTTCAGGGACCAGTCGTTCACCCCGATCCGGGGTTCTACAAATTGACGGCGTTGCTCTTGAGAGGGAGATTCTCAGAGGCAAAAGATGTTCCAACGGCGTGATTGAGACCCTCCTGAGTAGTCGGAAACCAGTCACTAGGAAGATTTATTCAAAGGTTTGGAATATTTTTTCTCACTGGTGTCGGAATAGAGATGTATCTAGACCTTCTATACCAGTGATACTTGAATTTCTAGAAGCAGGGGTGGACAAGGGAATTGCCACAAACACCCTGAAGGTACAGATAGCTGCCCTATCTGTATTCTTGGACCAGAGGCTCACACAGGAGCCCCTGATTAGGAGATTTCTAGTAGCTAGGGGAAGGTTAACTCCCATAAAGGTTATGAGATTCCCCCCATGGAATCTAATGCTGGTCCTGGAGGCGTTGACGAAAGCGCCTTTCGAGCCAGCTCAGGAGATTTCCATAAAATTTTTGACACTTAAGTTAGCCTTTTTACTGTCCATCACAACAGCCAGAAGCGTAAGTGACCTGCTGGCCTTGTCAAGTAAAGAGCCCTTTCTGTTAATATTGGAAGATAGAGTGGTGCTGAGGCGAGACCCACTTTTTCTTCCCAAGGTCGCATCACAATTTCATAGGTCTCAGGAGATCATTTTGCCCTCCTTTTGTGATAACCCAAAGAACAAGGGAGAGGAAAATTTTAAGTTGTCAGGAGCTGTTTGCTGACATACTTGGAGAGAGTGAAGGATTTTAGGAAATCTTCTCAACTTTTAGTTCTATTTAGCGGCCTACAGTGGCTAGGTGGATTAGGCAGACCATAGGTACGGCTTATGAGCAGTCAGGTTCCCCAGTACCAGTAAACCTTAAAGCCCATTCAACCAGGTCTTTGGCGGCCTCTTGGGCGGAGAAAGCAGGAGCCTCAATAGAACAGATCTGCTGAGCAGCTACATGGGCGAAGCAGGACACCTTCTTAAAGCACTATAGAGTGGAACTGCTATCGCTTCAGGATCTGACGTTCAGAAGGAAGGTCATACAGGCTGTGGTCCCACCCTAAGGTAGGCCTTGAACTTCTTGTCCATCCTCTCAGGTGTGCCGTCCTGGGAGATGACTAGAGAAAATTGACAGTTACCGGTAACTGCTTTTCTAGGATATCTTCCAGGACGGCAGGCATACTTCCCACCCCTGGTTTACTGTAAGTACTACGGGAAGAGTTTCTCTCTGGCACGGATAGCCTATTACTTTAGTAGAACTGAGGTGCAGGGGGGAGGGAGGGGCCTTTTAACCTCATGTGTTGATTGTGTTTCCTGTCAGGTGGACCAGTCATTTCTCAGGTGTGCCGTCCTGGAAGATATCCTAGAAAAGAAGTTACCGGTAAGTAACTGTCAATTTTCTTGTAATTAAAACTAGAAGGAAAATAGAGAAGAGTAGACTTGAAATTAGGATAAGAATAGAAGAGACGGGGTAGGGGGTGGAGAAGAAGGGGGCAATGAGGGTTGGGGAAGGAGAGGATCTCAGAGGTTCTTGGCAAGTAAGGCTCCCTACAGAAGACTGGGCGAATACAACGGACCGAAGGGGGTGTTTTATGATCCTAGTAAGGTAAGCCCCTGATCTGTTTGCTTGTAATTAGTGTGTGTGTGTATAAAATGTCCATGAGTTTCTGGACTCCTGACAGACCCTTGCATCTTTCATCCAGTGCTGCACTGACGTTTCTGGATTCTTAGTCATGGGGAAAGCAAAATAATTGTTAAAGGATCTGTGGGAAAGGGTAGTTGAACTGAATAAAACAGGAAAGGGGATATCAAAAATTATCCAAGGAATTGAGAATGCCAATCGGCAGTGTTCAAACTCTAATCAAGAAGTGGAAAATGAGGGGTTATGTTTAAACCAAACCACGGTCAGGTAGACCAACTAGAGTTTTAGCCACAACTGCCAGGAAAATTGTTCGGGATGCAAAGAAAAACCCACAAATAATTTCAGGTGAAATACAGCACTCTCTGAAAACATATGGTGTGGCTGTTTTGTTTCAAGATGCACAACAAAGAGGCACTTGAAGAAAGATGGGCTGCATGGTCGAGTCGCCAGAAGAAAGCCATTACTACGCAAATGCCAGTATCCCGCTTGCAATACGCCAAACAGCAGAGAGACAAGCCTCAAACCTTCTGGCACAAAGTCATTTGGAGTGATGAGACCAAAATTGAGCTTTTTGGCCACAACCATAAACGCTATATTTGTAGAGGAGTCAACAAGGCCTATGATGAAAGGTGCACCATTCCTACTGTGAAACACGGAGGTGGATCGCTGATGTTTTGGGGATGTGTAAGCTACAAAGGCACAGGAAATTTGGTCAAAATCGATGGCAAGATGAATTCAGTATGTTATCAAAAAATACTGCAGGAACATTTGCATTCATCAGCCAGGAAGCTGCGCATGGGATGTACTTGGACATTCCAACATGACAATGATCCAAAAAACAAGGCCATATCGTCCTGTCATTGGCTACAGCAGAATAAAGTGAAGATTCTGGAGTGGCCATCTCAGTTTCCTGACCTCAATATCATTGAGCCACTCTGGGGAGATCTCAAACGTGCAGTTCATGCAAGACGGCCCAAGAATTTACAGGAACTGGAGGCTTTTTGCCAAGAGGAATGGGCAGCTTTACCATCCGAGAAGATAGAGGCTCATTCACAAAAGACTTCAAGCTGTCATTGATGTTAAAGGGGGCAATACACGGTATTAAGAACTAGGGTATGTAAACTTTTGATCAGGGTAATTTTGATTGATAATGTATGGAATATGAGTGTGTGTGTGTATATTTATATATAGTTTAGACTAGTAATGGCGGCGATCAGCGACTTATAGTGGGACTGCGATATTGCGGCAGACATTCTGGCACTTTTGACACGTTTTAGGAACTAGTGACACTAATACAGGGATCGGTGCAAAATATGCACCGTCACTGTACTAATGTCACTGGATGGGAATGGGTTAAACATCTAGGGTGATCAAACGGTTAAATGTGTGCCTAGCCAGTGTTGTGTACACAGTAAGGTGCTTTTACTAGGGGAAGTAATCTATTTCATTCCCTGATTTGCGGGGAGAGTAAATCCATTACTTCCTCACTGACAGGACAGTGCTCTATCTTGTTTACATAGGCACAACCCTGTCCTGTGTGTACTCTTATACCATATCTTTTATTCTAGACAAGACACGTGCTTGATCCTGATGAGTGGCACCTCAGCCACGAAACGCGTAGAGCTACCAAATGTCGTGTTCTTCATAAATTCCACCCAAGTTTCTACAATTGTTATGCAATTTTTACCTTACAGGATATTGAGGCTACTTGTCACGCAGGCACTACCTCATATCTTATGGTTTTATACTAACTAATTTGGTTTACTGTGGAATATTGTATTCATATTATCATGTATCTTTATTGTTATCATGTTAATTTGCTAGTATTTCGATTTACTTGTACCGATATTACCATTATATGCATGTTGTTATATATTTTTTATGAATCAATTACATTTTCCCAATTGTTCACCAAATTTTATCTCATTACATTCACGCACTTCATGTAAAGTCCCACCCTTGTTGCTCTTCCCACTTTGTCCTGTGTGTGTGTGTTCTGGACGATCTCTGGGTGCCGGCGGTAATCTATTGGCCGACACATGCTGATCGGCATCTGCTGTGTAAAATCACTGCAGAGCCAGGTCACCGGCGACGTGAACAAGCCCCCTACCCAGGAGTGGCACCTATTGGACCCCAGATTTCTCCTCTGGCCTACAAAGCTGCCAATCAGACACAGATCGGTTTGATCGGCTGCTTTACTGGCTGACACCTAAAAACTGAAACCAGAAGTGACAAAATACTTGTCGTTTCCAGTTTTCGCAGACCATAGAGATCATCGGAAACGGAAGATCCTATGGTCAGCCGGCGGAACAAACAGCTGCAATCCCGGGTTCTTCCGATGGGACGGGCGAGACTGGGAAGGCAGCATGGGGAGGTTGACCCCCTTCTGCTGCCTGTAAAAGCAATCCAGCGGCTAATTGGCCTGTGGAATTGCTTGTACAAAAAAAAGAGAACCGCCATCCAAAATAATAAATACCAGGATGATCCCTGTAGCTGCAGGCATCTTCCCAGTATAACCACTGCAACTGAAGGATTTACAAGGATGTCCTTGGGTGGCAATATTGGTGACAGAAAAGGCCTGATGATATTTGCATTAACCACTTGCCGACCGTATAACTTTGATCTACGGCGGCAAAGTGGCACAGCTGCACCAGATCACGTACCTGGTATGTGATCTGACATTTCCAGGTCTGGCCCGCTCCCACTGTGATTATACACATCAGGAGCTGATTGACGGATACCGTGGACTCCATGTCCACCGGCAACTGCCGATCCTTCGGTACAGAGGGAGAATGCCGGTCTTCCTATGTAAACAAGGCGGATCTCAGTTCTGTCAGTACAGAAGGCATGGATCCTGTATTCCTGCAAAGCAGTGGCAACGATCCGTGCCTTCCCCTAGTACAAGAACTCCCCCGCACAGTAAGAACACCAGCTAGGCACACAGTTAACCCTTTGATCGCCCTTGCTGTTAGCCCCTTCCCAGCCAGTATCGTTAGTACAGCGACAGTGCATATTTTTTTTAGCACTGATCACTATATTAGTGTCACTGGTCCCCAAAAAGTGCCAGTGCCCGATTTGTCCACCGCAATATCGCAGTCGCTGATCGCTGCCATTACTAGTAAAAAAAAAAATATATAGATATATATATATATTATGATAATAGTTTGTAGACGCTATACCTTTTGCACAAACCAATCAATATGCACTTATTGGGATTTTTTGTTTTTTTTACCAAAAATATGTAGCAGAACACATATTTGACTAAGTTGATGAAGAATTTTGATTTTTTTATTTATTTTTTCAATTTTATTATTGGATGTTTTATAGCAAAAAAGAAAAAACCTTTTTTTTTTTTTTTTTTTTTGTTTATAGCACAAATACCACCAAACGGAAGCTCTATTTGTGGGGGGGAAAAAGACATTCATTTTATTTGGGTACTGCATCGCACGACCCTGCAATTGTCAGTTAAAGTAACAGTGCCATATCGCAAAAAATGGGCCTGGTCGTGAAGGGGGGTAAATCTTGCGGGGGGCAAGTGGTTAACCATCTTTTTACAAACTGCACAGTGTGTTTTAAACTACAAAGACCCAATGCCTGCATTGGCAAAGGTGAAATTTAGCCTTAAAGTGGATGTAAACCCGATTCATGGAATTTGAGCTGGGCACACATATCTGCAGTATTTTCTTATCTCTCTTCAAAGCACTCTCAGTCCAGTGACTTTCTCCTGCTCAGTTCTTCTGTTATCAGCCTGATAACATTTGACAAGTTCTCTGACACGTGATAAAACCAGCCTGAATTTTGTGTCAGGGATGCTATAGATGGATTAGCAGAAAGCTGCTCTACTCACAGGACAGCTCTGAAAGTCTCTGCCTATCTGGAGGGGGGGGGGGGGGTGCCTTTCCTTAAATCAGCTCCCAGTGTAATCCAAGACTTCTCTCACAGTGCAGAATGAGGAAGTGAAAATTATAACACGATGTGCACTTTCTAAACAGTATATAAAGCTGAAGACGGCAGATATACATGTAGAACTTATGTAGGGAGCTTTGTTTTGTCTCTGTGTATCATTTGAGGATGTTCACTTCTCTGGGTATATGTGGGGGTTTACATCCGCTTTAACTTTATCGATAAGCCCCCAATATGATAGCATAGTGTAGGTGACAAGTTTTCTTCGAGGAGACATCAGAGGTTTATTACACCCCTAATGTCACCCCTGCACTCTATTGAAGACAATCACGCATAGACCGTGCACAGCTGGCCAAACCAATGAGTAACAGTTGCTCTGAACCCTAAAGTGCTTAGAGCTAATGGCTTCTGGGTTCATTCTTTACAGGAGAGATTGGTGAACTGATGTGTGCTGATCTCCTGTTGCTCTTCTCCATTCTGACATCTGCCACGATCATCTTGGGCACCCAAAAGGGACATGTGGTGGGTAGGAAGGTTGCAGCTACCTGAATCACTTCTACTAGAAAGCCAGCAACCAGGAGCAAAGATATAAACAATCTCCTGTCCGCTGTAGCAGCTGGGAGTTTGTTTACATGCTAGCATTACTCCCAATGTACATTGCTGGCAGCTAAAGTGTTTTGCTCTGCTCTTTAGAAAAGGTCTGTAAGCAGTGTGAAAAATGATAATTCTGCTTGCCCTGATACAATGAAATCTTTTTCTGCACTCCAGTTGTGCAGTAAACCTTTTGTCTCATTCAAGTTTGCTTAGGTAGACTTGATAGGCAGAGAAATAATTGTCAGACTGTCCCATATTCTTTAAAGCAGAGTTCCACCCATAAAATTAACTTTTCATTATTCAGCAGCATTAAACCTAATAAACAACATTTGAATTTTTTTTTTTTCTCACGTTTTCATGTCTGTTGCTAAGGGGTGCCTTGGAATCTGCCACTTCCTTTCCCTGGCGCCATTTCCCTCAGCGCCCGTGCTCGCTAGTGCTCCTGGGAGATGTGTGTCATTTCCTAGGAGTCAGTGGGCAGCGCCGAGGGCTTCGTTGCCATCACAACGGGGCGGGCACTTCCGACGCCCGTTGTGATGGCAGCGTCAGAAGTGTACGCCGCTGCGAGCCGAACATACTGCGCATGCGCAAGAATGGGCGGTGCATGCTGGTCGCTCAGCTGCACCAGATCCCGGAAGATAGTGCTCGTGGGCTTCACATGCCCACAAGCAAGATGGAAATTGCCAAGAACGAAGAATAAAACATATCTTCCTCTATCAAATCTGCAATCGAGTGATTGAAAAGAGAAATGTGAGTGCTATTAATAAGATTTTAAAAATAAAGATATTCATCCCAAAAAATTTTTTTTTTAACAGTTGGAACTCCGCTTTAAACTGCTTTGGGGTGTTCAGTGACAGAAATTTTATTTAAAAAATGACTTTCTATCTGGAGTAAACGGCTGATTGTTTTACTATCATTCTAGGATGAAAATCTCTTGCCCAAGAAATATTTTGAAGTGGATTTTCCCACAATAGTTGCGCGAAAGCTCCACAACATAAAGTAAGTGGGTTTTACTGTTTTCCTCCTATAATGGAACTGAGAGCTGTTGTGATACTTTGTTTACTAAAGGAATATATGTACGGAAGGATTCATTTATATTATATAATAATATAATCACATATTGGGTATAATGCAATCTGCTATCAGCTGGGCTTCCACTTCCTTCACCCCTAGGCTAGCTGTCTTGTGCCACTTTTCTCCCCTATTCCTGTCAGCTTGCTACTCTTTGGGGGTTGTTTACTAAAGGAAAATCCACTTTGCACTGCAAGTGCACTTGAAAATGCACTTGGACGTAAAGTCGCTGTAGATTCGAGGGGGACATGCAAGGGAAATAAAAAAACAGCATTTTCGCTTGCACATGATTGGATGATAAAATCAGCAGAGCTTCCACTCATTTCAGATCTACCCCTTAGATTTAGAGCACAGCGGGCGGAGAGTGACAGTCGTTATCCATTGGTGCGCAGTTCCTGTCTCAACAGTCGCCCATCGGTGCGCTCTTGCCCCTTTGGTCATCCATTTGGTGCGCAGCACTTATATCCTGTTAATGAACCATGGAAGTCACTCCTGACTGATGCCAGCTGGTCACCTGGGAATCCCTAACAGTGTTCCTGCATTCTCTACTAAGCCTGTTTTGACCCCCCTGAGAAGGGCGGTTGCAGGCTTTCCGGTAAGCCTCCATTGTTTATTGTAGGGTGACGGGCAGCACAAGCGGAGAACATAGATCCTGGTTCCTGTATTGAAGTTTTTCCATTGGGACACCTTCACTTTATGAACTTTGTTTGGCACATTAATACACATCATTTCCTTAACACATATATTTATGTATGGACTCTTCCTCTTCCCTTTTTTTTAATTTTTTTTAATTTTTTTTTTTTTTTTTTTTTTTATTTTCACCTGATTTTTCAACTTGGTTTATTTCACTTGATATTTTTGATTATGATACATATGTCACTTTAATGTAAATTTATATATTATGCTCATTTGGTAAAACCATTGGTTTATTATCCCGCGCTGCACTTTTCTATATACTTAGATTTAGAGCGACTGCACTTTCAAGTGCACTTGCAGTGCAAAGTGGAGTTGCCTTTTGTAAATAACCCCCTCTGTATCAGATTGACAATGATCTCAATGTAAGGTTTGGTGAGGCTGGGGATCGACTGTAAAAGACAACCTGGGTAGTTCATAAAGCGTTTCTGTGACAGGCTCCAGAATTCTGTCATGCCTCCACACGACAAACATTGGTGCTGGGTCAAATCCATTTACCTTTTGGAAATGGGTCCATGAATTTAGGGCAACTACGATATTTGTCACGCGGAGGTGCACTGAGGCTTGAGTGTCCATATAGACAGCAACTGCTGCAGCTGTTGCACAGGAAGCGCAGCTCCTATGAGTTTTGTAGCTGGGTAGATGCCTGATGGGGATTCAGGGTAAATTGGTTCTTCATCGTGTGATTGGCAGAGGGTGAATTGCTGTTTGGCTGCTATTGGCTATGGAATCTGCCCACTACCTGCTTTTAGTCATGAGGGATGTATCAAACAAGCATTCTCCTGCGCACACAATGATTAACCCAGAGGTGTACTGTATAAATATCCATCTTTACGCTATGGTCTTGCTGCCCTCTCTGGACAATGGGTATCCTCATACTGAAAAACATCAGTGAAAAGAGAAGGGGGCACTGACCTAGCGCATTACCTCAATAAAGTTTCATATGGGAGACCACAATAAATATACTCACAAACGCATATAGCATAAACGCATAACATAGCAAGTGGAACCAACTGCCTAGAGGTCTATTCGAGTCCTTCTGTACTGCAGGAAGACCAGGTAGTGTTCAAAATGGATGACACGTTTCAAGGCAAACCCTCTACATCACAGCCAGGGTAGTAAATGACCCACTGACATCTTCAGTGTTCGTTTATATACACATCCAGCCACAATGTCCCCGCCCCCCCACAAAAGGAGCAGTTCTGATGGAGAAATAGTTCCTCAACTTGCCCTGTACTACACAGTGTACAATAGTGCAGGGCTCAAAATTTCAAGTCCTGAGCTACTAGCCAGGCCTCAAGGGTTACTCGCCACCAGTTGCTCCACCCAACCCCACCCCTAAACACGCCCTTATAAATTATCTCATTAAATGACACTTAAATGTTTTATGCAGAATTAAGTTATAAAAATAAATATTAATAACAACTTTATCCGTGGCCACCAATGCAGCCTGTGCCCACCTTGCAACCTTTGCCCACCCTCCACCATGCAGCCTGTGCCTATCATGCAGTCTGTGTCCACCATGCAGCCTACCTGTGCAGGAACAGGAGAGCCGCCCGAATGTTTAGAGCGCAGGGAACACAGCGATAACGGTTTTCATTTCAATTGCCGTGTTCCCGCCGCTCAACGTCATATACAGCCCCGCCCCCTGGCCGGGGAACTTTGATTGACAGATCACCTGTCCCGGGATTGGACGTGTGATCTGTCCATCAAAGTCCCGGGACCAGGGGGCGGGGCTGTATTTGTATTAGCAAGCAGTGGGGAACACGGCAATGTTAAATGAAAGCTGTTATTGTTGTGTTTCCCCCTGCGCTGCGCTCTGAACATCCGGGCAGCTCTCTCTCTTCCCATCCACGAGAAGGACTCCCAGGCTGTCGGCGGTGCTTGCCCCCCCACCCCCCCTCCGCTCCAGGCAGCCCTTCCTCGACAGCCCTCTAAATGCACTCGCAAAATGTGAGCAGGCGAGTGCAATTTTTTCAGGGCTGCAATAGTGGATTGGATGTTTTAGGCTACCACACCCAAAACCTCAAAGTAAACACGTTTAGCCTCAACCTAACCCTAAGGCAAGCCATGGATGGATCAATTTCCTTTCCTTCCACCATGAGTAGAGGGAAAGAAAATGGCTGGTTTCCTCCATCAACCGTGTGTGTTGGGGAAATATCTCCTATTGTGTTCTGCCGGTGGAGGGGCACGCAGAATACAATGATTACTGCTAGTGGTTATAGCCGCTGGCAGTAATCACATGTAGAAAGATCCGACAGGCTGGTTGTACCCAAGTCAATTGATGGATCGACTTGGGTACAATCAGCCTGTCCATACATGGATTAAAATTCAGCCAGTTCCTGCTGTGCAGGGCTTTATAGGACGCTGATGTCAAGACAAATTTAAACAAGAAAAATTTACTCTGATACCCCTACACCTGACCTTTTAAACCTAAGCTAAATCTTTACTTGAACATCACCGTTATCAGCTGTATATGAGAATACTAGTGATCCTTAAAGGCCTTCCTCCAATGTACCACAGAGCAATGTGTATTCCTTCTTGATTATATAGACATGTGTACGTTGCCAGAACCTTCACTTGAAGTTGAAGTAATTCTTTGCCGCATACTGGCCTGTATGATTTACACCCTCAACCATGCAAATAGAATTCAACAAAGACCTGTGTTATTTCAATATCCTTTTTCTCTGCTAACCCAAATGTCCAATCGGAGCCGCATCAACTGGCAATTCCTACTGCTTTTCATTTTGTCTTTGTTTTAACAGGTCAAAACCACCTCTCTCCAAGCCAATAATGGAAACCCACAGTGGAGACTCTCTGCTGATAGGTGAGTACATTATTATGTGTGTGTGTGTGTGTGTGTGTATATATATGTGTGTGTATGTTATATATATATATATATATATATATATATATATATATATATATATATATATATATATATATAGCGATACCGAGCATTTGTGCGAGTACTTGCAAAAATGCTCCCGATGCCTTATCCGATACCTGGTCAGCGGTGTAACAAGATTGTCTGCTGCTGCTTACTGCGGCAGGGTGTACCAAGATGGGCGTCACAGCATTTAAAAAATAAATCCTTTCCTCATGTCATTTATTGCTGCATTTCAGTGCCAGCCACTTGTCGGTGCCACCTATCAGTGCCAGCCACCTGTAAGTGCCCCTAAGTGCCGTCTGTCTGTGCCACCTGTCAGTGACCATAAGTGTCACCTATTAGTCCCCATCAGTCAGTGCCACCTATCAATACCCATCAGTCAAACTGTCACATGACATTTAAAAAAAGTATCGGTATTGGCGAGTACTTGAAAAAAGTATCGGTACTTGTACTCGGTCTTAAAAAAGTGGTGTCGGGACAACATGTATATCTATCTATCGATATATATCATCAAGGGATCAAATACTTTCTTTCCTCACTGTGTTTGTGTGATATATATATATATATATATATATATATATATATATATATATATATATATATATATATATATATATATATATATATATATTTACACACAAGCACAGTGAGGAAAGAAAGTATTTGATCCCTTGATGATTTTGTACATTTGCCCACTGACAAAGAAATGATCCTGTCTATAATTTTAATGGTAGGTTTATTTTAACAGTGAGAGACAAAACAACAGCAAAAATATCCAGAAAAACATATTTCAAAAAAGTTATAAATTGATTTGCATTTTAATGAGTGAAATAAGAATTTGACCCCTTCGAAAAACATGACTTAGTACTTGGTGGCAAAACCCTTGTTGGCAATCAGAGGTCAGACGTTTCTTGTAGTTGGCCACCAATTTTGCACACATCTCAGGAGGGAATTTTTCACACTCCTCTTTACAGATCCTCTCCAAGTCATTAAGGTTTCGAGGCTGACGTTTGGTAACTGGAACCTTCAGCTCCATCTACACTTTTTCTATGGGCTTAAGGTCTGGAGACTGGCTAGGCCACTCCAGGACCTTAAGGTACTACTTCTTGTGCCACTCCTTTGTTGCCTTGGCTGTGTGTTTTGGGTCATTGTCATGCTGGAATACCCATCCACGATCCATTTTCAATGCCCTGGCTGGGGGAAGGAGGTTCTCGCCCGAAAATTAAGTGGTACATGTCCCCATCTAGCGTCCCTTTGATGCAGTGAAGTTGTCCTGTCCCCTTAGCAGAAAAACGCCCCCAAAGCATAATGCTTCCACCTCCATATTTGATGGTGTTCTTGGGGTCATAGGCAGCATTCCTCCTCCTCCAAACACGGCAAGTTGAGTTCATGTCCAAGAGCTCGATCTTGGTCTCATCTGACCACAACACTTTCACCCAGTTCTCCTCTGAATCATTCAGATGTTCATTAGCAAACTTCAGACGGGCCTGTACATGTGCTTTCTTGAGCAGGGGGACCTTGCGGGCACTGCAGGATTTCAGTCCTTCACGGCATAGTGTGTTACCAATTTTTTTCTTGGTGACTATGGTCCCAGCTGCCTTGAGATCATTGGCGAGTTTCTCCCGTGTAGTTCGGGGCTGATTCCTCACCATTCTCATCATTGAAACCGCACAAGGGGAGATCCTGCATGGAGCCCCAGACCGAGGGAGATTGACAGTTATTTTGTGTTTCTTCCATTTGTTAATAATCGCACCAACTGTTCACCCTCTCACCAAGCTGCTTGGCGATGGTCTTGTTGTCCATTCCAGCCTTATGTAAGTCTACAATCTTGTCCCTGACATCCTTGGACAGCTCTTTGGTCTTGGCCATGGTGGAGAGATTGGAATCTGATTGCCTCTGTGGATAGATGTCTTTTATACAGGTAACAAGCTAAGATTAGGAGCACTCCCTTTGAGAGAGTGCTCCTAATCTCAGCTCTTTACCTGTATAGAAGACACCTGGGAGCCAGAAAACTTGCTAATTGATAGGGGATCAAATACTTATTTCACTAATTAAAATGACAAATCAAGGTATAACTATTTTAAAATGCGTTTTTTCTGGATATTTTTGTTGTTATTCTGTCTCTCGCTGTAAAATAAACCTACCATTAAACTGATCATTTCAGCAAGTCTGTCAGGGCACAGTGAGTGCAATATTTACACTGATAATCACTGTCCTGATTACTAGTGCAGCTTATCAGGTGAGCCTCGTCCGTGCCGCCTCATCAGTCCCCATTAGTGCCGCCTCATCAGTGCCCATCAGTGAAGAAGAAATATAATATATGCCATATTTTATAACCATAACCAATAAAACTGATATTGGTAATTAGTATTGGCAAGTACTTGCCAATAACTGCGGAAAAGTTACCGTACTCATACTCTCTGAAAATAAAGTGGTATCAGTGCATCCCTGATGTCTGCATTTAAAGTGGAACTCCAGGAGAACATTTATTTGCTATAACCACAAATGAAATAATTTACTTTAATGTTCACTATCTCTTGGCTGACTGACTGCTGATTACTGTACAGATTTTTACCGTTCTGCGACAGTCAAGGCTCTTGCTCTGGTGCTGCAACTGACCGATTCATGATGTGGTACAGTGTGGGTGTCGATCACTTCCCCCTTCCTCTCTTCTCATCCATTCACAAAAAGTATTTTATTATTTTCACAGAATGCACAAGTGGAGATCCTGTCATGTATGTGCCCCTCCCCATCTTCTATTCATTGAATGCCTTGTGTACTGTAAATGCAAAGCTTTTCGTGAATGGACAAGGGAAGAGTGAATGATTGATAGAATTCTTCACTTTACCAGACCTGCTGCTCCAAAAGAGGAATGCTGACCTGTAGTAACTAGGATTAATGAACATGAGATGTGTGTGTGTGTGTGTGTGTGTGTGTGTATATATATATATATATATATATATATATATATATATATATATATATATATATATATATATATATATATATATATATATATATATATATATATATATATATATATATATATTTTTTTTTTTTTTTTTGGCCTAATGCACACTGGGCATTTAGCCCTAGCACATGAGGTAGCAGGTGAGCATTTAGCTGAGGCTGAGGGGATAGGCACACCATGCAGCCTGCTGCAGACAGCCTGTCAAACTCAGAGTCTGACAGCTTCTGGGGCTGGATGGTGCACCTAGAGGTATGTGTGTTTCAGGCAGTATGTTCCCAGAGACTGATGCCCGGAAATTTAAGGAATCTGCATTCTGTGCATTTGTCCCTGGGTGGATATTGCCTAAATGGAAGTCCCGCTAAGTGCACCTTCCAGCGGCTGTCAAACTCTCATACAGTTTCATAGGCTGCAGGCAATGGGGCTGGATTGTGCACCAGCTGCAGCAAAACACCACAGCTTCCTGCACCAGATCTAATCACCCAGTGTGCATGAGGCCTTAGAGGTAACTTATTTCACTTGTCACTTTTTGTGGCAAAAAAAAAATTGCCTGGATTTTAGAGCCAGGATTTTAGAATTGGATCTGGTGATTGGACCATTTTAACTTGTATTAAAAACTTCCATATTCAATGAACCAAGATGCAGTGTCGCTTTCACACAACTCTTCCTACCTTTTTATAGATGGCCAACAATGTATAACACTGTATAACCGATTATGATTATAACCGCTAATAAACCATAAACTTCACCACTTATTTTATCTACCTAAATTGGCCCATTGTAAAGCCTCATATCAAGGGGAAAGGTGTAAATTGCGCCAGGGACCATGCACTTTGCTCAACACTCTTATTTTTCTTCTCGTTCTATCCTAAGATTGTAGGTTCAAAAAGCCACATTGTATTTCAGTGTACTGCATGCACCTGTTTGTTGTCTGTATGTGTAGGAATATGTTTTTCCTGGTTTTAAAAGTATATTGCGCCATTATTAGTATACTTAAGTGTAATAACACACATAACTTGTGTATATATAGTAAGTAAATAGTGTAGTAAAGGACAATAAAATGAAACCTTCTGAAGGATAATTGCACTTGGTACTGTGTTCACTTCTTGGTAGTTTAAAGGATAAGTTCACCATTTAAAAAAAATAATAAATGCTCATATTTTTTATGCATGTAAAAAAAAAAAAAATGTGCATTTACTTTATTTTTTAGGAGTCTGGAATGCATTGCACCCGCGATCAGATTGCTTGGTTCCATGCAAGATTCCAGGAGACTGACAGTGTAAGCTGTCTGCCCATACATCATACAGGCATGCAGTTACACACTGACAGGAAGAATCAATGAACTACCTAGAGCGCTCAACAGTGTCGGGGTAGTTCATTGAGCACTACAAGCCAACAGCCGCAAAGGATGTTGGTACTTGTAGTTCATCTGTTCACAGAAATCTGTGAATGAATGATGCAGCCATGTATGGGTGGAGCCCTGCACGACCAAGCTTTTTGCAAAAAGTGACAGCTGGTATGGGTACTTCTCCCTGTACTGCTGTCACACAGAGGCAGCAGATTGCAGAGCGGCTGCAGGAGCGGGAACATGTGACATTTTCCACACTAAAAATGGGTGGAACACATAGCATATTCCCCAAGGTGAACTTATCCTTTATGTGACCCTAAACCTATGCAAGAAATAAAAATATATAATTTGCATTTCCTTAAAGTGGAACAAAAGGCGTTTTACAGCAGATCCTGAAGAGGCAGGCTATTATCACAGAAGAGACATGCAATTATGCTGGTGAGGAACCCAAACCATTAGCGAGGAGGTAAATATAGTGCCTTGCATAGGTATATATATAAGTGAGGTCATCTTTGGGAGTTCCTAGTTGATGAATTTCTTCCATCAAAGTATGGGTCTAGCACTTCATTTCTGAGTGCCTGCATTACTCCTCGGTGCCCTCCCAGTAAGACTAGTCCTTCCTCTCGGTACATTCATATGCTGCACTCCAATGCTACGCAGTGATACTATCAGCACCAGTACTTCAAATCTGCTCCAATTTAGCCAGCAAGCTGCTTTCATTACAGCCCCGCCAACAGCATTGAAGGAGGTACCAGCAACATAACGAAGAATGTGGGGGCTCATGTGTGCATTGCTGAATGTCTACACAATGCATGATGGGAGATGTAGTCTGAGGCTTGCAGTGCACATGACCATAATGGTATGTGCTGCTTGATCTTCAGACCAGAGTTGTCTGCTCGTACATCGTTTGGGCAGGCCGTTACACAATAACAGGAAGGCTCAGTAAACTACCAAAAGTGTTCACTAGCTCCCCCCCAAATTGTGACAACTGGTGCGGGGAGAAGATCCCCAGCCTGCTGTCACAGTGAGGAGGGGGATCGCCGAGAGTGGAAACATGTTCCACCCTAAAAATGGGTGGAAAGTGTAACATGTTCCCAAAGGTGAAATGATCCTTCAAGTCAGTGAGGATGCTCACTATAAATGAGATTTATTGAAACTGCTCATGGGAGCCTAATTCTTCCTTTTGCACTACACTGCTGGAGTCTTAATTTATATTTTTGACTTATCTGGAGACTCTCAGAACCGGAACATTACAGGATTGTCCTGAGCATGTTGTAGTGTTTGTGTGTGTGTGTGTGTATATATAATTTGAGATCACCTTTGACAGCAAGACACCAGGAGATAATTTTATTATACAGTGCATCCGGAAAGTATTCACATCGCTTTTTCCCACATTCTGTTATGTTACAGCCTTATTCCAAAAGGATTAAATTCATTATTCACCTCAAAATTCTACAAACAATACCCCATAATGACAACGCAAAAGAAGTTTGTTTGAAATCTTTGAAAATTTAAAATGAAAAAAAAAAAAATGAAAAACGAAAAAAATCACACAATGTACATAAGTATTCACTGCCTTTGCCATGACTCAAAATTGAGCTCAGGTGCATCCTGTTTCCACTGATCATCCTTGAGATATTTCTACAACTTGATTGGAGTCCACCTGTGGTAAATTCAGTTGATTGGACATGATTTGGAAAGGCACACACCTGTCTATATAAGGTCCCACGGCTAACAGTGCATGTCAGAGCACAAACCAAGCCATGAAGTCCAAAGAATTGTCTGTAGACCTCCGAGACAGGATTGTATTGAAGCACAGATCTGGGGAAGGGTACAGAAACATTTCTGCAGCATTGAAGGTCCCAATGAGCACAGTGGCCTCCATCATCCGAAAATGGAAGAAGTTTGATACCACCAGGACTCTTCCTAGAACGGGCCGGCCAAACTGAGCAGTCGGGGAGGTGGCCAAGAACCCGATGGTCGTTCTGACAGAGCTCCAGCGTTTTTCTGAGTAGATAGAAGAACCTTCCAGAAGAACAACCATCTCTGCAGCATTCCACCAATCAGGTCTGTATGGTAGAGTGGCCAGACGGAAACCACTCCTCAGTAAAAGGCATATGACAGCCCTCCTGGAGTTTGCCGAAAGGCACCTGAAGGAGTCTCGGACCATGAGAAACAAAATTCTCTTGTCTGATGAAACAGAGATTGAACTCTTTGGCCTGAATGGCAAATGTCATGTCTGGAGGAAACCCAGGCACTGCTCATCACCTGGCCAATACCATCATTACAGTGAAACATGGTGGTGGTGACAAAGGTTGGATTTGATGAACTTGTTTTTAACCTCACCTACTATGTAACTATGCAGTGGGGGTGTTTTTCATCGCCAGGAACTGGGAGACTAGTCAGGATAGAAGGAAAGATGAATGCAGCAATGTACAGAGACATCATTGATAAAAACCTGCTCCTGAGTGCTCTGAACCTGACTGGGGCAAAGGTTCTTCCAACATGACAACGACCCTAAGCACACAGCCAAGATAGCAAAGGAATGGCTATGGGACAGCTCTGAGAATGTCCTTGAGTGGCCCAGCAAGAGCGCAGACTTGAACCCAATTGAACATCTCTGGAGAGATCTGAAAATGGCTGTGCACCGATGCTCGCCATCCAACCTGATGGAGCTTGAGAGGTCCTGCAAAGGGAGAAACTGCTCAAAAATAGGTGTGCCAAGCTTGTAGCATCATACTCAAAAAGACTTGAGGATGTAATTGGTGCCAAAGGTGCTTCAACAAAGTATTGAGCAAAGGCTGTGAATACTTATCTACATGTGATATTTTTCGTGTTTTATTTTTTATATAAATTCACAAAGATTTCAAACAAACTTCTTTCGCGTTTTCATTATGGGGTATTGTTTGTAGAATTTTGATGAAAATAATGAATTGAATCCATTTTGGAATAAGGCTGTAACATAACAAAATGTGGAAAAAGTAAAGCGCTGTGAATACTTTCTGGATGCACCGTATGTAGATTGTCTCCCATAGTTTATACATAATAATGTGTGCACTAAATTTTGCACTTTGTGCGATGAGCAGTTTTTGATATATGTATTGTGATATGGAGCTGCTTGTAAAAGAGTGGTCTGTTAAATCTGTGAATCAGGTGATGTTTGTGTTCATTTTACTACTGAAGTTTGCAGTGGACAACAGAGAATGGTATAATAATGCTGCATTTGCACATACGTTTTGCCATGGTGCGATCCCCAGTGGCAGGAATCTACTGAGTCCTGCTGCTAGGTTTGAGAGCTACGAGTGGATATTTGCAGCCGTTGAGCCCATTACACCTCAATGACAGATTGTTGGTGACCTCAACTATTCAAGCCTGTTCACACATGCAGTGAACACTGCTGGATGCGCTCAGAGTGTTATATCTTGTTATGCCACACATTACATTATTATGGTTCGGTCTATAACCTTTAATCTTAAAGCCATTTGGAAAAAAATATATATAAATACCCATACTGAAAAAAAATTTAATAGGAGGGAGTTTGGGACTTTAAATGAAGCACACCGTGTGTGCCTCCATCCCTGGTTCAGGTATGAAAAAAAGGGGGTATAAAAAGGGGGTAAATGAGGCTATTGATTTGTGGGGGTGAGATAATTAGAAAATATATTTAATTGGCACACACATACATGGTGTTGACCTCATGAATACATTACATATCAAAGGGATGGCAAAATTGACGAGATTTAATATGAATAAAATGAATTAATGCAAATTCATATATGTACACATCATCTAAATGGCACTATGTAATGTAATCAATGGTAAGACACACAGTATAATCATTTGGTTATAGATAATGAGTCTCTAAGTAGGTTCCTATCAGTAGGCATGAGAATGCATCCTAAAAGGCTGACGCGTTTTGTGGATAATACCACTGTTCAGGGACAGATGCAAGCAACTCTATATAAAAGACAACAAAACATGAGTAGACAGTATGATCAAACATTATACCCCTCATTGGGGAGGATGTGTACAAGATCAGAGATGAAAAAGAATAAAGGAGAAAAAAAGGGGGGGGGGGATTGTACAGACAGTTGGGACAGCCTTTGATTCCTCGTCCCCTATTTTCCAGACTTATCATGATGAAAGTACTGAGGGGGATGAGTAACTCTCTCCCTTTTCTCTTGTACACATCCTCCCCGTTGAGGGGTATAACGTTTGATCATACTGGTCTACTCATGTTTTGTTGTCTTTTATAGAGTTGCATGCATCTGCCCCTGAAGAGTGGTGTTATCTACGAAACGCGTCAGCCTTTTAGGATGCTTTCTCATGCCTACTGATGGGAACCTACTTGGACTCATTATCTATAACCAAATGATTATACTGTGTTTCTTACCATTGATTACACTGCATTGTGCAATTTAGATGACATGTACATATATGAATTTGCATTAATTAATTTTATCCATATTAAATATCTTGTCAATTTTATATGCCGTCCCTTTGATATGTATATGTAATGTATTCATGAGGTCAACACCATGTATATGTGTATACATATTAAACCTTTTCTACTATGTGCATCATTGTTATGTATTGTATGTATTGTACTGAAAAAATGTGCATTTTTTGCATTGGAGCCTGCAGAGCATTTAAACTGTGACAAGTGGATTGTGGGTGCAAATGGTTCTGCAAACTATTCCATCAGTTAAAGGACTTGAGTGACGCCACCGCTCATGTTCAGACTGACCATGTTTCGGGTTATATCCTAAATATTGGTGTAACATTAAAACATGGTCAGAAAGGTGGACTTTTATAAAAAAAAAAAAAAAAGTGTAAGTTCACTTTTTACAGAAAATCTGTATGGTGACCTTTCACTGGACCCCCCCCCCCCCTCCCCCTGGGTCCCGCTGTAATGTATTCCCGCGATCCTGCTCTGTCAAGGACCGGAACGCCGCTACACTGGTCCAAGGATTTGAAATCCTCCTGGCTTTCTCTCCTCGCATCGCTAACATGACGGGCTAGATGGATTCTGATTGGTCGGCACCATCCATGTGATGGTGCTGACCAACTAGAATGCCTCTTGTCTGTACACGCTGAGAGAAACAGGAGATTTAAGCCACTGGGATGTTAACCCCGGACCAGTGAAGCGGCGTTCCAGTCCCTGACAGAGCAGGATCGCGGGACTACAGTACAGCTATGTGGTGTGGGTCCAGTGTTAGGTCATCTTACAGATTTTCTGTAAAGGTGAATTTACACTTTAAAGGATAACTAAGCGCAAAAACACAGTGGCTGCATTCGTTTTTGCTTTTCAGGCTAAACATAGCAAGTACAGATAATACTTGCTGATCCTGCCAAAAATGGCGTGCCATTGTCACATCCTGTGAGTTGCATTGAAAGCAAATACATCTTTGTTCTGTCGACTTGTGTCCCAGAGCCGGTCCAGACTGGAAGAATCCCAACAACAATGTCGGGATCCACCTAGATGCCAGCCTCTCAGCATGCAGCTCCCACCCTTTCTCCAGAGGAGCAGAGCAGTGAAGAAGAATAGATCATAAATCTAATGAGAGAAAATCATTCACCATTCTCCAATACAAAAAGTGTTTACTGAAACATTTGGTAGTATGGTTACACCCTCTTCCATAGTCTGTCAATCGAGGCACTGAAAGAGCTTGTGAGTCATAGATTTCTGATCTCTGCCAGCTGCCTAAGATTAATGCCAGTCTGTGGCCATTCTTCAGACTCTTGTACAGATATTTACTTCTGTTTAATTTTTCCATAGATGCTCACAGCCTTGACTCCTCTCGATACTCCATTATTGGGGCAGATCTGAGAAAACTGAAGGACATGGAGGAGAAGCTAAAGAAAGTTGGCATGGACCCACAGTAAGGTGTCTATTTAAAAAGGAAAGCCCAGAATTTAACACACACCATATACCTTAATGATGCCCTAATGTGAACCTGTGCTTATAGGGAAGGAAGCTAGATGCACACTGCTCCAGGTAGACTTCAGTCTTTAAAGTGTTACTAAAATGCTCCTTCTCCCCCCACGGTAGAATCCTGGGAGAAATCCATAAATGCTATGCTTCCACTTTAAAGTTAACATACCTAAACAGGAATTGCCCCAAGAAGTTCAATAAAATATGGCAGCCATGGACAGCTTAGGTAGGAGTAGATATTTGACTGAAGGATCCTCCTACGTAGGGATGTAATGCTTGCCCCGGCTCTCTTGACCCTCGAGAACAGAGGAAATCTCGCGCTATGGTTGTGTACTGTTTTATAATTATTGTACTGTTTATCTTCTGTACAAAACTCACCTATACTATATATTTTTGATTTGGTCCATTTTGGACAAATGTTGTATCATGCTTGGATTATATGTCTCAATAAAGGAACATTTTGAAGTTAAAAAAAAGTGTTACTAAACCCAGGACCTTGCATTCACTAGATCTGGTCTCCCACAGTACACACAACATGGAAATACAATAGATTTTAGTAAATATAAACTGCTAAATACCCATTCTCAACAGCAGTATAGAGCAGCCTTGTGACTTCACTCAGTGTTTGGTTAAGGGTTGTAGGAGTAGTTTTTATTAGGGTTGTCCCGATACCGAGCATTTGCTCAAGTACTTGTACTCGGGCAAATGCTTCCGCCGATACCTGTACAGTCAGCGGTGATCGGCGCCTGGGGGAGATACAAGCTTCTCCCCCAGCGGCTTTCAGCGCCTTTAGTGACATACAGCGGTGATCGGTGCTTGTAACTCCCCCACACGCGATCATCGCTGACTGTCGCCGCATCCTCCTCCATGCCCCTTCCGTTCCTCTGTCCCCCTCCCCTTCTCTGTCCCCTCCGTTCTGCTGTGCCTCTCCGCTGTCCCCTCCATTCTGCTGTGCCTCTCAGCTGTCCCCTCCATTGTGCTGTCCTCCTTCTCCTTCCTTTGTGAATGGACAGAGTCAGCTGACTCTGTCCATTCACATAACTGAAACTGTAATCTCCTGTGATTACGATGTCTCAGTTTATGAATGGAGAGGAGCCGCTGTCTTCTCTCCATTCATTCTCAGTGCAGCTGAGGCTGCAGAGAAAGGGACTGGGAATCTCTATCCTCCTATGTCTCTTTCTCGGTCTCAAGGGGGAGATATCAGAGGTCTGTTAAGACCCCTGATATCTCACCAAAGCCCCCAACAGGGCTGATTAAAAAAAAAACACACATATTGCAATAAAGAATAAAAAAAATATTATTGTAAATAAAAAAAACAAACACACAGACACGTTCAATCCCATTCCTCCTCCCCCCCCCCCCCCCCGGAAAAAAGAGAAAGCATTGTTATTAAAAAAAAAAAAAAAAAATTGTCACGTGACATTAAAAAAAAAAAGAATCGGTATCGGCGAGTACTTGAAAAAAAGTATTGGTACTTGTACTCAGTCCTAAAAAAGTGGTATCGGGACAACCCTAGTTTTTATTGTACCCCGATTGTCCTATGAGACTGCATGACCCCTGATCCTCTGCCTGGACAGTGCTGATTGGCCCTGTGCTGATCACATGCACCCTTCTAAGGAAAAAAAAAATTCTCTAGCAATACAAACCAAACTGAGCATGGGCAGAGTGCCTCCTAGGGCTCTGTACTATCAGGAGATGGTTTTGGGGCAGCAAACAATGGGGAGAATTAGAGAGGACAGGATCAAATGGCCTTTTTACATAATGCAGAGGATTAACCCCTTAGGATCCACAGCGAGTATAACAAGCATGCTTTACGGCATAAACAGACTGGTTTCACTGTTGTGAATTTAGTAACACTTTAACGATAGCATACTGCTGAAATCCCGGGTACTAGCTTAGTCCCCATCCGCAAATGTCACAGAGATGGAAGAGAAGAGGAGACACTCCCATTCAGCAATAAAAAAAGTGTATATTTTATTGGGTGTAGTAACAGAGACACTAACACAGCTCTACCAGGGAAGTTGATGCGTTTCATGCTCTTAGCCCTTAGTCATTACTTTCACTAAAAGCATGAAACGCGTCAACTGCTTCCCTTCTAGAGCTGCTAGTGTCTTTCTTACTACATCCAATAAAACATACAAGATTTTTTTGCTGAACGGGAGTGTCACGTCTTCTCTTCTATCCCTGTGAATCTATGCTTAGTCTATCCAAGTCAACAGGTTCACTTAAAGTGGAAGTCCATGCAAAAACTAAAATGCCTGCATCTTTAGACCCTAACCCATCGAACACTAACGTACCTAGCCCTGTAAAGAAAAAAATGAGTATACATGCCTTTTTTTTTTTTTTTTTTTTTTTTTTACCTGATCTCCAGCACTGGAAACTCTGCAGAGGACACGGCCAACAACAGCTGGGAAATGAATGGGAAGTGACATCACCCATAGACTTACTATGGGGCTTCCGTTGTCTGTGTCCTCTGCAACCACATCCACAGTGAAGCCACGGCTGACAGCTCAGCGTGGGATCCAATTGGATTGGAGCGGCTTCAAAAAAATGCTGGTGGCTATAGATGCAGGGATTTTAGTTTTTACATGGACTTCCACCTTAAATGCTCCTTTCATTAGCTGTACATTTCCTTCTTTTGGTTCCCCGTCACTCATTTTCATGTTCGTTTTCAACTGTCTTCTTGAAGAATATCCTCACCCAGGAACAAAAATGTAATAAGTTGCAGCTAGGATGTGGTCGCAGAGTTTATTTTCTAGTTTAAAGCTAGGTACATATTCTGCAAGAATAGAAAAATACCTGTTGAGCGGGTCTGGAATTCAGCATCCTTAGAACTTCCTGTGGACTGAACTGACGTTTTAAACAATGTTATCAACTTTCCCAGCTTCCTTCTGTGAGCTAAAAAGCAACACCCCTCTATTCAATAAAGATGAGGTGGGGGGGGGGGGTGTTTATCTCTAGTCCAAATCAGAAGAGCAACCTTAAGATTTGGTACACTGCAGTACTATATATATATATATATATATATATATATATATATATATATATATATATATATATATATATATATATATATATATATATATACATAATTGGTGTTGCGCTCTAGGTAGTAACTAAAATTACAGTGATGTATAGAAAGTGTTGTAAAAACCAAAGTAGATAAAAGGTGGACGCATCTAACATGTTCTAAATTCTAATCAAACAATAGTGTAAACAACCTAGATACATTCTAATATATAAAGTGCAAGTGACAAAAGTGATGTATAATCTTCAGACTGAGTAGATAAAGTGCACGTAATTAAAACTGTCCAAATATAGAACTCTTCAAGTGAATATAAAAGTGCTTCAAGAGAATAGTGTCCATATAGACAAGTAAACTGAAGCTGTGAAGTGCTGTTCCAGTTGGCACTCTGTGTGGAGAATATAAACAGTAAATCAGTGGTTGGTTTCTTCAGTGCAATTGCACCTTTGTGTGAATTAGCCCCTTACCTTACCGCTGTAAGGTAACAGCGTGAAAGATTAAAATGGCCTCCAACGAAATCCAGCCTCCTGTAGTAGATAGCTGGTGGTTTCTCGTCTGTGCGGCTCAGAAAAGCATGGAAAAAAGGGGGAAGGTTTCCAGGTCTAGTGCCGATGTATAAAAGGAAAGAAAGGGGGGCCCAGATCGTGAAGTATGTTAAAACTTGAATTTATTAAATTAAAATAAGAGCCCGTTTGTTTGTACATGTTTTATTGTGAATACCAAACGGGCTGTTATTTTAATTTAATAAATTCAAGTTTTAACATACTTCAGAATTTAGGACTTGATGCTAGATGCGTCCACCTTTTATCTACTTTCGTTTTTACAACACTTTCTATATATCACTTTTATTTTAGGTACTACTTAGAGCGTAACACCAATTAGTGATTTTTTTTATTCCATTTCTTGTGTTGGTATTGGGTGTATAGTATCCTCATCTCTATAGCCACAGGTAGCACGGGAATATATATATATATATATATATATATATATATATATATATATATATATATATATATATATATATATATATATATATATATATATATATATATATATATATATTGGTTTAGGTACAGAGTTGCCTTGAAGTCAGCAGTCTTGCTGGGATTGATAAATAAAAAGTATAACGTAAAATGCTGCTGGTGGATTTGCCTTTACTGGAAGTTGAAATAGTGTTAATATTATTATACAGGTATTATGTAGTGCCAACATTTTGAACAGTGCTGTAGGCTAGGTTCATACCTATGCGTTTTTCAGTTTTGCAGAAACGCATTACAGCCTATTAATATGATTTCCTATGGGTCATGTTCACATCTGTGGATTTTCAACAGGTGCATTTCTTGGGGTCAGAGGGAGTACTTTTTGATGCATTTCCGCAGTGTTTTTGCTGATTTCTCCCTCATGACAAAAGAACCATCCCAAAAAACACAAACCGCATCAAAAACACAGGAAAAAGCACCAAAAATGCATGTGAAATACAAAAAGCACAAAGGCAAATGCATCAACCACAACCTGCACAGGTGTGAACCTAGCCTTATAATGTGTAGGAATATAATACAGTTTCAATACTATTCAAGACAAGAGGGACCTCTTTTGAAAGCTTGCAAACTAAAAGCTATGGTCAAGTGATACAAATGTTAAGTATGTGGGGATGAGTTGATTGAGAAAGTTTTTAGGTAGATGCAGATTAAGCTTCCTTAAGGCTCAGTTCACATATGAGACACATGCGGCTCCCAACAGAGGTAGTGTGCGTCCTAATTCAGCGTTTCAGGTCTGATTTTCAGCCCGAATTTTAGGCTGAATTCCCACCTGAAACAGACCAAAAGACGCACAGCGTTTTTCTGCAAAACGCCCCGGACCCGCTGCGGAGATATGTGAACCGGCTCCATAGAGAGCCGGTCAAAATCTCCTGCTATTGCGAATTCAGTTCGGGGATCCTGCATCCATTTCGCAATGTTGTGAACCCAGCCTAAGAGATGACTTTTCAGGGATCGCCTGAAGGCAGAGAAAGTAGGAGACGGTTGGAGAGATTGGTGTACAGAGTTCCAGAGGAAGGGAAAGGCTCTGGAAAAGTCCTGCAGTTACACAAGGGAGGAGCTGAGGAAGAGAGATTTAGCAGATAGTAGGCTCGATTCACACAGGGGCAACACGACTTTAATGCGACTTTGCACGGCGGCTTCAACGCGGCTTCAACGCGACTTCGGCGCGACTTCAGCGCGACTTTAGCAAATTACAACGCGACTTCAAGTCGCCTCCAGGACAGGCGACTTCGGCTGTGGCCAATCACAGGACAATCAGCTCTCTGGGAGGGAGGGGTTTTCCCTGCAAAGTCGCTTGACTTTGAGAGAGAGATCCGACTTGGAGGCGACTTCCATTGATTTCTATGGTACAGGTCGCCTACCAAGTCGGATCCAAGTAGTACAGGGAGTACGCTCTGAAGTCGGAGCGACTTCAGTAGTGTCTATTAAGACGCTCCCATTCACTTAAATGTGAATCTCTTTCTGGGGCGACTTGGGGCGACTTGAGGGCGTACAAGTCGGATCCCAAGTCGTCCCAGTGTGAACCGACCGTCATTAGGGTGTTTTAGTAGGGAGGTTCATTTGTTATCGTTAAAAGTAATCATACAGTGGATGGTATCTGTGTACATAGCTTATATTTTTTTTTTTTAAGTTTTTTTTTTTTTTTTTTTTTTTTTTTTTTTTTGTGATAAAAATATTAAAATTAGTTTTCATGAAAACAAACTTGTAATTATAATGTTCTGTCAACTCACATCTGTTTTTAGAACCACTTCGTTGGAAGTGTTGGTGGATCTAAATGTAGTTCAGATATATTGATGGTGTGAAAAGAGAGGTTTGTTTTTTTTTAGCAACTAAAAATCTTAAAGAGTATCTCCATTTTCGTGAGAAAAAAAAATGATTAAATAAAAAACAAATAATATAGCTTGTACTATTGAGACTTAGGCTTAGTTCACACTGCAGCAATGCGGGAACCCTGGGAATCCACTGCGGGTTCCCACATCACATGTCTCCTGGCGGCAGTTCACACTGCCCTATGCGAACTGCTGGGAGTGTCAATTGAAAGTTAATGACCCCCTCCCCAAGTCGGTTCACATATCGCAGTGCGAACTGCTAATTCAGACAGTTATCTGATCGTATGGGTGGTCCGAATGCAATGCAAATTCAGCCATACTATCTGCATGTATTGGGCATCCACTGCAACAAAATTGTCATTTTTAGTGAAATACTCCCAAATGGAAATCATGTCTAAAGTGATGCAGACCCTGTCACTTTTCTCATTGGAGCCCTGCGGATGCAGCAGCTAATTTATAATTCTAAAACCACTCCCATACAGATTCACTCAGCATATGAACAAAAACAATCTGCTGCTTGACCACAGTTAGACCCCCATACACGCTACTAGATTTTCTGCAGATTTTTGTATTAAGATTTACCAAAACCATATACTATGACGTCAAACCTTAAGAGTTCCACTTTGTATGCTATCTGGCAGGCCCTTGCACTACATGGTTTTGGTAAATCTGAAATCAAAATCTGCGGAAAATCTAAGTGTGTATGGGGTCTTACCCTTTATGTATTGAGAGACCTTGGATGAACGTGTAGAAAGAAGTGGAGCCCCAAATGGATGAATTGTTAAATCAGTCAGGTTCCAAGAATTAGATTTATTAAAAGTTGGTAGCCAACGACTTTTCGGCCTTGCTGATGCATCTTAAGTTATTTTCACAGAGACTAGCCACATATAAACTATGACACACATGGAGAAGAGTTCTGCAGAAGCTATCACAAGCCCTGAAGGTAGAGGAATTGCCTAAACCCTCAACCCTGTTGGTTACCAACTTTTTTTTTTTTTTTCTGCTTATTCACCAATTCCTCGTCCAAATATTTTATTGACAAAGGGAAAGAAATACTGACTCAAACATTCATCCTTTTCACACTCCCTTTCAACTGGAAGTTCTTTTTTGCCATGTTGTGTTGGTTTTGCTTGAAATCTTCTTTATCTGTCTTTTCTGTCTTTATTTCCAGGCTTCCAACACTGCTTGTGGCAGAGTGTGTGCTGGTTTACATGTCCCCTGAGTATTCCGCCAACCTCCTGAGATGGGCAGCTGACACCTTTCCCACAGCCATGTTTGTAAACTATGAACAGGTA
The DNA here is from genome assembly GCF_042186555.1 of Aquarana catesbeiana. Classification (NCBI taxonomy): domain Eukaryota; kingdom Metazoa; phylum Chordata; class Amphibia; order Anura; family Ranidae; genus Aquarana; species Aquarana catesbeiana. The sequence continues at coordinate 98,450,242 of NC_133329.1, forward strand.
TAGGATTATATGTTCTTAAAGCAGAGTTCCGCTCCCCCCTAACAAGAAATTAAAAGTCAGCAGCTACACTTACCCGTCCTGGAATCCAGCAATGTTGGCACCCCAGCTGATGTTTCCATCAGCTCTCTGGTGCTGTCACCGCCATTGCCTGTAAGGGAAACCGGCAGTGAAGCTACTGTGCATGCGCGAAGTGCGCTATGCTTTTTGAATGGCACGGTGGCAGGGGAAGAAGGAGTTGGGCCGAACTTCCAAGTGATCTCGCCACGGCAAGAACTCTCGGAAGTGGGGACCCCATGAATGAAATTCACCCTCTCTATTTGTCCTGTTTACCTTTATCACTGAAAATGGAAGTAAAAGAAAATCCCACATTTTGGGTTGTCCCCAGAAAACGAATAGAGGGGAAAGTCTTCCAATGGGGACACTAATTCTGGTGACCTGGAGGTCCCCAAGGGATTCCCTTAATTTGCAGGGATTTCCTCTCACTTCCTGTTTGGCCTTAGGACAGGAAGTGAAGGGAAATCTCCACAATGGGGCACAGATGGCGAAAAAAATCTGACAGGGGTTATAACCCTCCCCTTACTCTATCCAAAATGAAAACTAAACTTTTGCCTATAGTTCTACTTAAAGCTGGGTACACACACTCAGTTTTTTTTTTTTGTTTTTTACACTCAACCCAGCAGACTGAATGGAAAAAAACTGACAGACCAACCAACACAAACGATGTTGGTGCGGCGATCTCCCCCACTGTTCTATTGTATTCTGACATTGAGACTGGCTTCTGTGGAATAGACAGCTGTACACATGGGCCGAAAGTCGGCCGGTTCAGGAGGGTTTTCGGCCATGTGTACAAGGCTTTACTCACCTGTTTAAGAAAAAATTAACCTTGTTTTACTATTTGTAACTGTGACTGTCTCATGTCTACGGCAGTAGCAAACCCCTCAAATCCCCTTCTAGATGACTACTCTTGGGGTGTAGCCATATAGAATTACCCCCCCCCCCCAACTCCACCGCTCCAAGATAATCCAGCTCACTCTTCCCTTATACATTTGTGCACTTGTGTGACCTAAGCATTCGTGTTTCTGGCATTGCCAGCTGATAGATATACTTCCAGTGGTCCAGTTGTGCCTACACGACCATCCACCATTATATGTTTATTGTCTCTCTCTCTCAGAGAAGCTAGAAATTCATTTGTTTTTCTTTGCAGTTGTGGGCAGTTGCTGGACTAATATGTCAGAACCATTTTTCATAGAGTGGGTGAAGGGTAATAACCTGTTGTGTCACATCCTCTTTATTGCCGTCACTTCCTGTCCTGAGGACAGACGGTCACTGGAGACTATTACTATTATAGCCACTAGTAGTAATCACTGTGTTCTCCTTGGGGGGGGGGGGGGGTAGAACACAATCACTGCAGACTAAACATGGCTGAAGATCTCCCTGGTCAAGTTATGTTTCGCTCATTTTCCCATTGAGGATGCACTATCTCAGACTCTCCCCGTGATCAGACTGTGGCACTGTAATTTTCAAGCAAGACACAAGTTGAGTGTGTCGGAACCATCCAGCACCCAGCTTGGGTGTTTCCATCAAGATATATAGCTTCCTCCAGTCTGGACCCAGGAACCAGGTATTATAGCTGAGCACCCAAGAATATAGCTGACACTAGCTTAAGTGCTCTGGAACTGGAACTCGCTTTATTGAAATCTCACACAGAATTTATACAGCACACAGCACCAGGTAGGGACTGATCACATTACCCTAACCTTACAAGTGGTACAGTGGTCACAATTTTAATCTCATCTCCAAGAGATGATCAGACAGACAAACAATCAGTGACTCAATTAACAATGGTAATGCACACCTAGGAGGCACACAAGGTGACAGACACTTCACACCTTAAACAGATTATACTGTGTCAGGAGACCTCCGAATCGGGTTGCTTTGTGCTGATGATATTAACATCTGCTCGGAGTATCAGAATCTTAAGCAGTAATTGCTGGTTTGTGCATAGAGGCCCCAAATATGTATATGGGTCTTCCAGTTTCCAGAGTCTGTGTGTTTTGGGGAAACGTGGACTTAAATCGCAAGCAATTGCATAGCAAGGGTCCCCTAGGCACACAACTCTCAAACAGTAGTGTTCCCTTAAAAGCCAGGGCCCATAATCAGTAGGCAAGAGGCCACCTTGCAGTTCCCTCCAAAAGCTCCTGTCTTAGTTGAGTCTGTCACATTGAGAGCCTAATTTGTGTCAGTCAATTGTGAAGACAACCAAGAACTGCACAGCCAATAGGCTTTTCTTGACTGTGTCATTTCTGAGCCACCATCTCATTCCAGGAGGTTAATGTTGACCCTGGGTGATGTAAGATCGCTTTGTCCTTCTTGAGAGAAAAGCAGATGAAGGCATTGTCAGGAGGAGTATTATGATCTCTGTATAAGGGATTAAAATACCTGGAATTATTACACTTATTATAAATAACAGCCTTCACAGTCTATAGGTGACAAATGCACTTTGAACTTACACAACCATTGCAGAACTATTTTAATTTGTTAGAGCTCAAGATAAACGTGGACTGAGCTGACAGAATGAGAAATATTCAGGAGTTCTGGAATATTGTATATCCCTGCTCCTCCTATAAAATCAATTCTTGCTGGACCAGATTCAGCTGGCAGGATGGTTTATGGGATGTCAAACATTTGATGGGAACAGTCTGATTTTTTTATTTGATTATTTTACGAGCCAGCCAGTGATAAGAAATGTCTGTTAACCTCTGTTCTTTTACTGACCAGGTCAACATGGCAGACCGCTTTGGACAGATCATGATAGAGAATTTGCAGAGGAGACAATGCAACCTGGCGGGAGTTGAGGCCTGCCAGTCACTCCAGTCTCAGGTAAGAAGCCCACTGCTCGCCTTCTCTCTGTTGCACAATGTTTAGAGGGACATAGTCCACCCAGACTTGATGTTTGCGTTTTGATTGAAGCTGGCTGGTTGAATTTTCCACCACCTTTGCTATTATCTCAGAGTTCTCGGCACTAGTATTAAACTACTCTATATTAAGGTGCTTGTCTTCCTATCTATTACTTGTGCCAAAAATCTCTATCAATAAACATACATGAATACAATCATCTGTGCATAACCAGTTCAAGTGGTTCTTTGTGCAGTGATGCAAAAAGAGAAAAAAATTATTATGTAAACTTCACACTTTTTGCTCATATGCAATCAGCTTAAAGTAAAACTATAGGCAACACTTTTTTTTTTTTCTTTTTCATCTTGGATAGAGTAAGGGATGGTTACAACCCCTGTAAGGATTATTTTTGCTCACTTTGTCCCATTGAGCGGGATTTATTTTCTCATAGACAAAACCAGAAGTGAGAGGAAATCCCTGCAAATTGCAGGAATTCCTTGGGTACCCCCAGGTCAACAGAACTATTATCCCCATTGGAAGATTTCCCCTCTATTACCACACATACAGTAAAGAAATATCTTTGGAGAGGCTTACACCTTACAAAAGATTATTTCAAAAGTTGAAACAAAATGGATATACAGGATGGTAGTTCTGCATGCTATGTATAACACAAAATAAAAAAAATGTATTTGTCATACATCATGGGGCACAGAGTTAGGCTAATATTCATTACCTGCTGGGTTATACTTCATCTCCAGGTGAATGGACACTGGTAGACCAAAGGTCTTTAGACAGGAAGTGATCCCCTATATAAACCCTCCCATACTGGAAGTACTTCAGTTTTTTACCAGTGTCTGCAAGGTGGATGACACAGTTGTTTTAGCTCTCTGAGCTCCAGGTCTCTAGTCCCACAAACAGTTCTTAAATGAATCAAGGGATTGACCGATCGGATCCATTTGACACAGGCTTTATATGCTTAGATAAATGGTACCTGAGCCTCGCAAAGAAGACTTAAGAAAGACACTTGTACACAGGGCAATCGGTCAGATTCCTGTCTCTCTCCACCATGGCCAAGACCAAAGAGCTGTCCAAGGATGTCGGGGACAAGATTGTACATGTAAGATTCTTGACATTCAGCATAAGGATTGGATGTGGACACTGCAAAGTTGTTAACGTGCATCGGTAGCTTTTGCTTCTCAAGCCAGCATCGGAAACCAGATTTGACAGTTGTCAAAATCTGCCAATGCCCAGCTTCCTACAGCACTATCCACAGTCTTGTGGCAAGCTCTGCGTGATCTGAAAAGTGACAGTGCGGCGCTTATAAAAATTTGAAATAACACGTGCATGAAATAAGTGATACTCAAAATTTAAACTAAAAAAAAAGCATACATTTATAATAAATACATATATTGATGGGTCATTATAATTAAATGACCTCAAAACTTATAAAATGTTTATTAGTGCAAAAAAAGTCCCAACATTTAGTGCAAAGATGAAGATCAATCTTCCTCCTTAGTAAATGCATACAAGCAGACCCAAGGTGCAAAAAAGTTTCACTTTCTCACCAGCATTGCACCAGACCACCACCTGGAATGCACTCACCAGATAGATGAGATGTGAAGGTAGATACACAGCCAATCATATATCAGCCAGTATTCCTAAGAATCTTAACAGCTCGGATTTACTAAGGAGGAAGATTGATTTTCATCTTTGCACTAAATTTTAGGACTTTTTTTTGCACTAATATCTTTCATAAGGATTGATGTCATTTTAATTATAATGACCCATCAATATAAGAATTGTTTATATGTTTTTTCGTATGTTGTTTTTTTTTTTTTTTTGTTTTTTTTTTTTTAGCTTAATTTTGATGATCGCTTATTTCAGCACTTTATTCATACACGATAATGTGTTTAATTAGAATTGTAAAAGCGCTGCACTGTCACTATCTGTTGTGCAGCAGTTAATAGACATTGAAGGTATTGATTGCATTGATCCATGGCGACACATTTTGCAAATTTCTGCAAACGTGTGCATTCCTGTAAATTACTAGTGATAGTATATTCACTACCCACAAAGGTCTCATTTGCACTAGGTTGAGTTGACAATAATTTTTGCCCCATTTTCCAGCACACGTGCAATGTCTGGACTATACATTATTTCCAATGAGACCTCTTGGTACCAATGCATTGTGCTGCAGTGTTGAAAGGATCCCATTTAGTTTATGTTAAATTAAAAAAAACACCCAACTAAAATGACGTGTGGTTGCCTAAAGCACTGTATAAAATCGTTTTTTTAAGCTGAGCTCCAGCATTACCTTTTTCTCCATACTTGTAGCGAGTCATTTACTCTGTTGAAACTGATTACTCTTAATGTCCTGCAAACTTGCATCTCGACGATAAAACCCCTTGAAGCTGCAGCAGCTTTCTTGAACCCACCTACATTCCCTATCTGACCTCAATCATCAATCAATTCTGCCTCCACCTGATCCCTACGGTCTTTGCCCACATGTTCCAGCTATCTCTATCCATCTTGCTCGTTGTCATTTACAGGCATGATCTTTTGGACTGGTATCAGTTAGTGTACCGCTATTCATGGAAGAGCACAGCCCTAAGATCCCTTTAAACAAGTGTGCTCCTAAATACATCTGCTGATCACTTGCTTAATTACACTATATTAGGGTGATCAAGCAAGTGATCAGCTGATTACACAGCTAAAGTTTGCAGCACACAGTTGCCAGCAGGGAAGAGAATGCACATCCTAAAGGGAAATCGGGATGTGTTCTTTCATAGAACAGTGCTGTGATATTTAGCAGACCTTTCAAGCCCCTCTTGCCAAATTCAATCTGATAATACAGCAGAGACAAGCAGAAAATGGTGATTTAATTGAAACATTTTTACTTCATGTTGATCCGGAGGAAAAGGGAAACGGTAACAAGTTTGCTTTAATACCTGCAGCCCATTGCACCCCCACCCCACCCTATTCTCTGTTGGCACATATTTGTCTTTTATTTGCTCTTTTACCTTTCACTCTCTTTACTTGTGTTCTACTTGTACTGTTTTAATTGGTTAGTTCACCTGTAACCTAATGATGACACATTAGAGAAGTATATAGGTGATTGTGGTGACTAGTTCCAATAGATAATGACTAAGCGCTAACATTTGGGCGAAACGCGTCTACCTCTTTGTCCACTGCTCCATACGTCAACCACTTGTCATATGAAGCTTCAATAAAAGGATTTTAGGAAATGCAGCCATCCGGAATTTATTCCCTTATAAAGATCCAAAATATACTTTATTTCTACTTAAAGAAGGCGAATAAATTTCCTCCCCTAATCTGGTATCCACCTGTTCAATGATGTACAATCAAGAAAAAAAGAGAGGAGGAAATAATCATGTACATATGGCTCCTAATAACAGAGACTCAACCCATTTGAAGTTTTAGTTTTGCAAGGTATACATTTCTATGCTCATGACACCCAAATCTATCTCTTTACACCCTCGGCTCATTCCATCAGTCTCAGCATGCATCACTTATTTACTAACAGACATCAGTCTGGATGTCACTCCACTTCCTCAGGCTAGGTCATCATCTATGCAATTGATGCGGTTTTACGGTGCGTTTTGTGTTTTAGAACATGCGCATTTGATGCATTTTTGCATACAGTTTTCATGGGCTCGTTAGCAAACTGTGAATGGCTGGTTGTAAAGGAGCAGGCTTGGTAGCCAGCCGTCCCTAACAACTGATGAGTCATTGGCTGTCAGCGGGGTTCCCCACTGACAGCTCAATGTAAAAACAAGAATTGCTGGCAATAAAAAAAATCGGGAAGGGAAAAAAACAGTGTGGGGTCATGGGAGTTCTCATGCATAGGGGGACATCTGATGTTATTGGGAGATGGATGGGTTCTCTGTCATTGGGTAGCTTGATGTCATGGGGGGGGGGTTTTCTCATGCATAGGGGGACATCCAGTGTCATTGGGGACATCCAGTGTCATTGGGGAGCTTTGATGTGATGGATGAGTTCTCTGACATAAAGACTCTCACATAAGGGAGGACTCTCATCAAGTTAATTTCGTCAAGGCAGTTGTGTGCATTGTCCCAGGCTAGGTTCCCCATGATTGAGTACCATTTAAATTTTTCACATTTTAGACTGTAGACTTTGCATACTTTTAAAGGCTGCGGAAACTGAAAAAAAAAGTATACAAATGCAAGGTGTTCGTTTTCTCGACAAACAATGTTTATTGAAAAACTAAAAAAATATTCAACTTAATTGACCCTCATTAGGCAAAGTACAGCTTCTCTTTAATTCAGTCAATTGGGATGTCTTCTGATGCCCAGTGCTTAGCAGTAAAAGGGTCTGTATTGACTTGCCAGATTCTACACAGGTATGTACCACGAGTGTGCTCTCATCATGACCTCGGATACCTGACTTTGTTTCTCTTATTAATCTTTCACTATACTAATTGCAGACTCGTCGCTGTCTATACAGGTGACCTCAGTTCATCCTGGAGTTCATTTTGCCATGTACATAGACAATCTATTAGCAGATGGAAAGCCTCTTTGACTACCCACTTTTTGCAGAGATAAGATATCAGCAGCTTTGTGAAATCGAGCATGAATATTCATGAACAGAGGATCTATAGAACATGTGACTACTACTGTAGGATCTTGTTTGACATGCAAACCCAATAATCATGTTACACTTTTTTTTTTTTTAAGGAGAAACCCCACTTAGTACATATGATGTTGGAATTGGTATGAAATCAGTAACTTGTTTATTTTAACCACTTGCCACCTGGGGTATAGCAAACCTCTGCCCCAGTTTCAAGTCTTTTGCACTGTATTTGGCTCCATTCATCTTTCCATCAACTCTGACCAGCTCCCCTGTCCCTGCTGAAGAAAAGCCTCCCCACAACACGATGCTGCCACCACCATGTTTCACAATGGGGATGGTGTGTTCAGGGTGATGTGAAGTGTTAGTTTTCCGCCACACATAGCGTTTTGCTTTTAGGCCAAAAAGTTAAATTTTGGTCTCATCTGACCAGAGCACCTTCTTCCACATGTTTGCTGTGTCCCCCACATGGCTTCTCGCAAACTGCAAACAGGACTTCTTATGGCTTTCTTTCACCAATGGCTTTCTTCTTGCCGTTCTTCCATAAAAGCCAGATTTGTGGAGTGCACAACTAATAGTTGTCCTGTGGACAGATTCTCCCACCTGAGCTGCGGATCTCTGCGGCTCCTCCAGAGTTACCATGGGCCTCTTGACTGCTTCTCTGATTAATGCTCTTCTTGCCCGGCCTGTCACTTTAGGTGGACGGCCATGTCTTGGTAGGTTTGCAGTTGTGCCATACTCTTTCCATTTTCGGATGATGGATTGAACAGTGCTTTGTGAGATGTTCAAAGCTTGGGATATTTTATTTTATAACCTAATTCTGCTTTAAACTTCACAACTTTATCCCTGACCTGTCTGGTGTGTTCCTTGGCCTTCATGATGCTGTTTGTTCACTAAAGTTCTTTAAAAAAACCTCTCAGGGCTTCACAGAACAGCTGTATTTATACTGAGATTAAATTACACACAGGTGGACTCTATTTACTAATTAGGTGACTTCTGAAGGCAATTGGTTCCACTAGATTTTTGTTAGGGGTATCAGAGTAAAGGGGGCTGAATACAAATGCACACCACACTTTTCAGATATTTGTTTTAAAAAAAAAAAATTGAAATCAATTTGTTTTCCTACCACTTAACAATTATGTGCCACTTTGTGTTGGTCTATCACATAAAATCCCAAAAAAATACATTTACATTTTTGGTTGTAACATGACAAAATGTGGAAAAGTTCAAGGGGTATGAATACTTTTTCAAGGCACTGTACATGAGTTTTTGTCACAAGTGGCACCACTTGTTGCACTACCGCGAGGCAGATTTAGAAAGACTATCTATGGCACTGCTTAAGGCTTTTACAAAATAGGCTCCAAGCTGTCAGGTGCTAGACTGGATATAAGTTGCTTTTTTATTGCAAGAAAAGGAGGTCACACAATTAACTGTAGCTGGTGATTTAATCAGCTTTTCCATTTATAATAATGCTTTTCTATCAGGTGTCTTTTACAAATTACTGTATCATTTCCCATTGGGTACACAGGATACTCAAAAGCCAGTATATGCTGTATATGTGTTACCGTTCTTTAGCGTCAATAAAAGCACATTACTATTACTATACTACTGGGTTGGTTTCCTTGCTTTAATGCAGGGGTCTCCAGACTTTCTAAACAAAGGGCAGGTTTACTGTCCTTCGGACTATAGGCGGGTGGGGGGTGGTCTGTGGCAAGTGGGAGTAGAAAATGTCTTGGTGGTCAGTGAGAGTATACAAAATTAGATAGCACCTCTGGTCAGCTGAAGGAGGAATAGTGCCCTATCATTGGTATTAGTGGAGGTTATAATGCCTCATCAGTAGTGTCAGTGGGAGGAGTACCCCATCAGTGGTGTCAGTTGGAGAAGACCCCATCGCTGGTGTCAGTGGGAAGAATAGTGCCCCATTGTTGTTGTCAGTTGGAGGAGCAGTGCCCCATCGTTAGTGTCAGTGGGAGGAATAGTGCCCTGTCCTTTTGTATCAGTTGGAGGAGCAGTGCTCCATCGTTGGTTTCAGTGGAAGGAGCAGTGTCCCTTCGGTGGGGTCATTGGGTGAAAAGTGCCCCATCATTGGTGTCAGTGGGAGGAGCAATGCCCCATCATTGTCAGTGGGAGGAATATTGCCCCATCTTTTGGTATTGATAGGAGAAGCAGTGCCCCATCATTGGTGTCAGTGGGAGGAGTAGTGCCCCATCATTGGTGTCAGTGGGAGGAGTAGTGCCCCATTGTTTGTGTCAGTGGATGTAAGAATACATCATATTAGTAGAAGGAAAAATGACTCATATCAGTGGGTAAAACAGTGCCCCAAGGGCCAGATAAGAGCATTCAAAGGGCAGCATTCAGCCCACGGACCACAGTTTAGAAACCACTGCGTTAATGCAAAGAATTAAGACAAAAATGTAAAAATCAAAATCACATAAAGTAACAATATGGGTTATAAATAATATATAAGACATCATTAAGTTAAACTTTTTGGTTTCCACATTTGTAGGTATCAACCTTTTTATATGTAGAAATTCTGTTTAATTCTTTTATAAAGTAGGGTTTTTACATGGTGTGAATGCATTTGTTGCAGATTGATCGATTCTTGTCTAATGGGTGGGAAGCAGCAGATGCCTTGGACATGATCCGAGTATATGGCAGTCTACCTCAGAATGATCTAGCACGGTATGTAACCTCACACATCTAACCTGTGTCATGTCTGAATATGCATGCAGTTATTCAATAGGGGAGATTTACTAAAGCTGGTGCACTCAGAATCTGGTGCAGCTGTGCATGGTAGCCAATCAACTTCTAACTTCAGCTTGTTTAAGCTTTAGCAATAAAACCTGGAAGCTGATTGGTTTTTATGCAAAGCTGCCCCAGATTTTGCACTCTTCCGTTTTAGTAAATAAGCCCCAATGCCTCTCTTCCTATAAGACTATATGTGCACGGGCAACTGGCATGAATGTTATCGGCAGGAATCTGATTCCTGCAGCTGTTTCTGCCACCTGTGAGCAGCCTGCTGCAGCCGCCGGGCCCTGTACACTTCAATGACAGGTCGTTGGCTAACGCAGCTAGCCGTGGCTAGCCGCGCCGCCAGTAGTTACCTGCAGTGATTGTTTCTGTATGCACCTTGTGTGAGCATGTGTAGCTGGAGGACAGTATTCACAAATCCTGTGCTATAAAGATGTCAGATTTTGTGGCTTTGCCCCCCTATTTTGGTTTATGTCCCTCCTATATCACTGCCATCCTTGGTTTGATCAGTTGATCATGGTGCAGGGAATGATGGGTATTAGGAAAGAAATCAATGTTTGTCCTTCCTTCAAGACTCATAAAATGGCAGGAAGCTTATTCTTATGAGCTATGAGAAATCCTTTCACACTTGATGAATGGAAGAACCAGAATAACAATACACTTTGCTTGGAAAAACATATCTCTAGTCATAGAGGTGTACCTGAGAGATTTGACAAGCTATTGTGCCCATGGCTAACAACCCCTGGCATGCCTACCCTGGACTTAAAATGGTTGTACAGCCTCATACCTTCTGTGCTGCAGCTCCCCCCCCCCCCCCCCCTTTTCTTACTTGAGCCTGATCCCTTCCAGTGATGTGCGCAACTGCTTGGGCCGCTGTCTCTCCCCATTACAGATTGATAGTAGCAGGAGCCAATGGCAATCAAATCCAGTGATGCGGGGGCCGAGTCCCGCTGTCTGTGTCAATGGATGGAGCAGCGGCAATCGGGAGTGCGCCCTCATTGGTGCCCCCAGGGAAAGTGGCTTTGCGTGCAGGCACCCGATTAAAGAGGGGCTTGGCGTGCCGATGGGGCACCCCAGGAGAAGCGCATCGGGGCTGCTTTGTGCAAAACCATTGCACAGAGCAGGTAGGTATAACATGTTTGTTATTTTTATTTAAAAAAAAAAAGTGTTTATAACCCCTTTTAAGGAACATATTGATAGTGGGGAACTTTCTCCCTGTTTGGGGTGCATGAGAACAGTGAACTAGAGTACCGCACTGTGGGCATGGAAGATCCTTTATTAGATGGAGGTATAGAAAAATGCTGACAGCTGGGCACCGGGGTGCCATTAACTAAGACTGGCAGAATGGAACACATACACCGATCAGCCATAACATGATGACCACAGACAGGTAAAGCAAATAACATCAATTATATCAAGACAATGGTACCTTAAGGTTGGTGGGATGCATTAGGCAGCAAGTGAACATGTTGTCCTTGAAGTTGATTTGTTGAAAGCAGAAAAATGGGCAAGCATCAATGAATTTGAGCAACTTTGACAAGGCTAAATTGTAATGGCTAGAGGACTGGGTCAAAGTGTCTCCAAAACTGCAGCTCTTGTGGGATGTTCCCGGTCTGCAGTGGTCAGGACTGACCAAAAGTGGTCCAAGGAATGAAAACCGGCAACATGGTCATTGGCAGCCAGGGCTCATCGATGCACCGTGGGGAGTGAAGGCTGGCCGGTGTAGTCCAATCTAATAGAAGAGCCACTGTAACTCAAAAAAACTTTTGTGAGATACTGTTTGTGTATACTTGTGCTGGGGAAATGTGACTGTAATCAGCGGCAGGGATTGATGTCCGTATGCTCTGTAAAGCTGTACAAAGCTTGTTGACACTATATAAATGAATGCAATAAATTAGAAAAATTTCATTTGGTTTCCCTTCCCCCAGGATTGAGAAGCTGGAATTTTTAGATGAGAAGGAATTACTGGAACAGCTGCTACTCCATTACTGTATCAGCTGGGGTACAAAAGACTCATTACACTTGGGTAAGGACATTTTGTCTCAGCATATTTAAAAAAGAACTGCTGTGTACACCGTGGACCACTTTACATTTGTTTTAATATCTCTCTAAGTTCATTTCTTCTGAGATGGAGACTCTGAGAATTCAGCAGGTAGATGGTCTTAAAGCAGAACTTCACCCACCCAAAAGTTCTGCTCCTTCATCCCTCCTCCTCCTTCATATTTGGCATTTGGGGGTTAGCGAATACCTGATATTGACACTCCCACTTCTGGTTGGATCACCAAAGTGATCTGAGCAGAAGTTCGCCCCGCATTCCCCCGCAGCCTTCAGGGGCACTTTACAGATCCCAGAATACTGCTGGACCATTCCAATAATTTTTCCACAGGTCACTGAAGAAGTTTATTTATTTATTTTTTTTGTACCACTTTGTACACAACAAACTTATAAACCTTTATAGAGATTCAATTACAAGAGCATTAGCCAGAGCAGTGGGCAGAGCTGGGAACATAGGTGCAAAGATCTGAGACAGATGAAAAGCTAGTAGGTGATTCAAAATAGAAAAACAAAGAATCCAGCGCAAACGATCATAGTGTAGTAAATAAAAACACTTCCATTTCTTCAGAAACAAAAGAAGGGAGGACATATAATCCTCTGATAGAAGGGTCACTGAGCTGTGCATGGCAGATCGAAAAAAAGCCTGACCAGGCTGCAGAATGCACTGTGCTGCCATAGCAGTGATGCACTTGGAGAAGGAAAACGGCCGCTGTCTGTGGGGAGGTCACCCACCTGAACGACGTCCTACCGGCGTGTGATGAGGGGAGGAATGTGTTCTGGGGGAAGGCACAGGAGTACTGTTCCACTCCCGCTGCCAGCACCTTGTAAGACTCTATAAGAGCCTGAAAGGCTTTATTTATCCACTTGTTTACTTAGTTTAATTGGTTTAGCGCTGCTATTTGGTTTCACTATTGGTAGGGGCTAGTTTCGCGGTGAATCAAATTTTTGTTTATATATTCACATTTATTAAAGTGGCTGCTCAATTGAGGCTTCATTTCCATTAGCGCAGCGTTTGGAGTATAGGAGTGGCAGATTTCCTATATACCATATTTTTGACAAAGACTCTATAAGAGCCTGAAAGCTGCTGCGGCTGGACACCGAGTACAGCTGCAGCTTTTCCCCTTTGTTGGCCTAATATGCCTTGTTCTGCGCTTTATCAAGATGGCTGCCTTCTTACAGAGAAAATGGGGTCGATTTACTAAAGGCAAATAGACTGTGCACTTTGCAAAGTGCAATTGCACTCTAGAAGAGCAGTTGCTCCAGAGATTAGTAAATGAGGGAGAGCTCTGCTGACTTCCATCCTCCAATCATGTGCAAGCAAAAAATTTTTTTTATTTTCCTTGAATTTGATTGGGTACTCTTTGCAAAGTGAGGCTTTGATTAATTTACTAAGCTGTGGAGTAACTGCACTTACAGAGTGCAACTGCACTTTGCAATGTGCACAGTCTATTTGCCTTTAGTAAATAAACCCCAAAGTGCATTGTAAGTCAGTGAAGGGGAAAAGGCATTGTAAGTCAGTGAAGGGGAAAAGATCAGCTGCTTGCTTTTTTGGGCACATCTTCCAGAGTTCAGTTTCTCTTTAACATATTTAAACATTTTTAAAGGTTAATTCCCAAGGACGAATTCTCAGAATACCGACTGTTTGCGTTCTGAGCATTCATCCCTGGGGGTCATATGGCCTTAAAAGTTGGTAGCACTGTGTGCACTGTCCATCCACAGCAGCTTTCCACCTCTTATGGAGTTTTACAGGGTGCTGGCAGTGGGGGTTGGGTAATGTGCCTGTGCCTTCTGCCTGCTAATAAATGCCAGAGTCTCATCCCTGCTTTTATCAAGATGGTTGCCTTCCTACAGAGACAAAGGCAGGGTTTTGCTTCCTCTTGTCAGAGCCTCCAGCAATGCATCACAGTAGTCCAATATCACCAAATCTCCTGAGTCTAACCGTCAGAGACAGCAGTGCCTTAAAGGATAAGTTAACCTTTGAGAGCATGTTACATGTTACACCCGTATTTAGTAATGTGTGACATGCTCTAGCAGTCACAACTGCATCATACATACAGAGTTCAGTGAATAAATGAACTACAACTACCATCTCCCATTGCAGCAGACAGCTTGTAGTTCTCAATGAACTACAAGGGTGCTGGTGAGAGCTCTCATAGTTCATTGATCTTCCTACTCTTCAGTAACTGTCTGCCCATATGGGAGGTATACTGAGAGTCTGCAGGAGCCTGGCATTGCACCTGTGATATACTGATAAAGGGTGCAGTGCTTTCCAGGTTCCCTAAAAATAATAAATGCACATTTTTTTTCTGCAGAAATGGTGCATGTGCGTTTATTATTTTTTTCCCCAAAGGTGAACTTAAGCTCGTCATACATTATATACATTTTTTTTTTTTTTTAATTTCCCTTCCACTATGTAGTGCAAGGGCCTGCCTGATTGCATACAAATTGAAAGGGTTGTTTAGGTTTGACCTCGTATTATATGGTTTTTGGTAAAAACTAAAGGAAAAATTGTACAAGAAAATTGTATAATGTATGGCCAGCCTAAGCCTTTAAAGCGGTAGTAAACCACCAAAAAAATTGGGCCCCTGCAGTATAATGTGCTAGTATGCACCGCATACTAGCACATTATGACTTGATTTGAAACGAAAACGGCACTGCTGCTAGGGCTTCCATCTTCACCCGGTCTTCCTTTCGGGTTTGCAGGTTTCAGCCGTTTGAATGGCCGAGCCACTATGACATCACTCCCACACATGCGCATGGGAGTCACAGCTGCAACACAGTGTTCTGAATGGATGACACCATCTATTCAGAGCGCAGTGCGCATTCATCTTTGGCAACACCAGCTGCTACTAAAGTAAATATCTCCTACATGATGCAGGTTTAGGAGATAGTTACTGTACCTATAGGTAAGTCTTATTATAGACCTACCTGTAGGTATAAATCAAAAAGCAGACTTTACTACTGTTTTAAATCTTACAATGTAAGTAGGTATACAACTGTGGGGCTTTAGGCACAGGAGTGCTTGGGTGCACTCGCATATCAGGAGGGTGCACTATTGTTCTTCAGTGGAAATTACAGACAAAAGGTAGATTTGTAAGGGAACTGTTTAGGTGCAATTAACACTTTTAGGTATAATCTACCACAAATCCAATCTTCCCTTTTTGAGTTCAGATTCTATTTAGGGAGAAACCTTTAAAGTGGTTCCAAAGGCAGAAGTTTTTTTTACCTTCATGCATTCTATTCTTATACCTGAGCCCCATCTCTATCCAAAGATGTGCATGAGAGCAGCAGCTTCTTCCTGGTTTCTCTCTCCTCATTGGCTCAAACAGCAGTGGGAGCCATTGGCTCCTGCTGCTGCCAGTCAAAGCCAGTAAGCCAATGAGGAGTGAGTGGGGGGGGGGGCAGGTCCGCGCAGTGCTCTGTGTTTGAATGGACAATGGCCATTCACAGGACTGTGGTTCGGGAGCAAACCTGCTTGAGTGCCCCCCTAGCAAGAGGCTTGCTAGTGGGGGCACTTGACTGGGGAGGAGCCAGGACCGCCAATGGAGGACGCAAAAAGAGGAGGATTGGGGCTGCTCTGTGCAAAACTATTACACAGAGCAGATACGTATAACATGTTTTCTAAAGATTGTTAATTTAAAAAACAAAAAAACAATCACTCTAACTTACATAGCCATCCTTGCTCCTATATTAGGACCTGGGATTTGTTCTTGTCCTGCCAAATGAAAAAATATTCATGCCTGTTCCTGATATCTGTCATCCCTCTTTCTTGTTTTTCTAGGTCTGTCGAAAATCATGTTTTGACATACAGAAAAGTGGACCCGGCCATGATATTCCTATCACACAGACTTCAAATTGGCAAACTCAAGACATTTTGGCTTTCTATCTTCCTAGCTACACCTAGCAGAATATGTTATTCCTGATGCCAAGTGCTTCGTGAGCTGTTTGTGTTTTCACAGTTTGAAACAAATCTCCCATGTCTGTGGAAGTCTGGCTGTAAGCATTGAATGGAGTTATTGTGCAGTTTGCATGCCCTCAGCCTCCAAAGTGCAAACTTCATGGACAGTGTGCTTGTTTGTGTTACTTTTTATTATGATGAGCAAATATTACTCAGTACAAGGTTTGGCACTACTGACTTCCTGGTCCTTTTTCTTTTCTCTTTGGAGATTGCAGCTGATGTGACGGCAAGATTAAAATTCCGTTATATGAAATGTGGTTGTAAGTATTGTGAGGCCCATAGGTGACATATAAGGGGGACCATTCTCATTTTCAGTACAACAAACCGTGAATTCACAGACCTTGAGGCTGGATTCACACATGTGCGGTGCAATTTCCAGCTCCGTTATCTCTGCAAAGAGAAAAAGCAGCTGTCCACCTATTCCTATCCGTTGTATCGGCGGATCAGCTGAGCAGGGAGAGAGGGGAGGTGTAGTGAGGAGGGGAAGAGAATTTTTGTTCACAGCGACACGCATGTGCGAATCAGATTAGTTCCCATAGAAGATTATATGCCTGCAATTCGCATGGTAATGCCAAGAAAACGCACACGTTTTTTGCACAATGTGGAGTGTGAATGCAACGCACATATGTGATCCAGCCTCATTCAAATGAATAGTTTTGAAAATGTCCTGCGAATTTGCATAGGTGTGAACCCAGCCTTACTCTGGTCCCGTTGATGCTGTGCCTGTTTGTGGATGTCCTCTCAAACACCAGTAGATTTAAAGTGGTATTAAACCCAAAAGCTGTCACTGCAGTGTGAGCTAGAATTCAGCTTCAATTTGTTAGTGTATCGAAATCTGCATATAAAGCTGGCAATAGTTGGAGCGGGTTTCTTTCCTGCAACTACGCTCGATTCCCCCATCAACACAGTCCGTGATGATGGGGAATCCCTTCCACTGAGAAATTGTGTTCTCCCAGCAGGTGGTTGTCGTGGTCAGCCATCCCCACCAGGAGAAGCCGCTAGCAATAATCGCATGCAAAATCCAACAGGCTGGTTGTACCCAAGTTGAATGAGTAATCAACTTGAAAGCAATTGCGGGGGAAAGGGGGCAGTAGGATTTTTCCTTCCTTTTTACTGTCAAACGCGTTACAGCCAAGTTAAAATAAAAAATCTTTATTACATATTTATAGAGAATATACAAAAAGACCAAAGATTTAAAAACAACCGTTTCATTGGCTTAACTGTAGATTTGATGTTTAACCCATAGTCATGAATAGCAATATATACAGATGTACAGTTAAGCCAGTATTTGACATGTTTCACAGTTGATTGAACAACTTGGGTACATTCAGCCTGCCCATACATGGTTCGAATTTTAGCAGGTCCCTGTTGAACTGGCCGAGATTCAAACTGTCTATGGCCGGCTTAACACTCCCCTCCCCACAAAGCTGCTGTCCAAAGGTGTCGCTGTGCTCATTGATCCAGAGTGGGGGCGCTCTAATGCAGGAGGTGCGTTACTGGCCAGATCACCAGGTGAAAATAGAGGGGGAAAAGACCAAATGAGAAAAATAATGCAGCCACTGCATCTAATGATTGGTAAGCTGCAATATGTTACATTTTTGGTTTTGGGTTTAATACTGCTTTGAAGTGTATTTAAACCATACCATTGATCTCTTAACCCCTAACTGTCAGCTTCCATTGGCCCTTTAAAGGTTCCTTAACACCAGAAGCCAAGAGGCAGGTTCTCCATCATGTGATTGCTGTGATTGGCTTTAATTGGTCACATAATTAGAAGATTGTCCTACTGGCTCCTAATTGTGAACAATGACAGCTCAGTCACAGTGCTGGGGCAATGAATGAGCATGCCTATTCAGTGGAAAAAAGGATTGTTCTGTAGGCGCATTAGGAGATTAAACACAAGGCTGTAGACTTCTAGTATATGTATCAATCATGAAAAGTAAAAGATAAAGATAGTCCTTATAAAAGCCCAAATACAAATTCCATTCACTTAGGGTAAGCTTATCCAAAGAGGAAGTCAACTCTGTAGAATGACATGCAAAGACAAAAAAGGAGCAAGCGCCTTTAAGTGTTTAAACTAATTTATTAAGAACTACAAAGGAGCCTCTTACATTTGGTTAACCTAAAAAGCTCCTTAATCCGGTGGGCATCCGCTGAATATCGCTGGAAGATCCTCAACAGGCTTGGCATAAACCACAGTGCTGGGAAGGGACGCCAGCCACTCTTTCAGGTCGCAGGCTGCCAGAAAGTCAGAACGCAGCGCCGACGTGAGCGTGATGACGTCCCTAGAAGGGGGATGCTCTGAAACGTGTTTCACATCCACCTTCTGGTGATGCCATCACGCTCATATCGGTGCTGCGTTTCAACTTTCTGGCAGCCCACGACCTGGAAGAGCGTGGCCGGCGTCCCTTCCCATCATTGTGGTTTATGCTAAGTCTGTCGAGGATCTTCTAGCAATATCCAGCGTATGCCCACCGACTTGATTAGCTTTTTAAGGTTGCCCAAATGTAAGTGGCTCCTTTGTAGCTTTTATTAAAGGAGTTTTAACCTATTTCACTTCGCCTTTTTTGTCTTTGTATGCTTACTCAGCGGCACCAGCTATGCACATATATGTGGCAGTATGCCGATATGCTCCCCCACTGTGCTGCCACATATATGCGTCCATCTGGCTCATACCCATAGATTCTTCCAGAAATCCAGTGAGCTCTTCACTTCCTGTGCTGCTCTTAAATCCAAAGCAGTGTTATCAGCTCTGCCCAGTTCTCTGTAGACTGCATAACACCTCTGCATGGTATGGGGTGGATGCTCTATGGTCCTAAAACTTCCTGTTCTTGGCTGATAAAATTACACCTCTACAAATGCAGTACAGTGAGCGAGTGTTGTCTCTAGGACACTGTCACCAGGAAAATAAATTGGGGGGAAAAGCCTAAAAAAAAAAAAAAAAAAAAAAAAAAAAAACTAATGTAGCCATCACTACTAATGGACTGATGAGCTGTACTTACTAACACCTTTGTTCTTGACATGCACACCCATGGTGTGTTCACAGATGGGCAGTTCTCTCACAAAGACTGATTGGTGGTGAGGGGTCCAAATCGCACAACCACGAGGATTAGTCATGGACTTCCTCCTGATCTGCCAGGAGAGATTTCCTAATATGTCAGAAAGTCTATTCATGCCGTAACTTGCAGGTACAATAATCGGAAATGATAGCAGGTGTCGCCGATGTCTACAAATTGAAAGCATCACAAGCAAAGATGGAACCCGTTACACAGCCAATAAAAATAATGCAACTCCATTCTTAGTAATCTGTCTTATTAAAGGTGATTATTCAAATCAAATCATTGTAAATTATTGTTTTAAGAGAATTTGTCATTTTTGGCCTATCACCTTAATCTGGTCTATGAAATGTATCACTTGTTAATTTTAATATAATAATATATATGGTACTTAACTGTCAATGGCTATCTTTTATAGAGTTTTGTGTGTGGTGGAATTGTGTGCATGTATGAAGAGTGTGTATACAGTGGATATAAAAAGTCTACACACCCCTGTTAAAATGTCAGGTTTCTGTAATGTAGAAAACCGAGAGAAAGCTAAATCATTTCAAAGCTTTTTGCAACTTTAATGTGACCTATAAACTATACAACTCAGTTGAACAAAAAACGGTAATCTTTTAGGTGGAGGGAAGTAAAAATAAAACAAAATTGTTGCATAAGTGTGCACACCCTTAGGCTTAATGTACACGGGATGTTTTTACAAGCTCTCCTGAACGATTTAACTTCACAGATAGTAACCCACGTTTAAAATGTCCGTTTTGCTGCGTTTACATGTTGCATTTAACAGCGTTTGCGTTTAGAAGCGTTTGAAAAAAAAAATATATATTTTTTTTCAAAATAACCAGAAATGAAAAACGCCCGTAAACAAAACGCCGCTAAACGCAAGTTACCACGTTTAGCCGCATTTGAAATGCCTCTAAACACAGTTTTTGAACGCATTTTTTTGGGTTCCAAAAAAAGCCTCTAAACGCAACTGCCTAGAAACGACTATAAACGACCCTGTGTACATGTACTGATAAGATAACAGAGGAGAGTTCAGGGGCTGCTGAAAAAAATGCCCAACTGCTCCTAAACGTCCATTTACCAGCAGCAGTGTACATGAGGCAAATGACTACTTTTGTTAGAGCACCTTTTGATTTTATTACAGTACTCAGTCTTTTTGGATATGAGTCTATCAGCATGGCACATCTTGACTTGGCAATATTTGCCCACTCTTCTTTGCAAAAACACTCAATTGTCAGATTGCACGAGCATCTCCTGTGCACAGTCCTCTTCAGATTACTCCACAGAATTTTAATCAGATTCAGGTTTGGGTTTTAGCTGGGCCATTCCAAAACTTGAATCTTCTTCTGGTGAAGCCATTCCTTTGTTGATTTGGGTCGTTGTCATGCTGAAAGATGAAGTTCCTCTTCATGTTCAGCTTTCTAGCAGAAGCCTGAAGGTTTCGTGCCAATATTGACTGGTATTTGGAACTGTTCATAATTCCCTCTACCTTGACTAAGGCCCCTGTTCCAGCTGAAGAAATACAGCCCCAAAACATGATGCTGCCACCACCATGCTTCACTGTGGGTATGGTGTTCTTTTGGTGATGTGCAGTGTTGTTTTTGAGCCACACATATCTTTTAGAATTATTGTCAAAAAGTTCAACCTTGGTTTCATCAGACCATAACACATTTTCCCACATGCTTTTGGGAGACTTCAGATGTGATTTTGCAAAATTTAGCCAGGCTTGGATGTTTTTCTTTGTAAGAAAAGGCTTCCATCTTGCCACTCTACCCCATAGCCTAGACATATGAAGAATATGGGAGATTGTTGTCACATGTACCACACAGCCAGTACTTGCCAGAAATTCCTGCAGCTCCTTTAATGTTGCTGTAGGCCTCTTGGCAGCCTCCCTGACTAGTTTTCTCTTTGTCTTTTCATCAATTTTTGAGGGACATCCAGTTCTAGGTAATGTCACTATTGTGCCATATTTTCTTCACTTGATGAGGACTGTCTTCACTGTGTCCACTGGTATATCTAATACCTTGGAAATTATTTTGTATCCTTCTCCTGACTGATACCTTTTAACAATGAAGTCCCTCTGATGCTTTGGAAGCTCTCTGGGGACAATGGCGTTTGCTGTAGGATGCGACTAAGAAAATGTCAAGAAAGACCTACTAGAACAGTTTAACATTATTTGTGTTTAACCAGAGGCACTTTAAATGATGGCAGGTCTGTACTGACTCCTATGTAACATGAGTTTGAATGTGATTGCTTAATTATGTACAGAACTACATCCCCAGTTATAAGAGAACACTTATGCAAGCATATTACTTTATTTTTTACTGACCCCCCCCCCAAAAAAAGTTTTCAGTTTCTTTTTTCAATTGAGTTGTATAGTTTATAGGTCACATTAAAGGTGGAAAAAGTTCTGAAATAATTTATCTTTGTCTCATTTTTTGTCTCATAACAGAAACCTGACATTTTGACATAGGTGTATAGACTTTTTATATCCACTGTACAGTACTGTGCGAAGAAATGCTGTAAAGTGAGAATGCTTTCAAAAATATGTATTTTAATTGTTTATATCAATTTACAAAATGCAAAGTGATCAACCAGAAGAAAAATCTATGGTAAATCAAATAAATAGTTGGTGTGACTACCCTTTGGCTTCAAACCAGCACCAATTCTTACACTTGCACACAGTCTGGGATTTCGTAGCATTAGAGTCAGGTGTATGATTACCAGTTATACCAAGCAGGTGCTAATGCTCATCCATTTCATATGTAGGTCGAAATGTGGTCATTAACAAACAGAAAAAGCTGTGTAGAGGGCTTAAAACTGTATGAGGAACAAGCCATACTCTGCTACGAAGGTGGGTGTGAAAGACCGTTTCATGTCACAGGTCATACACTATGGCAAGACAATACACAACGTAGTTATACTGCATCAGCAGAGTCTCTCCCAGGCAAGATTTCAAAGCAGACGGGTGTTTCTAGATGGTGCTGTTCAAGCTCTTTTCAAAAAGCAAAAGAAATGGGCAACGCTGAGGACTGTAGATGCAGTGATCGGCCAAGGAAACTTAATGCAACAGTTCAAAGACACATCATGATTACTTCCCTTCGACACTGGAAGACCTCCATCAGTACAGAACTGGGGGAAACCAGTGGGACCCAGGTACAACCATCTACTGTCTGGAGAAGTCTTTCTAGAAGGGGTCTTCATGGAAGAATTGTGGCCAAAAAACAATACCTCCGACATGGAAACAAGGCTAAGCAGTTCTATGCACAATAACATAGGAAGTGGGGTGCAGAAAAATGGCAGCAGGTCCTCTGGACTGATGAGTCAAAATGTGAAATATTTGGCTGTAGCAGGAGGCAGTTTGGCGAAGGGCTGGACAATACTGGTCCAATAATGGTATAATAGTGGTACCATAATGAGTGTCTGCAGGCAATGGTATGGTGGAGGTTCCTTGCAAGTTTGGGGCTGCATTTCTGCAAATAGTGTTGGACATTTGGTCAGGATCAATGGTGTCCTCAATGCTGAGAAATACAGGCAGATACTTAACCATCACGCTGTACCAACAGGGAAGCGTCTGATTGGCCCCAAATTTGTTCTGCAGCAGGACAATGACCCCAAACATACAGCCCTGATCTCAACATCATCAAGTCTGTCTGGGATTACATGAAGAGACAGAAGGATTTGAGGCAGCCTACATCCACAGAAGATCTGTGGTTAGTTCTCCAAGATGTTTGGAACAACCTACCTTCCGAGTTCCTTCAAAAACTGTGCACAAGTACTGTGTGTGCCTAGAAGAATTGATGCTGGGTGGTCAAATATTGGTTTTGTTTTAACTTTTTTTCTTCTGTTTGCTTTTTTAATTGATAAAAAATAAACTAAGACTTCTTAGACTACTTCTGAAGACATTCTTAATCCACACCTAAAAAATATATATATATATATATATATATATATATATATATATATATATATATATAGTTATCTTTTTTTTTTTTTTCTTCATGAAGCCAAGCTTGGGCTGTCATATTATTTATTTTAAAATTAAACTACAGCTAGATCTTAAAATACCATTTAACGCGACTAATGCAATTAATCAAGTTATATATCCACTATGAATAAACATATTTTTAAATTCAACTAGTGTAAGTTCCTGACTCTGTCTTGGTATCCCCTACACTTGAGTTCTCAGAATGGGATAGAAAACATTCCAGCCAGTAGGGCTCTGTTGCAGTGGACATGTGCAACAAACAGAGTACAGCTTATATCCAGGGCCGGCCCTACCATGGGACCTGATGGAGCTATGGTTCCAGGCGACACATTCAGGGGGGCGGCAAATTGCCCCCCACCAGCCAGCCTGTTCCGCCCGCTCCGCTGCGGATCCCACTGTGAGGATCCGCTGAGAAAGGTCCCCCATCAGATACTGTCCACCCTGTACTGCGCAGCGACAAAGGAGACGCCGAAAGTCTCCGAACATGAACAGCTGTTCATGAGCTCTACACGGCGCCTGCGCTTCAGAGTACATTGTGCCACACGCTCCCGCTGTTGATGTTCGGAGACTTTCGGCGTCTCCTTTGTCCTCCGTACTGCGCAAGCGCAGTACAGGGCAGACACTATCCGATGGGGGACCTTTTTCAGCAGAACACTGGGCTCCTCACAGTGGGATCAGCAGCAGTGGCAAGTGACAATGTGTGCTCAGGTGACGTGGCAAGCGACGTGGCACTTCAATCATTTTTTTTGCGATACGGCACTGCATCGCTTTAACTGACAATTGTGCGGTCGTGCAACGTTGCACCCAAACAAAATTTACGTCCTTTTTTTTTCCCACAAATAGAACTTTTGATGGTATTTGATCACCTCCGCGGTTTGTATTTTTACAGGTCCTGTTTATACTCCTTTACATGTATAGAGCCATGACAGGTCCACTTTTGTTACCATGATATAAAATAATGGATGTGGGGGGCATTTTGGTGGGTGTGATTTTTTTTTGGGGGGGGGGGGGGGGGGGCAGCATTTCATTCTTGGTACCAGGCAGCACAATGTCTTGGGCCGGCACTGCTTATATCCATCACTGTTCTGCTGCTTCACTGTCAATCAGGTAAAGGCATGTCTTTGACCAAACTGTATTACTTAACTGGAGCTGAGAAAAGTGAGTTCACCTTGGCTATGCTATCTACGAAGGGTATATAGATCACGAGTGGTTAAGAAGAATAATAAATCACTTGGCGGGTAACTGTTAACCTACTGTATATACATTTGAACTTTGTATTTAGCTGTTTAATGGAATTTAGATTTAAATGCTATTAATAGTAAAGATGTTTTAAGTATTGCATTTTAGATTTCAGTGCAATTTAACATCAGGCTTACAGTAGGAATGGCTCCTGAAAAATGAGAGAGAAAACGAAGAGCAAAGTTGACTGACATTTAAATCTGCCATCTTTGTCTTTCCTGAAAGGCCAGTACTTCCTCTGTAAAACCTGTAAAGTAGTTAAACATTCAAAATTACTTCAGCAAAAGCGCACCATAATGCCCTGTACACACGGTCGGATTTTCCGACAGAAAATGTGTGATAGGACCTTGTTGGAAATTCTGACCGTGTGTAGGCTCCATCACACATTGGATTTTCCGGCACACAAAGTTTGAGAGCAGGATATAAAATTTTCCGACAACAAAATCCGTTGTCGGAAATTCCGATCGTGTGTACACAAATCCGACGGACAAAGTGCCACGCATGCTCAGAATAAATAAAGAGATGAAAGCTATTGGCCACTGCCCCATTTATAGTCCCGACGTATGTGTTTTACGTCACCGCGTTTAGAACGATCGGATTTTCCGACAACTTTGTGTGACCTTGTGTATGCAAGACAAGTTTGAGCCAACATCCGTCGGAAAAATCCTAGGATTTTGTTGTCGGAATGTCCGAACAAAGTCCGACCGTGTGTACGGGGCATTAGATTCCAGGACTTACTTTTTCTCTTGTTTGCCGAGAGTCCGTGACCACTAAATTGCTCATTTAAATACTCACTTTCTTGAAGTCACAGCCAACTTTCTCCCATGTAGCAATGTCCAAGGCCCTGGTTTAGTCTGAACAGCTGAGTTTTGGTAGGTTTGAAAACATAGGGTCACCCTTTCAGGCGTAGCTGTATTTTATGATGACAGATGAAACTTGGATACATGTTACTGAGGTGCCAAATGAAACTGATCAGTGGATCATGATTGGAGAAGAACAAACTCATATGAATCACAATGGCTCTGGTGAGGCTACCTTTAACCGCCTAACGACTTCAGCTTCGGAAGGATTTGCCCCCTTCCTGAGCAGGCCATTTTTTGTGATACGGTACTGCGTCGCTTTAACTGACATTTGCGTGGTCGTGTGATGTTGTACCCAAACAAAATGTATGTCCCTTTTCCCCCACAAATAGAGCTTTCTTTTGGTGGTATTTAATCACCTCTGCGGTTTTTATTTTGAATTTTGAAAAAAACACTATTTTGTCGTTTTTGCTATAATAAATATCCCCAATTTTTTTTTTAATTTTTCCTCAGTTTAGGCCGATATATATTCTTCTACATATTTTTGGTAAACAAAATCACAATAAGCGTATATTGATTGGTTTTTGCAAAAGTTATAGCGTCTACAAAAAAGGGGATAGATTTGTCAGGACTGCGACATTGCGGCGGACAGATGGAACACTTTTGACACTATTTTGGGCTCATTGACATTTATGCAGCGATCAGAGCTAAAAATAGCCATTGATTACTGTAAAAATGTCACTGACAGGGAAGGGGTTAACACTAGGGGGTGATCAAGGGTTAACTGTGTTCCCTAGGTGTGTTATACCTGTAGGGGGGTGGGACTGACTAGGGGAGGAGAGATCGGTGTTCATACTTGGTATGAACACACAATCTGTCTCCTCTCCCCTGAGAGAACCGTGATTTGTGTGTTTACACACACAGATCCCAGTTGTCGCTCTGTCACAAAAGTTCCCAGGTGCCCGGCGGTCATCGAACCTGCCGGGCACACGCATCGGCTCGGGTGACAAGCAGCGACGTTTAAAAGAAGCGACGTACAGCTATGGCAATTTGCGCAGCTGTGCCAACCTGCCGCAGTATAACTGGCGGCTGGTTGGTTAGCGGTACAAACAAATGGCCACTGCCCTCACCTATAACTGGCCTTTGTAGCAAGGAGCACATGGATGAGCAAGGCATGTTGCTATGTGCTGGGTGTCCAGTCCACCCCTGTGCCTTTTAAGGAGGGGTGTGCTCCCTCCAGGCTCACCTGCCTTTTGCCTATCCATTATAATACATGTGCTTCCATTGTAGAGGCTCTCAAAATTTAGAGTTAGGACTACAGAAAATACCGGGGTGTCTTGACGAGGCTCTGTAGCTCAAGCACGTATTTGCAAATGTGTGCGGACTAAACCCCTGTTTTTAACATATACTGTTAGACAGGATAATTTGGTTGTATTGCAGGCTGGTCAGTAAGCTGAGCAGGGAATTTCTCTCGTTTTTGTTTTGCATACCCTTAACCTCTTGCCTCTCGGCCACAGTACATTTACTGCGGCAGGGTGTCATGGGCAGGCTGGATTTTGTACATATACATCATCCCAATGAGGGCTGGATGTGTCCACCAGACACAGTGGATGGCGACTTCCAGTACATAGCTTGATCATAGTTGATACATCAACTTGATTACAATGTCTACAAAGCTGTTATGAATGAATTTCATTCAGAACAGCTGTGATTCCTATAGTGATCCTGTGATTGGCCCACAGCTATCTTATGGTACATGGGCCAATCACAGCACCCTGTACCATGTGATAGCGGTGGGCCAATCACAGTACACAATAGTAAAATCACAGCTGCCATGAATGTAACCACCCAGTTCATGACCGTTCAAAACATTGCTGTTACAGTGATCACACCCCCCAGATTAGTACAGTGTCACTATGGCGACACTGAACTACTCTGATGAAAGTATTTGTACTGTCCTGGTATTTTAAGGGCCTCAAGAAATGAGATAGTCCGTCAGTGCATCAGGATAGATCAATTTTCAAATATACGGCGGGTAAAATAAGTATACACCTCACCAATTTTCTAGGTAAATATATTTCTAAAGGTGTTATTGACATGAACTGTTCACCACATGTCGGTAACAACCCATGCAACCCATACATACAAAGAAACCAAAACAAATAAGTTCAGAAATGTAAGTTATGTATAAAAAAAATGGAATGACACAAGGAAAAAGTATTGAACACACTATCTGTTATGTATTTAACACTTCATACAAAATTCTTTGTTGGTTATGAGAGCTTGAAGATACCTTCTTTATGGAAAAGCTAGTCCCATGCATTGCTCAGTTGTGATTTTGGCCCATTCTTCCACACAAACAGTCTTCAAATCTTGGAGGTTCCGTGGGCCTCTTCTATGAACTCTGATCTTTAGTTCCTTCCATAGATTTTCTATTGGACTCAAGTCAGGTGATTGGCTGAGCCATTCTAGCAACTTTATTTCCTTTCTTGGAAACCAATTGAGAGTTTCCTTGGCTTTGTGTTTGGGATCATTGTCTTTCTGAAATGTCCACCCTTGTTTCATCTTCATCATCCTGGTAAATGGCAGCAGATTTTTTATCAAGAATGTCTTGGTACATTTTTCCATTCCTCCTTCCAACGATATGAAGTTTGCCACTGTTGGTATTGGGGTGTTTTTGGGGTGATGTGCAGTGCCATTTGACCTCCAAACATGGTGTGTATTATGGCATCCAAAGAGTTGAATTGTGGTCTGACCAGACTGTATTCTCCCAGTATTTCACAGGCTTGTCTAAATGTTGTGCAGCAAACTTCAAACGAGCTTCAAAATGCTTCAAAATGCTTTTTCTTCAGCAATGGAGTCTTATGGCCATGGACGTTGAGTGCATTACTTATTGTTTTCTTTGAAACAATTGTACCTGCTAATTCCAGGACTGTCAAAGCTTGGCTCTTGGACAACTCTTCTAATAATTCTTTTCACTGCTCTGTCAGAAATCTTGCGAGGAGCACCTGGTCATGGCCGATTTATAGTGAAATTATGTTCTTTCCACTTCCTGATTATGGCCTTTGCTTACAGTGTTGCATGACCGTGCAATTGCCAGTTAAAGTAGCACAGTGCTGAATGGCAAAAAATGGCCTGGTCATGAAGGGGGTAAAACCTTCCAGAGGTCAAGTGTTTAAACAGCTGCCTCTTATAAAAACGTAATATTGGTATTTGTTCAGCAAGACAAAATAAGAATTAAAGTATAAATATATTATGTCTTGCTGAACAGTCAACACGATTAAGGCTGGGTTCACACCTCCGACGGATGTGACTCGCAGCAGGGGTCCGGTGCGTCCCTGTTCTCCATTTCAGGGACAAATCAGGGCTGAATTTTTGCCAAAGATGCACAGCGTTCCTGTGCAAGCCGCTCTGCAACCGCAACAGAGATATGTGAACCGGTTCCATAGGGACCCGGTCACAATCTCCTGTCATGCGAATTGGATGCAGAGAAACCCAGCCTAAACATTTTTGCACGCTCAGCTTTTTTCTTTTTTTTTTTTTCTTTTTTAATATGTATACACAAAACTGGACCAGCTGCTTGAAAAAAAAGAAGAAAGAATCTACCACTTTTTTGTTGATTATAGAAGCTGTAGGAAAATCGAGCAGCCTAACTGAAAATTCTCCCCAGTACACACTGCTCCTTCGCTACATTCTGAAAATTTCTCCATTTACCTTCATTTGAGTTTAATAAAATCTAAAGGATTAATGGGCTTCCATTTTCCTTGAAAATTGTTCCTAATTGTTGAAGTTAACCAAACAATGATCAACATTCTTAAGTTTTTTGAAAGGTAACTTTTTATTTTCGATTGGTAGCTGATCTTGGTAAAACTGCTTTACTTGTGTGTAAATTGTGACCATTTTCAGAAAATTATAGCTGCAATAAGATTGAACTTGAAAGTAGTGGTTCAACTTGAATGTGGTTTTACTTTATTCATACTTTATAATCATTTTTGACAAAAGTGAGGTTACTCTTTAGGGTTAAAGGATAAGTTTACCTTTCAGGGAAAAATAATAAAAGTACACATTTTTTGGAGAAAAAAAAAAATGAGCATTTATTACAGAGCATTTCACCCCAGTGTAGTGTCAGTCTCCTGCAGACACTGCCTCCAACTTTCTTGCCCATGCCTCTATACAGGCTGCCAGTTTGAAAACTGGAGGAAGCGTCAATGAACCATGAGGGCTCATCAGTGCCCTTACAGTTCATTGAGAACTACAAACCGTCTGCAGTGGTGGAAGATGGGTCTTGAAGTTTATCCATTCTCAGATAATTGTGAATCAATGGCGTTTCTGTGCGGACGGAGCCCTACACAGCTATGCCGATTTAAAAATGTGACAGTGGCTGAGGGGAGAGGAACCCCTGCCTGCTATCATGGAGCGGTAGAAGCTGGAGCACGTTACATGTTAGACCTTAAAGATGTAATGTGTAACATGCTACAACAGGTGAGCTCATCTTTTTTTAAAGCCAAGAATAAAAATAAAATATATTGCAGTTTACGAGTCCTTAGATGTAGTGACTGAATTTTGTTTTTTCTTTTATTTCTTTTTTTTTTTTTTAAGGCTAATTATTTTCACCTGGTAATCCTGCCACTAAAACTCTTTCTGTCCTAGCGGGCGCACACGCGGCAGCCTGAGGGGACAGTAATCCCTTCTTAGAGCTCCGCGGGGATTAACACTGGAGGACTACAGGTCCCAGTGGCGCCGGAAACGGCATAAAACAGAAGCGGATTCATCACAGAGACACCTACCACATATATAATGGTTCTGAGGGGTCCAAAATCCAAGTTTAAATCGCGTACACTGAAGGAAACTGTACACAGGCCGATGGTCAAGATGGTTCTTCATCCTCCTCCTCACAGCGCAGCACACCTCTCTCAGTGAAATCCCAGCCTCTCAGTCACAAAGCCCAGCCCATTCTTGGTGAGTCTGAATTTGACACCAGTGACACACAGTCTGCAGGCCAGAATGACATGTTTAAGAGCTTTCTGCAACATTAGTTCAACAGACTTCAGACCACATAACAGATAAACTGACTAAAGAAATAAGAGAGCTGGGACAGAGAACAGCAGAGTTGGAACAGAGAGTTGATGAAATTGATAACTATACACAGCATTGCAGCTCTGAACTTATGTCTATTAAAGAGGAGAATCTCACATTGCAGTCACGCTTAGAAGACCAGGAAAACAGGGACCGCAGATCAAATTTGCGGATCAGGGGAATCCCTGAAACAGTCCTCAATTTACAGGCTACTATGACTGCGCATTTTCAGGAATTTAATACCTGGTATTCCTGTGGACAGACTTGAAATGGACAGAGTGCATAGAGCTTTGGCACCACGCAAACCCAACGGTCCTCCTAGGGACATAATCGCTAAATTGCACTTCTACAGAACCAAAGAACAGCTGCTTGCAGCTGCTGGAGGAAAAGACCCTCTCAGCTTTCAGGGCTATACTTATCAGCTTTTACTGATTTGTCCTCACTTACAGTGACTAAGAGGCGAGCACCCAAACCTCAACTGCAGGTGCTCCAATGTAATCAAATCACTTACCACTGGGGGTTTCCTTTTTGTCTCCGATTCACCCATCTGGAAACCAGATATGTCTGTCACTCTTCAGAGGACTTACAGTTGGCCCTCATTGAAATGGGCATAGTACATGCAACCATACCTAATGACCAGTCTCGCAGACGTTCAACCTTTCAATCTCCACAGCAAAATACAGAGGCAGGCCATAGCTCATCCTCCTCCCCACATCAAAATCTTCATAAGTGTGGACGCTTTGAAAATTCATCACCCCAAAACGAGCACTCTATGGACTGACCTATAATTCTGACTTGCTACATTCTCTCATTACAGGTTTCCAGCTTCTGAAGCTGGCCTAGTTACCTAATTATCCATATCCATGGTAGTAATAGACATCGGCGTAATGACTCTGTTAATGTTTAAGTTATGAAAAAAAGGGGAAAAAAATTTTCTTTTTTTTTCTCTTTTCAGCAATATATTTCAATGACAGCTTTTAGAAGGTTCCTGTGGTTCTCTGGTGGTGTTCTTCCCGTTGGTACTTCTTGTTGCCTTTTACACCACCTGTAGACACCTGCTTTTGCTATGCGGGACTCTGCCGGTGGGCCCGGATCCTCTCAGAGAGCTTTGATCACTCTTCTGAGATGATCCCACACCCTGTTATCTTGCTTCAATATACTGATACATTTTTTTCTATAATGGGATTTTTCTATTTTTTTTCTCCTTTCTCCCTCTTTTTTGTTTCCCCAGTCGGCGGTTCTGGCTCTCGGTAAGTACTATGTTTGCTATGATATAATGTTCATCCTAATTGGTTTATGGCTCCTATAAATATCCTGTCTTTAAATGTACAAGGGTTTAATATCCCACATAAACGAACCAAGGCTCTACGCTCTTTCACAGCTAAGAAAGCTCATATTATCTGTCTACAGGAAACCCATTTCACTGATAAAGTTCATCCTAAATTTCTTTCAACTTCTTATCCACAATTGTATACAGCCTCTACCAC
Source organism: Aquarana catesbeiana (assembly GCF_042186555.1). Classification (NCBI taxonomy): domain Eukaryota; kingdom Metazoa; phylum Chordata; class Amphibia; order Anura; family Ranidae; genus Aquarana; species Aquarana catesbeiana. Next base: position 98,482,155 of record NC_133329.1, read on the forward strand.
AGTCAAACAGCGTGGAACTCTCATTGGTATTCATGGTTCCACTCCGTTTAATCTTGTATCACAAATAAAAGATCCTGAGGGACAATATATACTTCTTACAGGCTTTATTTCTGATAATCCTATCACAACTGTATCTTATTATGCCCCCAATAAACGCCCAACGGCTTTTTTTTTTTTTTGTTTCAATTTTTTTATTGAAGTTTTTGACATAACAAAGAAAGTACAATACAGCATGGAGAAGTTACATGAATAACACAGTTTGGATGTTTACAGAACAATTTCAGTACAGTAGTAGAAGTACATTAATCAATAAACAACATGTCTATCAGTAAAAACCAAACCAGATAAAGGAACATATGCAGAAGTCATTGCGTATGGTAAGAAGACGTCTCCACTGGTGGCTATAGGGGCAAGGAATGAGTTCTAGTCTAGTGTGTGTGTTTTGGCGAGCGTTAAAGCCAGGTAAACTTACGTTTGCTCCCCTGGCATCCAGACACCCCTGTCGGGCTCCCAACAGCCTTTTTATCTCATCTTTTTCAAGTTGTAGAAGCTCATAAGTTTGGTACTGTCATTTTATGTGGTGATTCTAATGCAACTGTTTTCCTTTTTTGGATAAATCTCCATCAGGTCCCACTAAAGGAACATCAAAACTTACCCTCCAACATTTGCCTACTACATCACCAGTGTATTCAAGATATCCCCAACTCTCCAATACACCCCTCTTTACCCCCATCAAAACCCACTTTTACACATCCCCTTATCTTACCCCATTTACCAATAATAGACCACACAGGAGTTGGAGTATAACTGGCCATAGCAGCCTTTTTATTAACCAAATATTAAATCCAATATTAAATAACTTTAATTAACTAACTTTCAATTAACATATCTACAACATTTGTAACGACAGTTTTAACTCCCAGTCTGTTGGTCTTTGATGGCACCCCAAACTTTAACACTTTCCACCAGTAATGAAAGGCCGAGTGTAAGGGATTATTACGGTGCCAAAAATACAATATTATAAAAATGGTAAGTTTATTACAATAGATTAAAATTACAATTCATAAGGGGTACAAAAATGGAGCATAGGCAGATCATTACAACCAATAGATGGAAGTAGTTAAGGTATCCCTACTAGTTTCGCCAAAACATTGGCTTCCTCAGGGATAAGGTAGGTTGTAGTTCTACAGAAAGAAAAGATCTTTTATTAATATGACAAAATGTGGATAACAGATAACACTGTGTATATCACTGAGCAACTGTACAAAAAGATTAGACAAGTACGGTCTCCCCCATACAATTTACCCCACCCAAAAGGTGGAAAGCTGTCCCAAGGACATCACATCATTTAAGCATCATCACAACGTACCCACGGAGCCCAGCAGGGCAAGATGGACAACATCCAATGTGAGGAGAATGGTCGTCCTTCACTGCCTATAGTGTGGCTGCAGGGGGCTTGATAAAATAAACCTTGGTATATAGCTGTAAAAATATATAAGTGTAAGGCTATAAACATCTCAACTAGCTATAATAAGAAAAGGACAATTCCTAAATACTCACCAAATACAAGGTATACTAATAAATAACCAGGACACTGAAAAGATCGTTAATGACTGATCGTATCGAACAATTGAACTGGTGTGTAGACCAGCTTCACTGAATGAAAAAATGGAAAAAGAATTATAAATTACCAAAAATTGAAATTAATTTTTGTTATGCAACAGGAATTATCCAATAAACTTGGTTAAAATCTTACCTCCATGAGGGAAGTTGGAGACAAACCCATCAGTTTGATAATGACCAGAAGCAATATAGTAACTGCAAATTCAAACAGAAACTGGGGTAGATGCACAGAGTATCCACACCAGTTACAATGCATGAGCCTGTTGATTAACACAGACAAAAGCCCCCAGTGAATAGGCATAACAATAGATGTCCCAATAGGTCAATTTTATCTGCATATAATGGTGGTGTGGTCGCCAAAAAAATCAAAAATCAGATTTACCTGTAACAACAAATCCAACACAACAGTGTCCCGGTGAGTCCGCAAGAACAGACTGCTGGCTTTCCTATCTTTCTGTCTGCTCCTGATTGGCAAATTGTAGCTGCCAATCAGGTGGGGGGTTTTTGAGGGTGACACTTACCATACCCTTTTATCGCTTGCTTCACCCAAAAGTGCTTGGTAAAATCCGTCAGGCCCTGAAGCTTAAACAAAAAGGCCAAGCCCCAGCTTCCGCACAGTGGCGGACACTGACCCCCCTCCCTCCATATGCCTAGAAACAAAATACACTGTAAGTAACCTCATCTCGGACCCACCCAGCTCAGCTCCCACCAGCCGTACCAAAGCAAGCCACTCTTTCCATACCTTCGTGTAGGCCGCCCACGTCGACCCACTTACCGACCTCCTGATCAACCTCCCAAAGCCAACCCGGGCAAGGAATCCCTTCCTTCTCCGCCGTTTTTGCCAGTTCCCTGAACCTGTCCCACTGAAACCGAGACAGGGAATCAACCAGAGTGTTGTCAATGCCCGGGATATGCACAGCATACAGAAAAACGTTCAACTGTAAGCCCCACAACACGAGGTGGCGCAGCAATCGAATCACCGGCTGTGACGACGCGGAGACCCGATTGAGGACTTGCACCACCCCCATGTTGTCACAGTTCAACCTAATCTTCAGATTCTGACAGGTCACCCCCCCACAACTCCATAGCCAGGACCACTGGAAACAATTCCAACAGTACCAGGTTACAAAGCAACCCCGTCTCCACTCATGACTCGGGCCAAGTCTCTGTGCTCCATTGCCCCTGAAAGAAAGCCCCATATCCTATGGACCCTGTAGCCAACTCCAAGTAAAAATTGCTCACCGGGCCCCCCATCCAAACCGATCGCCCATTGTTCGTCTCCAGAAACGTGTGCCAAACTTTCAAATCCTCCCTATTTTCCCTGGTAAGTCTTATGAAATGGGTCAGGGCCCGTACCCCAGCGGTAGCAGCTGACAGCCGTCGGCAAAAAACCCTGCCCATCAGAATGATGCGACACGCAAAATTCAACCTTCCGCTGCCCCATCATCTCCCTAATCTTCCCCCTGAGCGCTTCAACCGTATCCCCAGGCAACCGACACGCCATGGCTTCGGAGTCTATCACAATGTCCAAAAAGCTCATTTCCGTCGCTGGGCCCTCAGTTTTATATTCAGCTAACGGGACACCAAACCTACCCACAATGTGCTGCAAAGTGGCCAATAGAATCGCACACACATTGGAGGAAGGAGGTCCTACAAACAGAAAATCGTCAAGATAATGGATCACTGAATCCAGACCCGACACGTCCCGCACCACCCATTCCAAAAACGAGCTAAACTTTTAGAGCATAGAGCAGGAAATGGAGCAACCCCTGGGCAGGCATTGATCCACATAAAACGCCCGCCGCCAGCAGCACCCCAACAGCCAAAAACTGTCCGGATGTCGGCAGCAAGCGGAATGCTGACTCAATATCCAATTTTGCCATGAGCGCCCCCTGAACATAGCGCCTCACCCACCCAACTGCAGCATCAAATGACGTATAAGACACCGTGCGCGCCTCTGGATCCATAGAATTGTTAACAGATCCCTTTTTTGGAAACGAGAGGTGGTGAATAAGGCAAAACTTTTTCGGTTCCTTCTTAGGCACCACCCCCAGTGGAGACACCACCAAATCCTGCAGTGGCTTAACCGTAAATGGCCCACACATGCGCCCCAACGCCACCTCCTTTGCCAATTTTTCAGAAACCACCCCTGGATTCTGCTGTGCAGACCACAAGTTCCGTGCCAGAGGCGGTACGACCTCTAGGGAGCACAGTATCTTAAAACCCTCAGAGAACCCCGCAGTCAACAGCCCCACAGCCTCCCTATCCGGGTACCTATTTAGAAAAAGCTGCACCCTTTCCACCCTCCCTGGCGTCATCCCTCTTATGAGCAAAATCCCTGGCACGTTTTTCTTTTTTTGAAACAGCGGGATAAGGGGTGGTTCCCCCCGCATCCGGAGCACTCGTGCTTTAAACGACAGGACCCCCGAACTTACAAGAGCCCTCGTTAAATTGCCAGCACACCCCCCATTTCTTTCCGGCCGGTGGTCCAGAGGCAGGTGTCCCCCCAACCCCCCCTGAAGAAACTGGTTCGAGGCCCGTGCCGACGACATCAAGGGCATCCAAAGGCTGATGTCCTTATGATCCCACTGGAGAGCCGGACGAACTGCCCTACGCTGCCTAAACTGCTCGTCATACCGCAGCCAAGCGTTCCCCCCCATACACTCTGTGAGCCTCACCTATGGCGTCCATATAGCAGAACAACGCTGAGCAATGTTCCGGGTTTTTCTTACCTATTACGCTGGCCATAATAGCGAACGCCTGCAGCCAGCTCACAAATGTCCTAGGGATCAGACGATACCTCCTCTTCTCATCCTCCTTCTTGGAATCGTCAGGTTTGACCCTATCCAAATTGAACTTTTCTAGGGGCAACAAGGAGAAAATCTCAAGATACTCACCCTTGCAGATTTTGTCCCTGACCTCCTGCTTCAAATGCGCCCCCAAAGGCCCCTCGAAGCAAACATAAACCTCACATTTTGCGGCATCTGCAATACGAACTACATCAGCCCTGACTGCAGCCACCGGTTCCACAGCTTTTTCCCCAACCGCCGTACTCACAGCCACACCTCCTGCTGAACCAAATTCCTCAGCCCCCCCAATAGCTGAGCCATAGGCCACACTGTCCCAGGGGTGGCAGGCAGACTGCCCACTGCCAGCGATACAGGCGCCACCACCATCTTGGCCCCTTGCATGAGCCCACCCCAACCCCCATACCCAACAACCTACACAAAACATCATTTACTTCAACAGGAGCTATAACCCTGGATTTCCCGGACTGACCGGGTATGTCCCCCACAGCCGCTGCTCTTGCATCCCCTGGTGGCTCGACCTCCGGGCGATCGTCCTCTTCTGAGCCCCATAGTTCACCCTCTGACCTCCCTCCCTGGGCTGATAGCATAGGTGTGAGGAGACCCCCAGGCAAAGCCTGCCTGGAGGCCGTGGATCCCGTCCATGTTGCAGCGTGTTCCCCCTCCATGGATCCGCCTGCCGTCTCCCTGCTGCGACTGCCGACACGTGTGGAGCCCTGGATAGGCCGCGCCTGAGTGCCTCTGCTGTCCCTCTTGTCCCTCCGCCCAACTGCATCCACCACACCGCCAGCCTCTTGGTAGAGGCCCTGTGGACGTGACTCTGCTCCTCCGTCACTGAATCTCCCCTCTAGCTGAGCCTTGTGAAGTGAAGGGGATCGCTCTCACAAAGGTCCTCTGTCGCGTGGACAAGGAATGGGTGCCATGACAGCCCGTAGCCCCACCCCCGAGCTCCACCGTCGGCGAGGCCGACGGGCCTGTTAAAGGGCTCCTAGGGTGCCGCTGAGCTCTGGTGGAGGGGCCTTGCAAGAAATGCTCTGGGGGCCGGGATCTCCGAGCGTGCTGCATCACCTCACCTCCAGCGGCCGACCCCTCCGCCTGGTCCTGTATAAGGCAGCCACCTGGGATTGTAGCCATTCGGACCCCCTTGTCGCCGCTGCCATCCGCAACCGCGCCAGGATCAGGTCAATGTCAGCCATAGTGAGAGAGAAGCCTGTAAAAACTTCACCTCTCTGTTCTAAAGCTTCCCCAACTGCTCCCGGAAGACCCCGCCTACCCCCTTTATACTGCTCCTCCCCTCCAGTTCATTTTACCTTCCTGCCTCCTCCCTTTTAGCCTTCCCCCATATTTTAACCCTTTAGTTGCCTCTCCTCTCCACCTCGTCATGCCTGACCCTTCATTACTTTATTTTGTTGTCTCTCCATTCCGGGCCTCACTCATGGTTTGGTAGATACTGGGCAAGAAACTAATCCCACTAGTAGACGCTTCACTCATTATTCCTATCCTCATAACTCTTTCTCACGTATAGATCATATCTTAGCCCCATCTAGTATCCTGCCAGAAATTATTGCTTCCAAAATCATTCCTTTCCCATGGACCGACCATTGTGCTGTATTCACTACTATATTCTCTACAGTTCACAGATCACACGACACCACTTGGTGTATTAATGACTCTATTTTAACTCATCCAACCCACCACATTGATATTGAGAAAACGCTCACTGATTACCTTTTATCTCACGATACAGAAGACATTTCTGCCCTCACGCTATGGGAGGCTCATAAAACTGTCATTAGGGGTAGATTGATACAACAAGCTACAATACTTAAGAGAGAACGCAAACATTTGTTTGTAAAGCTGGAGAATGCCTTTAATACATGTCACTTAGCTTTTCAATCTTCCCCGACTGCCATTAACAACTCTAAATTGGAAAAGGCCTGTCTTGATCTTGATCTTTTTTTGACTGGAGACTCATATGCAAAAGGCAACATATCCAATATCTTAAGGCCAATAAACTTGATACCCCCATGGCTATAAGTTTAAAGTTCAAACAACATACACAGACACCCATCAGAGTGATAATATTTCGCAAAGCGTATACTAGTAACCCAGTAAAGATACTAGAGATTTTTCGTTATAACTTGACCAAATTATACTCCTCTGATCATAATTTCGATGAGACAAAAGCAGATACTCTGTTTTCAAATATCACGCTTCCTACTTTAGATCAAGAACAGGGAGATGTTTTTGAATGTCCTATTACAGATACAGAAGTTTTAAATGCTATAAATTCCTAAAACTCCACAAGAGACCAGGTCTGGTTGTGTTCTCAGCAGCTTATTATAAACAGTTTGCACACATTTTAACGCCAGTCTTGGCCAGAGCCTTTAATTCGATCCTGACTGGACATTCATTTGGAAAAGAGACACAGACCTCTATCATTGCTATGATCTCTAAAGCACACTCAGACTCTATTTCTTGGGCTAACTATCCTCCTATATCACTCCTCAATCTGGATATTAAATGAATAGCTAAGATTCTGGCCACTAGATTGAATAATATCATTGGCTGTCTAATTCATAGGGACAAAACAGGTTTTATGCCAAAACGTCAGGCAGGCGATAATATTAGGCGTGCTCTCTTACTCATTCATGCAGCTAAAACTAGGCGCATCCCGGCTTGCCTTGCGTCTCTAGACATAAGAAAGGCATTCGGCTCTGACACTTGGCCATATATGCAATATACCCTTCAAAAATGGGGTTTTGGAAATCATTTTCTGACTTGAATCTCCTCTTTGTATAATAACCCAAGAGCATATATTAAATATGCTGGCTATAAGTCAACAATGCTAGAAATCAGATGAGGTACTAGACAAGGTTGTCCCCTTTCCCCGTTACTATTTGCCCTACTAATAGAACCCCTGGCACAACTAATTAGATTTAATTCCGATATTAAAGGTATAGAATTAGGTGTACAGCAGCATAAATTATGTTTCTTTGCAGATGATATCCCTATTTTTTTGTCACATCCTCATATATCTGCCCAAATTTACTTACTTTTTTAGATAAATTCACCCAAATCTCAGGACTTTATCTTAACCCCGCTAAATCAAACGAGTTAAACATCTCTTTATCCCAATCAGATCTGCAACTCGCTCAAACTTCCTTACCTTTCAATTGGGTTCAAAAATTTTCATACTTAGGAGTTCAACTCACAATTTCCCTTAAAGATCTATTTGCAGCTAACTATCCTGAATCAAACTTCTGGTTTAATGAAGCTATGGACTCCTCTCCCATTGTCATGGGTGGGAAGGATCAACGCCATAAAGATGTCTACATTTTTTTATTTATTTAGGGTACTTCCCATTTCATTGCCATTTTATTTTTAAGACTTACTCAACGTAGAGTTATGTCCTTTATTTGGGGTACCACTAAGCCTTGCATACCCAAATCTACACTCTACCTTCATAAAATGGGAGGTGGACTAGGACTACCCAACTTCTCCTCTTATTTCAACGCTGTACAAATCGCAATTCTCCCCAAGTATCATGCTACGGTTGAAATGCCCTTATGGGTTGCTATTGAATCGGTGGATAGTGACCCCATTTCTATGGCCAATGTGTTACGGCTCAGACCCGCTGATAGATCTCATCTCTCTAACCCCATAACGAAACAAACTTTAGCTATTTGGGAAAAATTTTAAATCTCTCATAATCTACAATCCCCACATAATCCCCTGCTTTCATTCCTTAGTAATCCTGCCTTCTATCCTGCCTGGAAATATCCAAAATCATTTTCTGCATGGTCTTCTACAAATTTGATTTGCTTATATAAACTAACATCTGCTACCAATATTCACGCCTTTACTTCCTGTACTATGTCAATCTTTTGGGCTTCCTAGAACTGAAATTTTCCGCTATTTACAAATGAAAATTTTTTTCTACATACAGGTCCATCACCTAATCAAATGTCTCAATTTGAGCGCATATGTATAAGCGACCCACATCTTAGAGGACTAATTTCAATCTTATACCAACTACTTAATGTGAATCCAGATGAAACATTACCCTCATACACAACTAAATGGGCACAAGACATGAATCGAGTATTTGATAACAAAGATTGGTCTAGTATATGGTTAGCCACAAAAAAATCCTCTCCAAATTGTTTTGCTGTAGAGACAAATTATAAGGTTCTAGCACGTTGGTACCTAGTACCAGCCAGAATAGCAAAATTTGTTCCCACATATTCACCAAATTGTTTTAGAGGTTGCGACACACCAGGCACACATTTCCACATATGGTGGCAATGTCCGGTGGTCCAAGAATTCTGGAAAAATATATTTTTAATGGCATCTAAAGCTTTAGAAACCTCCATTCTTCCAGATCCTGCCTTGGCACTTCTAAACCTTAAGCCTACTACACTTACCCACACTCAGTTTTAATTACTTATTCATCTTAATACTGCAGTCAAACAAATTATTGCTAAAGCTTGGAAATCACAATCTCTAATCTTAGCGGAAGCTAAACATAGAATGAATAGAGCACTTATATATGCAAAGATGACGGCTATTGAAGATAAAAAAATGAATACATTTCATAAAATTTGGCAACCTTGGGTGAAACACTACTTTCCCACAGACTTTGACCAGTCTCTGTTGTTACCATACTAGGATGTATAGATTACTTATCAAATTAAATGTATATGTTTGTCACGACGAGCCAGACCACCACCCCGGGTGATTATTATTTTTCTTTATTTTTCCCTTTCCCTTTCTTTATTAATTTTTAGTCTTGTTTATTAAATTCCTTTCCCTGTAATTTTGTACGTCAAGTTGCGACGTACCATTTATTTATCCTTATTTTTTCTCTATTAAATCTATAGTCTAGGGCAGTGTTTCTCAACTCCAGTCCTCAAGGCGCCCCAACAGGTCATGTTTTCAGGATTTCCCTCTGATGAAATGGCTGTGATAATTACTAAGGCAGTGAAACTGATCAAATCACCTGTGCAAAATAATGTATGCCTGAAAACACGACCTGTTGGGGCGCCTTGAGGACTGGAGTTGAGAAACACTGGTCTAGGGCAGTGATGGCGAACCTCGGCACCCCAGATGTTTTGGAACTACATTTCCCATGATGCTCAGCTATACTGCAGAGTGCATGAGCATCATGGGAAATGTAGTTCCAAAACATCTGGGGTGCCAAGGTTCGCCATCACTGGTCTAGGGTTACTCATTTCTCTTTCTGTCCGTGCTACATATCTCATTACTAAAAAATGATATTTAGACTGATCATTTGATCTACACCTTTTTCTTTCTTCTTCAGTATACAGTGTGCAAAGATCAAATACAGCAAGAAGTTAATTCTATATTTACTGTTAGAATACAAAGTACTTAACATGTATTCCATGTATCTATGTTTATACGCTTTTGTATACTTCTATACTTTTTTACTTGGGGTTATAGAACAACTAACCTTTTCCATAACATAAAGGGGAAGTGTTCCCAAGTTAGCAGCTCTCGACCACCTTCTCCTTGGGGAACAGGGTAGGAGCCAGGGCCGGCCCTACCATGGGTTCTGCTGGGTCCATTGGACCCAGGCGGAACTTTGAGAGGGGTGGTAGAGGCAGCTCTTTAAAGTGTTTGTAACCTTTAAAAAAATATTCACTGCCAGTCTATCTCTTTTATGCAGCCATAACACACTGTATAAGTGTTGAAAACGAAGCCTGTAAAGACATTTTTTCAGATCTCTTTAGGCCGGTCATGTGACTTCCGGCCGCTCTCCTACTCCATCTATGAGCTACGGTAAGAGGGAGCGAGATCTCCCTCTGACATCAGCCAGAGAGGTCAAGTGACTGCTGTGCTGGCTGCTCAGCCCCCCCCCCCCCCGCTATAGCCCTTAGATGGGGGAGGAGAACAGCCGGGAGTCATGTGATCGGCCTGAAGAGATCTGAAAAAGGTACTTACAGGCTTCGTTTTCAACAAACACTTACATTGTGTTATGGCTGAATAAAAGAGAGAGGGGCTGGCCAAGGTAATCAGGGTTCAGCAGCCATGATTATTGCAGTCAGTACACAGGGGGGGACACAGGAACTGTTTTTAGGGTTACAAATACTTTAATTAGGGCTCGCACTCACAGGGGCCTCACAGCTGCCTAATTGAAGAGCCCCCTCTGGGCTCCAGAGATTGACCACCTCGCTCACCCACCTGGCTGGCACCTCTCCCTCCTCCCAGCCAGGCGAGTGACCGCATCGCTCAGCTGGGATTGCCGCCCTCACGGGCTGGCTACAGACAGGCTCCAGGGAGGGCATGTGGGGAGGGAGGCAGAGCCACAGCACTGTGACCAGAACTTAGCCATTACCTCACCCGCCGCCCGCTGAGCACACTGCTGGAGTGGACTGACAACAAGGACACCTGTGCTGCCACCACGTTATTAGAGCCAGCCAGAGAGCGATCACCCTGGCCGGACTGTCTGCAGATCACAGGTGAGTCCCGGTCTGGACACCCTGTCCTATCCTCCTTGCTGGGGGAAGACTAGCCATGAAGATCGCTGGGGTGTATGGGGTACTGATTGTAAATTGGACTGTAAAAGTCATGTATGGGAGTCTGGGGGGGCTCCCTATTATACCTAGTTGAGTGCCAGTTTACACCAGAACACAGTCGGTGCACTGTGCTTGCATTTCCCATGCAGCAGGTGAACACATTACCCTTGCGATCTGCTGCATGTGGATGCCAGTGTAGTGTTAATGGCACCCCAAACACAGATCGCAAATGCAGTGTGTTTACAAGCCCAAAATAGCATGGTACCACAGTACTTTATGGTTTGGTTCAATGTGTTTTTAACCGGTTCCCGACCAGCGCACGCTGATGTACATCGGCAGAATGGCACGGCTGGGCAAATGGGCGTACCCGTACGTCCCTTTGAATTTGCAGCCGTGCCATTGCGTGCGCAAGCCGGCCGGGAGCTCCGTGAGTTGGGTCTCGGGGGCCTGTGGACTCGATCGCCGCGGGGATACCCGCGATCGCCTCACGGAGAGGACGAACGGGGAGATGCTAAGGTAAACAAGCATCTCCCCGTTCTGCCTAGTGACAGTGTCACTGATCTCTGCTCCCTGTGACTGGTAGCAGAGATCAGTGACATGTCACATGTAGCCACGCCCCCCCCACAGTTAGTAACACATCCCTAGGACATACTTAACCCCTCCCTAGCCCCCTAGTGGTTAACCCCTTCATTGCCAGTGTCATTTACACAGGAATCTGTGCATTTGGTCCCAAAAATGTGTCAAAAATGTCTGATGTGTCCGCCATAATGTCGCAGTCACGATAAAAATCTCTGATCGCCGCTATTACTAGTAAAAAAAATAATAATAATAAAAATGTCATAAAACTATCCGCTATTTTGTAAACGCTATAACTTTTGCGCAAACCAATAAAAAAAATGCTTATTGCGTTTTTTTTTTGTACCAAAAATATGTAGAAGAATACGTATCGGCCTAAACTGAGGAAAGAAAATGTTTTTAAAATATTTTTTGGGGATATTTATTATAGCAAAAAGTTTTAAAAAATGTGTTTTTTCAATATTGTCGCTATTTGTTTGTTTATAGCGCAAAAATTAAAACCACAGAGGTGATCAAATACTACCAAAAGAAAGCTCTATTTGTGGGAAAAAAAGGATGTCAATTTTGTTTGGGAGCCACGTCGCACGACCGCGCAATTGTCAGTTAAAGCGATGCAGTGCCGAATCGCAAAAAACGCACTATAGTGCTTCGCAAATGCATACTAAACACCTTAGGAGCATTTACCACATTTTTGGGCACACCTCTACTTGAATTGGGGCATTTACTGTAGCAACCTTTGCATGTTGTGATGCCTGTCAACCTTTTGACAAAATCGTCATGAAGTGATGTATTATTTATTTATCACAGTTACTTATATAGAGCTGTCAATTTATGCAGCGCTTTACATATACATTGTACATTCACATCAGTCCCTACCCTCAAGGAGCTTGCAATCTAAGGTCGATCTATCTAATCTAATCTATCTAGTCTAATCTGTCTAATTTATCTCACTGTCATACATACACATACTAGGGCCAATTTAGACAGGAACCAATTAACCTACCAGCATGTCTTTGGAGTGTGGAAGTAAACCGGATTACCCGAAGGAAACCCACGAAGGCACAGGGAAAACATGCAAACTCAGGTAGTGGAAATCAAACCAGTTGGTTGGGACTAGAATGTTTGCTATTCATGTAAAGAATAGGAAAAATGTTTATAAAGCTTTATTAACAATAAGAAAATGCCTGTTCTTTGCACCTGTAAATAAGACGTAACAACACTGTTTGAGATAAGATGGCAAAGTACACAGGAAAGCACTGGATTACTGGCAGGATCAACTGTATTTTTTTCTAGAACCTTGGGGAAGCCTCCAGAAGAATGGGTGGGATGTTAGGAGGAGCTGCCTGGAGTGTTGAGCGCCCCAGCCAATCCCCAGTAAGTGGTCTGGTAGGGGATGGGCACCTCTCAAATACTCTGGGTCATGCCAGCAGGGGGTAGTTGGGTGGAAGCTGAAGATGGAGTGCTGAGGGGGCTGTTGGTGGCCCTTAAGTGTGTGCCCCCTAGTCTGGGGGGGGTGACCTTGGACCTGAGGGTGCCCCTCAAGTCTGGGGGGTGACTTCGGGCCTGGGGCTTGAGTGCTGGAGGGAATCCTCTAGCAACACACGGAAGAGTCCTGTCCTGGATGCACAAGAGCAGGTGTAAGGACAGCCGGAAAGAGTCAGCACATCTAGGAGATCTCCAGGGAGAAATCAGAAGTCAGCCGGGTGACTGATGAGAGGACCGTGGAGAACTAGTTAGGAGGGCTAGTGAAAGGGGCAGCTGCAGGCTGGCAGTGCCTGAAGAGGTGGTGCTGGGATCAGTAGCCACAGGGATATAAGCTGGACACTGTATTTTCCTACACAACCCAAGGGGCCCGGGGTCCCTGTCTGTAAAGGTATTTTATTACAAAATCTGACTGTTGCCCTTTTCCCCAGATCAATTAACAGTGTAAATATTTTTGGAGCTGCGCTGCTAACACAAATAAAATAACTACTATATGCAAATTTAAGTGCCTAGAAATACAATTCAATATACATAAAACAAACATAAATAATATAAGATATATTTATATCCTTAAACGTTGACATAAAAAGTCCATCAACCACAGGTGAATGTGAATGGATCCTATTCATTATGGTGACTTGCAAACATGAATCCTGTGCACCACGACAATAAAGTGCACCACCACCACATAGATCGTGTGCTTACCAGATGACTGGGCTCTGCCCTTCCTTCTCAGAGCAGGCTGCTCAGCTGTCGGTTAATTGCCAGCTCCAATCTTTTCCATCGTGACTCACCTGATGATGATATCCTGCTTGTCAGTCCTGTTGGTTACTTAAGCTGTTCAATTCAGATCTTCTCTACCTTCGCCTTAGTCAACATATCAGAGACTCTCTCCTGTGTACCCTTTAAAGACTTGCTTGGCTGATGTCCCTTCTGGTTCCTGATCCTGCTTGCTGGCTTGTCCAGAAGTACGCTGATCCCTGGCTCCCTGACGTCCTGGCTTGTCTGACTATTCGTTTTTTTAAAAAGTTATTGTTGGATTTTACACTATGGTGAGCTTTTCTCTTTTTGGGTCACTCTAGTTGGTTAATATCCACGACCATTGAGTACAGAGTTCGTTTTTATCCATACAAACATATTGTGAGTGGTGCTCTGCCTCTGTGTTGGAAGAAGTCTGAAGTTACCTCATTTACTCCCTAGATAAGGACTTGGCTGCGCTATAGCCGCAAGCTCTCCTTAGCTTGCCATCTGTTAAGCACAGAATCTATGTGGTGGTGGTGCACTTTATTGTCGTGGTGCACAAGATTCATGTTTGCAAGTCACCATAATGATTAAGGTTCATTCACATTCACCTGTGGTTGATGGACTTTTTATGGCATACGTTTAAGGATATAAGTATATCTTATATTATTTATGTTTATTTTATGTATATTGAATTGTGTTTCTAGGCACTTAAATTTGCATTAAGTTATTTTATTTGTGTTAGCAGCGCAGCTCTAAAAAAAATTTGCTGTCTGGTTCTGTGTGTATCTCACGGTAGAGCTGCTGCTTGAGGGTGCATTTTTTATATGTATTTCATTCATTTCTAACGCGGTATTTTTCCAATTTTTCAATTAACAGTGTGCCAGCTAGGATTTCTGCAAGCAAGTATGCTGGAGCAAGCAGAGAAGTGTATATAGACTATATATAGGAGAGTTGTCCCTGAAGAGTTCTTTAACCACTTCAGCCCTGGAAGGATTTGCCCCCTTAATGACCAGGCCATTGTTCAGTCGCGGGACGCTGTACCCAAACAAAATTGAAGCCCTTTTTTTCCCACAAATAGAGCTTTCTTTTGGTGGTATTTGATCCCCTCTGCGGAGCAACAAATAATTTTTTTTTTTACTTTTTGCTATAATACATATCCAAAAAAAATTTAAAAAACACATTTATTCATCAGTTTAGGCCGATATATATTCTACATATTTTTGGTAAAAAAAAATCACAATATGCGTATATTGATTGGTTTGCACAAAGGTTATCGCGTCTACAAACTATGGGATAGATTTAGGGACTTTGATTTTTTGTAATTGTTTTTACTAGTAATGGCGGCAATCTGCGTTTTTTAGCAGGACTGCGACATTGTGGAGGACAAATCTGATCCCAAATGACACTTTTTTGGGGACTAGTGACATTATTACATTGATCAGTGCTATAAAAATGTACTGATCAATGTAAAAATGACACTGGCAGGAAAGGGGTTAACACTAGGGGGCGATCAAGGGGTTAAGTGTGCTCCCTGGGTGTGTTCTAACTGTAGGGGGGATGGGCTCACTGGGACATGACAGAGATCCCTGTTCTTGATGACTGGGAACAGTAGATCTCTGACATGTCCCCTGTCAGAATGGGCATGCGCTTGTTTACAAAGGCAGATCCCCGTTCTGTCTCTGTACTAGGCGATTGCAGGTCGCAGGCAGACATCAAGTCCGCCCCACCTGCAGGCACGCTCCCGCAGCAGGAGCGAGAGCAAACCCGCAACTGCAACTGCGCCAGCTGCCGTACAGGTACGGTGATTCGCGCAGCGCTGCCAACCTGCTGCAGTATATCTGCGTGAGCTGGTCAGCAAGTGGTTAAAGTCAAGTGGGCATCCCATGATAACCTTATTCTCTATCCAAGTTTAATCCCCTCAATAAAAACACAACGGCAACCACTGGACTGTTTTCTGACTCTAGGAGCCGGTGTGCCTGGCTGTGCAGGGTAGAGGCTTCCTGTTCACCAGCAACTCCTACGTGGGGTGCGCTACATTTAGAAGACCAATAGGGAGCATATAAGAAAAGTTTGAGGTTTATAAAGTGGAAGATTAAAAAATAAATGTAGTAGTAATATATGAATAGAAAGGATTTCACAAAGCTTCCTAGTGGCACAATAGACTCTTGCTCAATATTCATGCCCTGTGCAACTTACCTCTCATGCCTAAATGACTGGATAAGGTTACATTATGAAAGAGCACATGAAGCCGTAAACTCACTGGCTCCCAGTTTTCGAAAAGGGCCATTCAGATAGTGAGGATACTGTGACCAGGGATTTAGCTAGCATGGCATCAAGGTGTTCAAGATTGAATGCCAGAATCAAATATAAAGCCGGTTTTCCATTTACATGAATGCCCCGTACACACGATCGGACTTTCCGCCAACAAAACCGTGGATTTTTGTTCGAAGGTTGTTGTCTCAAACTTGTCTTGCATACACACGGTCACACAAATGTTGGCCAACAATTGCGAACGTGGGAACGCGGTGACGTACAAGACGTATGACGAGCCAAGAAAAAGAAAGTTCAATAGCCAGTGCGGCTCCTTCTGCTTGATTCCGAGCATGCGTGAACTTTTGTGCGACGGACTTGTGTACACACGATCGGACTTTCCGACAACAAAGTTTTGTTGGCGGAAAATTTGAGAACCTGCTAGCCAACATTTGTTGGTGGAAAGTCCGACAGCAAATGTTCGATGGAGCATACACACGGTCGGATTTTCCGACAACGAGCTCACATCCAACATTTCCTGTTGGAAAATCCGACCGTGTGTACGCGGCATAAGTCAGTTATAAGTGCAAAATTGCCTTATTTGATTAGACTATAGCTCTCAGATGTTGTACATTTTCATATTTGCTCCTTGTATATGACGCCTGCCTGTGGAGAACGCGACTGCATCTGCTAATCACACAGAAGCTATTGGGAGTGAAATATGTTCCTGAGTCAATATTAGATGTTGTAATGCTCCTTTTCCCCTGAAAGACAAATTCTGACCACACACTTAAGCTGTGTTTAATGTTCTCACAGCATGTCTTCCCACTGCAGGTCCTCTTTATTTCAGCAGTGACCTTGGAAGGAAGAAGCTGGCATCATACATCCCGCAACCATCTAAAGTGCCCCTCTTTCCAAACACAACACGTTGATGACAAATTGCAGGCCAGTGGCACATACCGTAATTGCTTTACAGCATTTTGGCAGCACTTACCCAAGCAGAAAAGGGGTAGCGTTTGAAGCGGCTTGAATGAGTTAGCTTCTAAATGGGAACCTTTACTTCTCCATGAAGGCACTCAGCCCACATGTGAGATTGAAGTCAATTTGTGTATTTTTCCTACCGACTGCTGATGTGATGCAAAAGCTTGACCTACTGACTGCCATTTTGTCACCAGTCCGTGTGTAACATTGCTACGGAGCTCCACCAGCTTCTTGTTTTTTACTGCAGGTGCAGCTCCTCTCCTTCTGATTGACATGTCATTTGCTAAAGCATGAGCTGAGCGATCTGTTACCATAATGAGTGCACAGCCTTTGGTTCTAATGTATATTTGAAAGGAATGAATTGTCTCCAATTTATTTTTTGAAAGATATCCCTTGTTGTGAATAATCTCATCATTTGTTGATATTTTAAAAACCTTCTTTCCATTTATAGTTTGCAATTACACAATTAAATGGCGAGAGCTATTTTTTGGCAATTGCCTATGCAGTCTATGCTTCTTGCTTTGCACTGCTTCACATTGATTTATGGCTTTTCATACAATACAAGGCAATAGGTTGGCCTTCTCATTGAAAGCACTCTATGTGTGGCTGATATTCTATCTCAACAATTATTAAGACAACCATGTAAAGTGATTGCTATGAAATGTAGCATTTTCTCAAGTACCCACTCTACAGATCTCTGTATTCCAGTTACAAAAAATTGGAGCAGCAAAGAGGTAAACTGTGCAAGTAATTACAAAATTTCTTTAAGGTAAATGCTGCAATTATAACTTGAAATGTGTGAGCTGTGCACTGCCCCCTGCACTTCAGTGTGTGCTTGGTGGTGTGGAAAGCTGTACCTTCATGTAACACACATGGCATATGAACTGTTCTGGCCAAGATAGGACTTTGTGCACCCAATCTGTGCCTTTTGCCAATGTTCACTTGCTTGCATCCTCTGACCTCAAATCCAAAATCTGATCCTACTGCCCTCTCCTCCCCCCGGTTTGCCTGTAATTTGCTCTCTAGTTTTTTTTTTTTTTTTTCCCTGTTTCTGTTCATGATCCTTTGCCACACATTGCACTCTTGCCTCATTCTCCATCTACAGTGCTTTCCATTCGAGGGTCTGTCACCCACCTCCATTACAAAAAACAATTCTTCTCCATTCTGTCATGTGCCACTGTACTTTCCTGATCGCCCAGTTGTCTCTCATCTGCTTTCCAAAATTCAAGTCCACTAGTTTGCTATTCAGCCCCTGTCCTGCTCATTTTCCTCTTCCCTTCTACATCTCCTGTTAAAAATCATAATTTATCTACCTTTCATAAACCTTCAGCCGCTGGTTACAACACACGTCTCAACTGTCCTGCGTCTTCCAGGGTAATATCCCAATGCAATATCTCACTCCCCTATCAGCTCTTGAGACTCCCCATTATCAGCTACAATTCTCTTCCCTACCATGTACAAGCTTCTTTTACCATTACCCTCACTTCACCATCAGCTTCCATTGCCCTCACTACCATGTACAACCTCCCTCTTTCACCATTGCCCACCACTTCTCCACCATCAGGTCTTATTCTTCACCCTGCTATCTAAAGCCCCATCTCACCATTACTCTCCACACGCTTCTTCTATTCTTCTCCCTTCCAACAAACAACCTTCCACCATCAGCCCCATTGACCTCCCTACTAAAGTTTAGCCTAATGCCGCGTACACACGATTGCACGTTCCGACAAAATCCACGTTTTTTTTCCGATGGATGTTGGCTCAGACTTGTCTTGCATACACACGGTCACACAAATCTCGTCGGAAATTCTGATCGCCAAGAACGCGGTGACGTACAACACGTACGGCAAGCCGAGAAAAAATGAAGTTCAATAGCCAGTGCGGCTCTTCTACTTGATTCCGAGCATGCGTGGAACTTTGTGCATCGGAATTGTGTACACATGATCGGAATTTACGACAACGGATTTTGTTGTCGGAAAATTTGAAATCCGGATCTCAAATTTTGTTTGTCGGAAAGTCCGACGGAAAATGTCCAATGGAGCCTACACACGGTCGGAATTTCCGACACCAAGCTCCCATCGAACATTTCCTGTCGGAAAATCCGATCGTGTGTATGCGGCATTAGAGTAAGCATAAGAGATGGTGGCACCTTTGATGCTTCAGAAAGAGGAGAGCACAAAAAGGTCAGGACCTACAACCTATACTGTTAAAGCAGTTCACAGCTCAAGCGAGGTGCACTTTGACATTAAATGGCCTTGTCCTAGCACTTCCTCCCATGTCCACTTCTTTAATATCATCTCTTATTTCTCAGACTATTATCTATAACCCCCTTTCTACAATCACCCATGACTTCTCCTATCCCCTCCATACCATGTGCAACCTTTGTCTTTAACTATCACCCCTCCATTCTACCATCAGCTATCATTCTCCACCCAACCATCTACAGTGTCTTGAAAAAGTATAAAAGTATTCACACCCCTTGAAATTTTCCACATTTTGTCATGTTACAACCAAAAATGTAAATATATTTTATTGGGATTTTATGTGATAGACCAACACAAAGTGGCACATAATTGTGAAGTGGAAGGAAAATGCTGAATGGTTTTCAAAATTTTTTACAATAAATATCTGAAATGTGTGGTGTGCATTTGTATTCAGCCCCACCCCCCACCCCCCCCCGAGTCAATACTTTGTAGAACCACCTTTCGCTGCAATTACAGCTGTAAGTCTTTTTGGAGATGTCTCTACCAGCTTTGCACATCTAGAGAGTGACATTTTTGCCCATTCTTTGCAAAATAGCTCAAGGTCTGTCAGATTAGATGGAGAACATCTGTGAACAACAATTTTTAAGTCTTGCCACAGATTCTCAATTGGATTTAGGTCTGGACTTTGATTGGGCCATTCTAACACATGAATATGCTTTGATCTAAACCATTCCATTGTAGCTTTGGCTGTATGTTTAGGATTTTGATGCAATGACACTAAATAAAAAATGTGTTGACGTGCAAAGTTTTTTTTACCATAGAGCGAACCTTATAATCCACATATGTGTTGAAATGTATAAAGTGCCTCTGTACTGGTAAAATAAATATATAAAGTATTTTCATGCAAACTCCAAGAAGTTAATACAAAATAAAATAAAACTTCATGTATCAAATATAGTGATCCGAATACATGCAGAAAAATATATTTTAAGCGATCCAGTGATCAAAAGTGCTAAGTGCACACACAATAAAGCCTCATACACACAATCGAATTTTCCGCAGACAAAACCTCTGACTTTTGTCCAAAGGCATGTGCCTAGATTTTTTCTTGCATACAAACGGCAAGGAATTCTCGCCCACCAACATGAATGTAGTCACGTACTACGTGATTTTTCAGCTCTTTAGAGCCACCCTTTGGGCTCCTTTTGCTAATTTTGTGTTAGTAGAAGTTTGGTGAGTGTTGATTCGCACTTTTCATTTTGCGCTTTTCATTTCGTGCTTTTCAGTTTGCCCTTTTTTATTTTGTGCTTTTCAGTTTGTTTCTGAATGGCCATTCGTCAACCAGACATGTTGCGGAATCGGAGGAGATAACGTGTTATTTGTTATTGGCCTTGGAGTTATTGCTTTGACCCAAGTCCAGTCCAGGAACAGGAGGAGTTCTTTGACCAAAAATTGGTTGCTTTATTAATCGTGATCAATTATGTCATATGCCTTTGCTGTGGGAGCTCCAGGAGAATAATCCAGATGTTTTTTGGAATAATCTCCGAATGACGGACCCCTGCTTTCACCAACTCTTGGCATTGTTGACTCCCTATATTAAGAAGCAGGACACATGCATGAGGCTTTTTTAATGCACAATAAAAAAATTGTGTAGAATAATACTTGGCTATGTGTTTTACTTCAAATGACATTTTGGGAGTAGGCAGTTACATTTAAAAAAATACAATGTAAAATTGACAAGGGACACCAACATAGTTGTATCTTTGATCTTATAAACTACGGGATAATGGTGTTGTGGTAACTTGCCCAAAAAGAAAAAAAAAAAGCATAATAATATTATTCTTAATATCACTAGAAAAAAAAATTCTTTGGAAATTCGTTTGCAATAACTCCATCAGTATCACCAGCAAATCAGCTTCATTATTATCCCATTAAAGAAGAAGAGAATTGTGCGCTGCATTTCGATATTTTATAATTTGCCACATCACGAATGTTAATTCTCCATTACGAACGCTAGTTTACAAGACTGACTGCTTCTGGCTCGTCCTTGCTTCCGAGCATGTGTGTTTGTACTTTGGACTTTTGTCCGACGGACTTGTGTACACGCGCTTGGAAAATCCGACAACAGACATTCGTCCACCGAAAATTTTAAAAACCTGCCATCTAGCATTTGTCGGCGGAAAATCCGACAACCATTGTCCGATGGAGCGTACAAACGGTCGGATTTTCCAACAACAGTCTGTCATCACACATTTCCCGTCGGAAAATCCAATCATGTGTACGTGGCTTAAGTGTCAAAATTTCATATAAATAGTAACATCATAAAATATTGCAGTCCATTCCAAAATTAATCACAGCTTGTACTGGTGATAAAACTTGTGTTCTTGTGTTCACTCAAGTGCTCCCCCCTTATGTGTGTACGCTCACCTTAGAGCGTGTGACCTCACAATTAAGTTCATCACAGGTGGACTCTATTTACTAATTAGGTGACTTCTGAAGGCAATTGGTTCCACTAGATTTTCGTTAGGGATATCAGAGTAAAGGGGTCTGAATACAAATGCACGCCACACTTTTCAGATATTTATTTGTAAAACAAAATTTGATAACTATTTATTATTTTCCCTCCACTTTTACAATTATGTGCCACTTTTTGTTGGTCTATCACATAAAATCCCAATAAAATACATTTACTTTTTTGGTTGTAACATGACAAAATGTGGAAAATTTCACGGGATATGAATACTTTTTTAGGGCACTGTAAACCCCCTTTTCCCAGCCAGCTTCAAACCCCTTCACCATCAGTTTCCATTTACCTTTCTACTATCTAAAACCACCCAACTTTCACCAATACTCTCACCCATCAACCATCATCTCCCATTCCCCACCTTACCATCTACAACCCCCCAACATTTACCATTACTCCAAACTTCATCATCAGTTCCAATTCTACTCCCTACCATCTATAACCCACCTCCCTTTTTATCATCATCCCCCTCACCCCCATCATTTCCGTATCTGTCATCTACAACTCTTCCTTTTGACTATCACACCCACCGTCCACCCACAGACACACTCTACCACCACAACTCCGTCAACTCCTATTCTCCACCCTAGCATTTCTATATTGGGACCATTTCACAGCTCTGTGTTATTGTGATGCAGTGTGATGTGGTAAATGCTTGCTGCATCTTTTTTTGTGATTTCCAACACAGTGGAGGTTATTTACTACAGCTGGAGAATGCAAAATCTGGTTCAGCTATCCAAAGAAACCAATCAGCTTCTAGATTTTAAGCCAAAGTTGAAGCTGATTGGCTACTATGCACACCTGCACCATATTCTGAGAGCAACATTTTTAGTAAATCCCCCACACAGTCCCCTTGGGGATGAATGATGTCACATATCAAACACATTTTCATTTCTAAATGCATCAAAAACAGTCACACAGCACCTAAAATGAGAAGTGTAAAATGGCCCTCAATCTTTCACATGGCTTTAGACAATTTCTCGCCCACTTCTCCGTGCAGAACCACTTTCACGAAGAAGCATTTGTGGGCTCTTGAACATGCACTGCTGTTTTCAGGTCATGCCACGGCATCTCTATTGGGTTTAGTTCTGGACTTTGACTAGGAAATCCAAAAGCTAATTTTGTTTGTTATTAGCCAGTTAGCCAAACAGGGTAGTTATGTTGCATGGGCCAAGAGGTCTTAAATTTCCACAGTTGCATGGCCAATTTTTGTATCTGCATGTCCAGTAGATCAAAAAGATGCAGTAACTCAAAACAATCAATTCAAATTCTTCTTTCACAGATCTGACGTTGGTATGGTAGAATGATTGGGTACTATGAGTTCTGTATTTTGCTGATTATGGCTGCACTTGAATTTTTCACGTTAATCCATTATGGTTTAAAAAAAAAACTGAGCAATGTTTAGATACCTTGAATGCTGCACATCATTCGAACAACCTAAGTATCTCACTTGACACTGAGCTGAACTGTCTAGTTAATTACAGTGTGGAGGATTATCTTCAAATGAGCTTGGGATCTCACAATACTTGGGCTGCATCTTTACGCACTTACAGAACCCTCAGTGTGCTTAGAGAGCACAGTACAAAACCGTAGCCCCATATATGATCAAGTGAAAGTGATGCGTGTCTTTTATGGCGTTATAGAGAATTCTATCATGCAAGAGCAGAACCTTTGTACAGGTAGGCCTTGAACCTCTTCATAACTAAAATAACTGTACAACTTCCTGCAGGATAAATCTTTTCATGGTATCACCAACTGTAACTGAGCATCTCCCCATGTTTTTTTTTCTGGACATCGATGGGCAAGACAGTTCGAGTATGTCATTGTTTCTTCTTCATTCCTGTGAGTGTAGCCTCAGAAACATATTGCTGATCACAATGTTCTTTCACACACCAGCGGTTAATGTAGTTGTAGACCAATTTAAGGCTGTACATAACAGTGTCTAATGTGTTCTCTGTGTGAAGTTTCCTTACAGCTTAATTTGTTTGATAACATACACGTTATAAATCATTCGTTTTGATATGTTTGAAAACAGAATTCAATTAAAAACGTTGTAAGGACTGTTGAATATAGATGTAGTCATCATGTTTTGTACGTTCTTGCTTTGTAGATCTTTCAATTTTGGTGCAGATGTTGCCGCAGGTGTTAATAATCTGGCTCCAAAGTGTTCCTACATTACATGTTATGTGTTAACATTTGCATTGTTCAATTTATTGCCATAGTAATAAAAATGTTATATAATTTATAGTATACAGCAGCAATTCTCTCAGATTTCCGTGCAACCCTACGGTTCTTCCAGAGTTTCCTAGGGGTTCCTAAAGCTGTGGCTGATTGACCTCCCATTTAACCACTTGTGCTCCAGGACTTTTTCTGATACTTTTGGTTACATGTAGAAATCAGTATTTTTTTGCTAGAAAATTAGTTAGAACCCCTAAACGTTGTTTATTTTTTTAAAGCGGGTTTCGGCCTAAAAAATAAAAATAAATAAAAGTCAGCAGCTACAAATACTGCAGCTGCTGACTTTTAAAATAAGGACACTTACCTGTCTAGGGCGCCGAAGCCGACCCGTCCCTCAGCTCCGGGTGGAGGCGCCGGCATTGCTAGTAAAGGAATCAGGAAGTGAAGCCTTGCGGCTTCACAGCCCGATTCCCTACTGCACATGCACGAGTCGCGCTGCGCATTCTAATTGGTCCCTGCTGTCTTCTGGGGCCTGTGTGTTCCCCAGGAGACAGCGGGGGGGGAGCGAGGAGGGGCCGGACATGGCGTAGATGGCCGCGGATACTGCAGCGATCTTTCGCTGGAAGTGGGCGCAAATACCTGTATTAGGCTGGATTCACACCTATGCATTTTTAGTGCTTTTTGCATTTTGCAGATTTGCAATACAAAACATGTTCCATAGGAAACCATTTTAAATGGACTGTAGTGCAAATCTGCAAAATGAAAAAAGCACCAAAAATGCATAGGTGTGAATCCAGCCTTAGACAGGTATCTGCTCCCCCCCCCCCCGCCCCCTGAAAGGTGCCAAATGTGACAATGGAGAGGGGGAGGAATCCAGACAGCGGAAGTTCCATTTTTGGGTGGAACTCTGCTTTAAGCAAGGGGCCCTAGAGAATAAAATGCTGAGTTTTGCAATTTTTTATGTCACGCCGAGTAGGTAGATACCAAACATGTCACGCTTAAAAATGGTGACAAACAATGTAAATTTTACTATCCATAGCCAACGCTTTTAAGCCTGCAGGTTGCAGTTTGCATATTCCAGGTGCAGTTTGCATTTTTCAATACATGTTTTTGATCCATTGAAGTCTATGGAACCAAAAACCTGAAAAAAGTCCCTGGCCCTTTCTATAAAATGCACAAATGTGAACTACATCCACAGGAAACCATGTTAAATGGACTGTAGTGTGTTTCTGCAAAACTGAAAGTGCGCTAAAAAATGCATAGGTGTGAACCAGGCCCAAAAGCCTTTACAGGTTACCACTTTAGATGTACACAGGAGGTCTAGTGCTAGAATTACTGCCCATGATCTGACATTCTCAGTGATACCTCACAGGTATGGGATGATTACTGTTAGCGTGTGCGTGCGGGACTGACGTGTGCATTCGCCTTTCCAAGGGGGGGACAGGGGCACTTTAAAAAAAAAAAATAGTATCAGTTTTATTGCTGTCACAAGTATCACACCAAGATCGGTGGGTTTGAATGTGTTTGATTTTTGAAAATGGCACTGTTGACATCCAGGTAAACCAAAAGTGATGTAGGGAAAAATGGATGAATGACTTCTGCAATGATGATGAAAACACCTCTCAAGGTGTGAGTGCTGCAAATCTAGTGTAAATCAACAGGGAAAAAATGGATGAATGGCTGCACACTCCCAAAGGATGCCAAAATCTTTATTGTAGTGGTCAACAAATAAAAGCATATACAGCACAGCAAGCGCCAGGAGATAAAAACGCATTTCACACAGATAACAGCACTTAATCGTAACACCTTTGTGTTATGATTAAGCGTTGTTATCTGTGTGAAACTCGTTAGCATTTTTATCTCCTGGCGCTCGCTGTGCTGAAATGCTTTTATTTGTTGACCACTACAATAAAGATTTTGGCATCCTTCGGGAGTGTGCAGCCATTCATCCATTTTTTCCCTGTTGATCTACACTAGTTTTGCCAAACAAAGCCGATTAAATCTGATCCATCTTTGTTCGACTCTCCAATCAGCCGTCGGAAAAGCCGGCTGGTCACTCGGGTCTTGTGGTGGGATGGGAGATCCCAGTAAAGCCTTGGGAGGGGGGACATCCCCTTCCGCTGCTTGTTAACAAGTGGTTAATGGTGCCTGCATTGTTCTGGAGCCAGCATTACTTGGCAAATCCAATAGCATGGCATGATTGATCTTCTTTGTTATCTGGAAGGGTGGCATTGTGACCACCACTGTAAGGGAGGCATTCCTCCCACAGGCCCCCAATCTATGAGGCATTCTTCCCACTGACCTTTCCATAAATTAATTTTAGCAGGGTTATCTGAGACCTGAAAATTATTTCAAGGGTTCAGTAGCACTGGTATACAATATACATTTTATATAAGCTTTGAGGTTAGTGTTTATGTTCAGGTTAAGAGTTTCATTTATGGATTGGTCTGGGGTTATGAATTTAGATTTATGGGTTATATTAAAGTGGAGGTCCGCCCAAAAAAAAAAAAACAATTAAAAGCCAGCAGCTACACATACTGCAGCTGCTGGCTTTTAATATTAGGACACTTACCTGTCCTGGAGTCCAGCAATGTCGGCACCGCAGCTGATGTTTCCATCTGCTGTTGGGTATTGCCGCCACCATTGCGGATAAGGGAACCTGACAGTGTAGCCTTACGGCTTCATGCCGGGAACCATACTGCGCATGCGCGAGGCCCCACTCTCTCCTACTGGCCCGGCGGCAGGAGGAGGCAGCCCCACGGTGACGTCATGGGCCAAGAAATGGGAACAGGATACCTGTCAAAGAGACTGAACAGTTAAACCATCTGACCATTTCCCATATGTCTCGGGGACTCTATTGATAGGATCTCTGCGCTACTGAGTCTACATACATGCTGTAGGCATAATGAAGGGTTTTTACTCTCTCTGTTGGATTTTGAATGGTATATTATGGAGACTTTAACAGTAGGAGCTAGAACACACAAAGGTGGGTGGCAACATACATAAACTTCTAGTCGCACAGGAACAGAGTTGAGAATTGTGCCTGGAAGATCTCCCTGTAGAAGTATTTAGGACATAGTCCACCAGGCACTAGTAAAATACAGAGCTCCCTCTTGTAGCTAATTCATGGATTTTTTTTATATGTATTATAAACATGTGGAACATCTGAGCACAAACCTGAAAATCACACTGATATTAACTATTGTAAGATATTGGCACAGCCCCCTCCATCCAGCAAAGTAAAATACATGTGATATTAACCAGCCTCATTAGCAAGCATAAAGGGTTTTGGAGGAAGCCATTAGGAAGTGCACATGTGCCAGAGAGCAGATGGAGGACTTTTGCCAGTAGCCGGTGCGCAGTCACATCTGTGTGCAGACGTGCCCACATCTATGCGCACGCTTATGCACATGCCCAAACATGGGCATGGCACGAAACTGCTTATAGTTTGTAAAGGCAGTAATGGTGTCTGGTAATCGTTGGATGTTCTTCAGCTCCCTCGTGATCTGTGTTCCTGCTCTTGCTGACTGATCTCCCGTTGCTGACGCAGCTTGTTCCTGAACGTGCTCTGT
This sequence comes from Aquarana catesbeiana, assembly GCF_042186555.1. Taxonomy (NCBI): domain Eukaryota; kingdom Metazoa; phylum Chordata; class Amphibia; order Anura; family Ranidae; genus Aquarana; species Aquarana catesbeiana. The sequence goes on from NC_133329.1 coordinate 98,509,635, forward strand.
GAATTCAGATACTGACCTCAGCTTGTCTCTAACCATGTTTTGACTGCTTTCTTGGTACTGATGTTGACCAGCTACTTGACAATGCTTTCCCAACCCTGTATGGCCCTGGCTAGCTCTGACTATGACTCTGATCCCGACAATTACCTGCATCTGTCTCTGAGTGTACTCCCTGCTCAAGTCTTCATACCATGTTCCCAAGCTTCTTCTCCCGGGTACCATCCTGCAGACTACCAACTACGATCCTCTCCTGGGGGGGTCTCCACCTTCTACCCAGCTACCGGCACCCATGCTACTTTGAGCCTTGTATCTCTGTCACCATATTCAGGGGTGCTCGGACCAGAACCGCAAGGGAAGCCCACTCGTCTTCTCGGCCACCAACGAAGGTATGTAGCACAAGATGCCTGGAGAGGCAAATAATTTCAGTTTACTTAATGCTAGAACAACAGCCAAGACAAACCAAATGCTCCCTACTTAATTTCATCAAGTATTTTTAACAAAAACAATATAACAAAATACATACTCACCAATCAACACGCATTGTTGTGATATTTGGTGGCATCTGATTGGTCACTATGGAATACTGAATTTTCCATATAGGCGCTGTTTTGTTTACAATTCTAATGGAATCCTGTGCTGAGAGAAACATCAAGGATATGTTGCATTGCTTTCCAGAAAATGCTAGTTTAATGGCTAGCATGCCAATATCATGACTTCAGACATTCCTGGGTCACTGACCCAGAACAAGGATGTGCTTTACTGGACAATGCTTGTTGCACATTGGTGACTACAAAGCACTGAAGTAGAAAAACGGCATGGCTGCCAAACACTTAGCATGTTTCCTTTTACTTAAATTCTATTAAAGTTTTAACAAAAGGAACAGTACACCTATGGTGCAAATAGAGAGTACAATTCAGTAAAGAAGTACACAAAATCTTCATTCATGACAAAAAAATATGTAGTACAACATTTAAACAAAGGAGTATGACCTAGATGTTCCATTAGCCGAAGACCAGGTCACATAAGAGCAAATGTAATCAGATTATGTAGGTGTATGCGTGTTGGCGGACAGAAACATCAAACCCCCCCACAAGGACAATTAGAACAGTATCGTGGGCCTCAGCTGTACTGACCACACTAAAGCCAAGGGAAGCCCATCATATGAAGGCTGAACAAAGAGAAGAAAAAAGGGCAGTGGGGGTTAAGCAAGAAAAAGTTGTCCACAGTCCAAAATAGGGAACAGAGCGCATCGGAGGCATTCAAAAGTCCAGAAGAGAACAAAAAAGGAGGGAGGGGGAGATGATCCAATAGCAAAGGAAGGAAAGCAGGTAAGAGGAGGGAAAATTTGGAAGGAGTGGGATACCCCAGGGGCATGTTTTGGCTCACACTTACCCCTGTATTTTGTCCAAAAAAGGCTTCCTTTAATACAGGGTAGATACTTTTTTATTTTTTTACAAATTAATTATGCCTTCAGTAGAGAATTTGGAATTTTTAGATTTAGATTTTCAGACTGACTTGAAATGCATGTACAGTATATTATGTGTTTCACCAGGCAGTACGTTGGATTATCTAAGAGCATCACACAAGTGGTCTCCTCTCTTATAAGAACATCCTTCTCCAGCTCCCTGTACCTTAAACATATTATACTGAGTGCATTCTGCAGTGTAATAGAACCTGATTAGTTCCCAGTGCTTATCCTACCACTGTCAATGGTGTATCTGCAATTATGAGAATTGAAAGGTAATTTCAGCCATCAGTAAACTCTGGTGGTGCTATCTATGCACACAAGTGCCCAGCTTTAGTTCCCCATAGGTACCAATAAAGGGTTTCATGATCTGTATTAGAGTATTTATATTTTAAAAGCTCCTATTGCCTGGGAAAACCAACTTGGTGGGCTCTGATATTTCCAGTGGAGTAATTCCTTGCCTGAAAAATATGAGAGAACAGTGGATGATTCAGGACAGAGCCTCTTTAAAGCCCACCCTCGACCCACTTATAGGGTTACTGCAGTCCCCTGCTATTGCCCTCCTTCCTCATGTGACAGTGTTCAGGCCTCATGGGAGCAGGTCATGCTCTACCATAAATGGACGCACTGGGTATTTTGTGAGAGTTCCAAGAGAGCAAGGGAGCCACTTTAAATTGTTGCTTATTTCATGATTTCCTAATAGAAGCCCAGTTGGACATGTATCAATGAACACAGCACTTACAGAAACCACACTGGATGATGACGTCTCTGGAAACTTGGCAAAGTGGTATCATGCAGATAAACAATCAGCTCACTTTGCCTGAAGCCTTCCGGTGTTGGAGCTGTTGGTCATGTTTGTTAAACCCTTCTTGTATTGGTCTCTTGTTGGACGGAAGTCTGGAATTTTTACGTCAAGGTTATCTATAAATTATGACTTGTCATACGCTAAATTTGCAGGTCAATTCACCAATTACCAGTCTGTTCCAGTACAAAGAGCTCCCTTGAGACGTAAGCCTATAAATGTCAAGAAGGCCTGGGTGCAAGCATTTAATCTCTATTGATTAAACAAGTACACAAAATCTTCACCCTTGACAAAAAAATATGTAGTACAACATTTAAACAAATGAGTATGTCCTAGATGTTCCATTAGCCGAAGACCAGGTCACATAAGAGCAAATGTAATCAGATTATGTAGGTGTACGTGTGTTTACGGACAGAAACATCAACCCCCCCACAAGGACAATCACTTGACCCACTTATAGGGTTACTGCAGTCCCCTGCTATTTCCCTCCTTCCTCATGTGACAGTGTTCAGGCCTCATTGGAGCAGATCATGCTCTACCATACATGGAGGCACTGGGTATTTTGTGAGAGTTCCAAGAGAGCAACTTTAAATTGTTGCTTACGTTTCATGATTTCCTAATAGAAGCCCAGCTGGACATGTTTCAGCTGTTGGTCATGTTTGATAAACCCTCCTTGCGTTGGTCTCTTTTTGGACAGAAGTCTGGAATTTTTACGTCAAGGTTATCTATAAATTATGACTTGTCATACGCTAAATATGCAGGTCATTGCACCAACTACCAGTCTGTTCCAGTACAAAGAGAAGAAGGCCTTGGTACAAGCATTTAATCTCTATTGACCTTAAAATATCATCATTACCCTATGCCCTAGATTGATAAGTACCCGTTTTACTGTTGGTTTTTAGTGATTTGGGCACCACTTACCAATTTAGTTGGCTCTTTTTATTCAGATAGCTGGTAAAGCTGCCTCAATTACTGGAATGAGGACTAAACTTGAATGATGAAATTTACCATTTGTGCTGTGACCTCTAACTTGTTTATCTTTAATAAATCCACCTAATTTTTCGCTCTCGTTGTGTCTCATTCTGGTGTGTATAACATGGTGGTAACAGCATCACAGAATCTTGGACCAGTTTCTAAGGCATCCAAAAAATGTGCAAATTTTAAAGCAGTAAACCCAAAAACAAATATGTAATATATTGCAGGTTGCAAATCCTTATGCCGTATACACACGATCAGTTTTCTCGTCAGAAAAAGATATGATGGCTTTTCCGACGGGATTCCGCTCGAGTTTGCCTTGCATACACACGGTCACACAAAAGTTCGCTGAAATTACGACCGTCAAGAACGCGGTGACGTACAACACTGCGACGAGCCGAGAAAATAAAGTTCAATGCTTCCGAACATGCGTCGAGAGCATGCGTAGGGATTTTGCGCGTCAGAATTGCCGATCGCATTTTCGGATAGGAACTTTTCCCGACCGAAAAATTGAGAGCATGCTCTCAATATTTTGCTGGCTGGAATTCCGCCAGCAAAAGACCGATGGAGCATACACACGGTCGCATTTTCAGATGAAAAACTCTCATCGGTCTTTTGCGGGACGAAATTCTGATCGTGTGTACGTAGCATTAGATGTGCTTGCTGCATTCGTTTTCTTTTTAAAGGCTTTTTCCCCTGGTGATCTGGCCAGTAACGCACCTCACTCTGGATTAAGGAGCACACTGATCATCAGCTACAGCTGCTGATCATCAAAAGCTTTCCAACCAACCCATTTGACATTAGCTGAACATTAGAACAGGGATGGCTACACATGGATTGCAATTCAGCTGGTTCCTGCTGAACTGGCCGAATTCCAATCCATCTATGGCCATTTTATGATTATGATTCTGGTACAGAACATGGCAAAGTTATTTACATATGAAATAAAGGTTTTTTTTTCAATTATGTGCATTTTTTTTTGATGCAACACAAAAAAAGCAAATCTAAAATGTAAAAAAAAATTAATGGTTTAAAATATAGAAATAAAAAAAAATCAACAGATTATTAGAAGCTAAGGAGAGAAAGGGAAGGAGATAATAAAGGTTATAAAATGGCTAATAAGAAGTCAAATAGTAATATATTTTATTTAAAAAAATATTTAATTGTAAGGTTGCTTTTAGTAAAATCACATGCAGATCAAAGTTCATCACTTCGATCTGCAGATGAATGGAACAGAGAAAATACAAAGTAACATAATAACGTTACATATAATTCTGAATCACATTTCTAAGCAATGTTTACAAACATTGCTCTTTTTTTTCACAGCAGCGTCTGTAAATACTCACATTCCTGGTTGTCATTTTGAGTTGGGCTTTAATATGCTGTAAACTGCTGCCCATAGACTTCATCTGGCCACATAGGAATTAATGGGATTTCTTTTAAATGGATGTGTTTTACTGCAGGAGAGAGGACAAATTTGACCAGGCCATAGCTAGACTAAAATAACTCACTGGCATAGGCTGTATGTAGTTTAGAGTTCAAGTTTCACAATGTAAAAATTCTTGCATCACATTCTCTCAGGACTTCAGATAAAATTATATAAAGCAGATCAGATACAACGTCTCCTCGTAAATTACATTTTTACTAGAGAAAATCCAGTTCGGCTCACCTGAGCCTTTTCTTCGTGCCAGCAAAAGTGTGCTATTATAGAGGTCTCTGTCCTACTACCTAGAGCTGATTGATAGTGACTCAGGTGAAGAAAGACTTTGCAGCAATGCACCAAAAATACATTAATTCAAAGACCCTCTAGATCGGCGGTCCCCAACCTTTTTGGCAGTAGGGACCAGTTTCACAGCAGCCACTTTTCCCAGGGCCTGGGGGGGCGGCTGGAGTGTACGGGTCGGGAGTTGGGTATTCATAGAGCCTGTCCTCAGCCCCCTTTCACACCACAACCCCCCTTTACAGTACAGCCCCCTTTATATCAGTGTCCACAGTCCCCCTTTACATCACAGTTCCCCCTTTAAAGCAGTCCCACAGCATACTCAGTTCCCCTTCACATCACAGCCCCCCTTTACATTATAGTGCCCCTTTACAGTGCAGTCCCCTTTACAGTACAGTCCACTTTACGATAATGTAACAGGGACTGCTCTGTAAAGGGGGCACTGTGATGTAAAGGGGACTGTTCTGTAAAGGGGGCACTGTGATGTAAAGGAGACTGCTCTGTAAAGTGAAGTCCCCTTTATATCAGAGTCCCCCCTATACATTACAGTGCCCCTACCCCTAGCAATCATAGCCTCCTCCATCATTGTGCCCCTGCAGCCCCCCCCCCCCCCCCTTTGCTCTCTAACATCACTACCCCATTCCATTCTGTGCATCCCCTGCACAGGACTCATACATTTGTCATCCTATCAGCAAGGCAGGGGGCGGGAGGAGCTGCAGATCAAGTCGGAGGGCGGGAGCTGCCCAACCTGTCATGTTAAAGCGGTTGTAAAGCGGTTGTAAACCCATTACAACCACTGTAACCAAGATGTAAGCCTAGATTAAGGCTTACCTGTAGGTGCAAGAATTATCTCCCAAACCTAAAAGGTTTAGGAGATATTTGCAGAAATAGCAGCATCGATGTCTACGGCGCATGTGCCGTAGACATCGGGCGCAGGCGCACTGAGCGTGCCATTTCTAACGGCGATCATGCTGTTAGTGGCGGCATCAGCACGCATGCGCGGGAGTGACGTCATCGCTGCTCCGGCCAGTCACAGCGCCGGAGCAGCGATACACCGAGTCAACATGTCAGCGACAGAGGAGGTGAAAGAGGGTTGCTTCGGAGGCTTCGATCTCAGGTAAGTAATTCATAATGAGCTAGTATGCTATGCATACTAGCTTATTATGCCTTTGTCCTGCAGGGTGTTTTTCTTTTTTAAAGAGAGGGTTTACTTCCTCTTTAACAGGTGTGTGATTACCCACTTGTTAATAGGAAAATACTCCCGCTCTCTATTTCGATCTGCAGCGCCTCCCCGGCTCGCTGTCACAATTAGAAGGGGGTTTGGGGAGAGACTGCAGGTCTCAGACATGTTACAAGTTCCATCCTAAAAAAGAGGGGAGCATCTAACATGTTCCCAAAGGTGAACTTATCCTTAAGCCCTGGTTAGCACTTATGCAGGCTGTGCGGGCTGTGTGGCCCGTGTTTGTGTGGGCACGGCAGCTGATTCCTTTGAATGGGCTGCCATGCCTGTGTTTCCCGCAAAAAAGGTGCTTGCATCTTTTTAAAAATGCAGCTGCTGGGAAATCACATGGTGCTTTTGGCCATGCGCTTTCCCTGTGGTTCCTGCACCTGCAAACACGGTGCAGGTTGATACGCGTGGGGGTGCTATTAAAGTGGTTGTAAACTCTTACACACCACTTTTACCTACAGGTAAGCCTATAATAGGTTTACCTGTAGGTACTGGAAATATCTCCTAAACCTGCATTGTTTTCGGAGATATTTACCATATACACTTGCGCCGACATCATCCGCGAATGTGCACTGAAGAAAGGGCACGTGCTGTGACAAGTCACAGAGCCGGAGTCCACGGCCTCAGAAGGAAGAGAGGTGAAGATGGATGTGGCCACCTGTGGGGACCTCGGGGACATTGCAGGCTTCATTTGCAGGTAAGTGCAACATAATGGTCTAGTAAGCGATGCATACTAGCCCTTTATGCTTTTACTTTGCAGGGGAATAAAGAGGAAGTAAACCCTATCAGGGTTTACTTCCTCTTTAAGAATGAATGGCAGCTTCGCACAGCTCTGCAGAGCAGTGGCTTAGGGTGCCAGAACCCTTGCATGTGTTCCTGGAGTGGCTTGAAGCAAGTGGGTGCTGTAGCAATTTATCAGCTGGTAAGCTGGTATTTAGTTTTTAGAGAATCACCAAAATTACAGAACTATTAAAAAAATATGGATAAACCAGTAAAAGCAAAATAAATCCAGGGCCTCTAGCATTATGTACACTATATTACCAAAGGTTTTGGGGCGCCTGCCTTTACACGTACATGAACTTTAATGGCATCCCAGTCTTAGTCCGTAGGGTTCAATATTGAGTTGGCCCACCCTTTGCAGCTATAACAGCTTCAACTCTTCTGAGAAGGCTGTCCACAAGGCTTAGGAATGTGTCTATGGGAATATTTGACCATTCTTCCAGAAGTGCATTTGTGAGGTCAGGAACTGATGTGGACGAAAAAAAATGTCTCGCAGTCTCCACTCTAATTCATCCCAAAGGTGTTCTATGGGGTTGAGGTTGGGACTCTGTGCAGGCCAGTCAAGTTCCTCCACCCCAAACTCGCTCATCCATGTCTTTATGGACCTTGTTTTGTGCACTGTACCTCATGCAGTAACTTTGTTATTAATAAAATGTATACTTTTCTACTTATCATGGAATCCTAGTGCCTTTAAAGTCCAGTTAGGGGATTACTCTTCTTTTGGTTTTGCTTTGTGGACTGGTGTGCAGTCATGTTGGAACAAGAAGGGGCCATCCCCAAATTTTGGGGTCCAAAATGTCTTGGTATGCCTTCACTGGAACTAAGGGGCCAAACCCAACCCCTGAAAAATATCCCCCCTCCACCAAATGATTTGGACCAGTGCACAAAGCAAGGTCCATGAAGACATAGGTGAGCGAGTTTAGGGTGGGGAAACTTGACTGGCCTGCACAGAGTCCTGACCTCAACCCAATAGAACACCTTTAGGATAAATTATAGCGGAGACTGCGAGCCAGGCCTTCTCAACCACATCAGTGCCTGACCTCAGAAATGTGTTTCTGGAAGAATGGTCAAACATTCCCATAGACACACTCCTAAACCTTGTGGACAGCCTTCAAAGAAGAGTTGAAGCTGTTATAGCTGCAAAGGTTGGGCCAACTTAATATTGAACCCTACGGAGTCAGACTGGGATGCCATTAAAATATGCCATTAAAGGATGCCTAAGCCAAAAGAGTTGAAGCTGTTATAGCTGCAAAGGGTGGGCCAACTCAATATTGAACCATATGGACCAAGACTGGGATGCCATAAAATTTCATATGTGTGTAAAGGCAGATGTCCCAATACTTTTGGCAATATAGTGTATCTTCTTATATATACCACAAAGTTGTCAGGGCAAAATAACTATGAAAAGATAAGGTTCAGCACTATATAGATTAGTTTATCTAATAATACTTCTATCTAACATGATAATCACAACAGCAGTTCAAAGGGTATTTCACAAACAATTTATCAAACCAATACTTGTTTAGTACTACCCCTGCAGGAGCTACTGTAAACTAACAGGTTCTTTCCCAAGTTAGTGCAGAGGCAGCCAGTCACATAGCACCTGTCCACTGGCTCTGGCTCATTAAACAATCTAGGGCATGTCTTTTTTTGTATATATTGGTGGTAGAAACTTGAAACGGGAAGAAGCGTGGGGTATGGGATACTCCAATACGTTGAGCACAGTTAGCAGTGGACACTTTTCACTCAGTAACAGCAGCACAGTGTAATTCTCATAGATGGGGGCCGTGAGATCGTTCTTAGCATAAGTAGTGGCTCATTGGAACAGTCTGAATCCTTACATCTAGATATCACATGGTAGTTTGTAGCACAGGTAGTGGCAGACTGAAACAAGTCTGTATATTCACAGCTGGGGACCATGAATTAAATTGCAGCAAAAAATAGAGGCTCTAATCACCAAATTCTGGAACAGGATCATTCCATAGGTACAACCCCTAGGAGAGTAGTCCAACATCCAGCACAGAAGTGCCCCAGGGTCAAAAAGCCCCTTGAAGCTCAGCAATCCATTCCCTTACAGGGAAAGACAATCTCTACAGACTCTTTATCAGCTCCCTCAGCCACCATCTGGGCACATCTTCCCAGGGATTGGCTAGGTCCTGATCAATATTCAGGTTGGTCATTTGAATTTTTTTCCCCTAAGATCTCTTTCACACTGGGGCGGTGCGGGCTTTAGCGGTAAAGGGCCGCTAGTTTTAACGGCCCTTTACTGCTGTTATAGCGGTGCTTTTTGGCTGCTAGTGGGGCGCTTTTAACCTCCACTAGCGGCCGAAGAAGGGGTGGAAAGCGCCCGTGTTGCGGTGCTGCCAAAGTGCTTTGCAGGCGCTTCGGCAGCGCTGCCCATTCAATTAAATGGGCAGGGCGGTGCGGGAGCGGTGTATACACCACTCCCAAACCACCCTAAAGATGCTGTTAGCAGGACTTTTTTTCCCTGCAAGTGCACCGCCTCAGTGTGAAAGCACTCAGCTTTCACATTGGGGTGGCTTGAGAGGCTCTTTTCAGGCACTTTACAGGCGCTATTTTTTGCGCTAAAATGTCTAAAAAAATGTCCCAGTGTGAAAGGGGTCTAAGCTGCAGAAACTTCTTCTAGAGACAGAGGGAAGCAATCGAATGCCTGGTCTGTGAAACCATGAACAGACCCAAATAAACAATTTCTGCTACCTTGAGTACAGAAGGAGCATAAAAAAAAAAAAAAAAAAAAACACTTTCCTAGCAGCCTAACTAGGAGGGTGCTACATCCAGCCCACCCACTAAAAATAGCCCCTATCCTCATGGGCCAGAACAGACAAAAAATATGTATCTCTTGTCACCAAGAGCAGAGTATCCCATAATAACAGATGGGGAAAGGGGAAATAAAGTAACATAAGTATAATATAATTAATATTCTCATAGCCAAAGTGCAAAAGTTTTGTAGAACATATTGGGAGACTGCCTTCAAGCCAAATAAATAGCCATCCGGCAAAAGAACTCTTACAGCAAACATTACTTAGGAATATTTAGACATATTTAGACAACCTATCTAGCTAGAGCCCTACCACTATCTAACAGTGAATGATAGTGCATCTAATACATTGTACTGCAGTCGAAGTTCAAATCTTTGTCAGCTACAAAGAAACAAAGTTAGCATATGAGCATGAACATCACAGTGTGTGTTTGAAGCATTATATTAGAATGTAAGCTCTTATGAGCAGGGACCTCTTAACCCTCTTGTATTGTATTGTATTGTAACTGTACTATTTTCCTTTAGATTGTAAAGCGCTGTGCAAACTGTTGGCGCTATATGAATCCTAATGTCCAAAACACGTAGGATGTTTTTTACAGCATTGCAAAAAATGTCTTTTCAATAAAGGAATACTGTTTGGATGCCATCCTGAGTGCCAACCATCCCTTTCCATAATCCTAATATAATAACCAAAGTCCACATGCTATGCTATGGCTACTACCTTGCTACCCAGTGGCCTATTTACATATTGGCCATTGGCTCTGCAAGCCTAAAGTCCAAAAATGTCTTAGTAAACCAACAAAAAACACGTAACAACGCAAGAAAAAAAGATGGAAAAATGTACCCATAACAATCGTGTTATTTTTTTTTTTTTCAGCAGCAGCGTTCAGTTCCGTTCAGTCAACTGCAACTTCTTTGCAGACCAACAATTTGCAACAAACGGGTCCATAACATATAACTGATGTGAAAGAGGCAACACAGCATGTCATGTACCTTGGCTGGAGGCCAAGAGGGCTTCCCTTGTGGCTTTGGTCTGAGTACCCCTAAATGTGGTGACAGAGGTACAAGGCTCAAAGAAGCACTGGTTCTGGTAGCTTTATAGCAGGTGACCGCCATGGTCAGGGATGTAGCCAAGGTGAGCCAGGCTGAGACAGCAGAGTGGTCAGGAGGCGGGCCGGGTTTCGGAACACTGAGATATTCCCAAACTCCCTCCTCGCACCATTCTGCTCTCTTCTTTCACTCTTCTTTCATCCATAATAGCCTTGAGCATATAAGGGTATTCTGGCCCATACTCCATTGCTACTCTCTTTTGGATGAATCTTTGAAACTTTTCATGGCCCTCATTCTGTGTCATGATTTGGTTGAGTGCATAGAGAGAGAAAGTCTAGCCTGCGGTCCTTATAAGCAATAGGTCAAATAAAGGTTCTCCACAGTGTCCACAGCTGCTCCATGCCCTCATTACTGCAGTTGGTCTCCAGCAGTTATCACACACTATACACGGGTGCTCCATTCCCTGGAGGGTGCCCAAGGGCAAAGCAGTCCCAGTGCACCAGCCTCACACCCATGTCAGTGATGTACTCTTGCGCTTCGGCCCGCTAATTCAGTCACTCTGATGCAGCAGCAGGTTCTGGCGTAAGCATTACTTGGCATCCAAAGGTTAGGTAAACACAAGCACCCCCTATCGGAGTGCAATACCTCTAACGGGACTTTATGGCGGGGTCACCTCTGGTAAAGTAGAAAATAGTAGGAAATTTTTAAATTTTGTATAAAAGTATTAAAGTTTATTCATTAAACATTTCTTAAAAAACATTACCATGACCTAACCGTATATACAGTAAGAATGGATGCGTATAATGGGAAGATACAATTGTAAAGGAAAATTGACCAATTGCAATGATACAGGTAAATAACCAATAATCATAGAAACCCAACGTTTCGAGGTATGTAAAAAAGTTGACCTCTTCTTCAGGGGTAACGATAATTAGTCAGAGTGGGTGTTTCATCCCTTGAAAATTATGTAAAACTTCCTAAGGACATTTCCAGCATCCAGTGCGACTTAAACAAATTGCCGTCCGTCACGGCCACACAGAAATCGCAAGACCAAGGTTGAAGCAGATAGAGAAAAGACCAAGTAAACCGCAGGAGTGAAAGCCAGGGTGGGCTGAGGTTGCTTCACAAAGGATGTCCCCCAAAAGGCGGAACAGACACAGTCCTCCCCTTTTCCCCTATGAGGGCTGGAAAAACAGCCTGCTTGATGGAGTATGGAAGGTGGGGGGTAATAGCCCGCTAAAAAGATATAAAGGTGAGTGGAATCAGGTCACGGATTCCAGTATTGAGCCAAAAGGAGATATTTTGATAAACCTCAAATTAAAGTGGGCCGAGGTCCAGAGGGGTCTGCAGGTTCCCTGGTTAGGTATAGGCCCGCATAAGTCTGCTTGTCTTAGCTTCCTCCAGGCACGTCTGTGTGGTATAGGAAACAGCTGTTTCCTATACCACACAGACGTGCCTGGAGGAAGCTAAGACAAGCAGACTTATGCGGGCCTATACCTAACCAGGGAACCTGCAGACCCCTCTGGACCTCGGCCCACTTTAATTTGAGGTTTATCAAAATATCTCCTTTTGGCTCAATACTGGAATCCGTGACCTGATTCCACTCACCTTTATATCTTTTTAGCGGGCTATTACCCCCCACCTTCCATACTCCATCAAGCAGGCTGTTTTTCCAGCCCTCATAGGGGAAAAGGGGAGGACTGTGTCTGTTCCGCCTTTTGGGGGACATCCTTTGTGAAGCAACCTCAGCCCACCCTGGCTTTCACTCCTGCGGTTTACTTGGTCTTTTCTCTATCTGCTTCAACCTTGGTCTTGCGATTTCTGTGTGGCCGTGACGGACGGCAATTTGTTTAAGTCGCACTGGATGCTGGAAATGTCCTTAGGAAGTTTTACATAATTTTCAAGGGATGAAACACCCACTCTGACTAATTATCGTTACCCCTGAAGAAGAGGTCAACTTTTTTACATACCTCGAAACGTTGGGTTTCTATGATTATTGGTTATTTACCTGTATCATTGCAATTGGTCAATTTTCCTTTACAATTGTATCTTCCCATTATACGCATCCATTCTTACTGTATATACGGTTAGGTCATGGTAATGTTTTTTAAGAAATGTTTAATGAATAAACTTTAATACTTTTATACAAAATTTAAAAATTTCCTACTATTTTCTACTTTACCAGAGGTGACCCCGCCATAAAGTCCCGTTAGAGGTATTGCACTCCGATAGGGGGTGCTTGTGTTTGGCTAGAAATTGGGATGGGGGCCCACCTTTAGAAACTTACAGTGCCTACTGGGATGACACCTCCCTTTCTTTCCAAAGGTTAGGTAGTGCACCATATTGGTACTCCTTCCCACGTGCAGGGTGTACTCAGTCCTTGGAATACACGTAATAGCTCTGACTCCCTCCCCCAAGATTCTCTGGTGCCAACTTCTCTTCCTGTTGAGCAGAATCCTCCAACCCTGGGAGTTAACTCATCATTGCCCACCAGAAAATGTACCCGCACTGGCAGCTATTTCTCTGTGAGACAGGCCTTTTCACTGTAAGAAAGTACTGTAGCAATCCTCTCCTGTATATTTATGCTACAGAGAGTCCACAGAAAACCATAAATCTGCAGTCTATTGCAGTCTATTCAACCTATTGACTCAAATAGCAACTGCAGCATTCACTATATGAAAATCCTGGGCGTGCACCCACATTTAGCATTATCCCCGCAGGAGCCACTGTATTTTAACAGGTTCTTTCCCAACTTAGTGCAGAGGCAACCAGTCACACAGCAACTGTTCATTCACTCTCGCTCATTAAACAGTCTACGGAATGTCTTTTTGTATTTATTGCTGGTAGAAACTTAAACGGGAAGAGTACACCTATTATTATACTATACTATTATGACGTCACTATCCTTCCTCTCCACCTTATCCAATCACAGAATGTATTAATTTAAAAAAATAACAAGGCGCCCTACGAATGCCCGAGGTGCCAAGAAAGCAACCCTATGTGGTCAGTGTGCAGAAGGTAACCTGCTCTCACAGAACCAAAAAAAACATGGCTCTCACTGTATGCAGTGTGGACTACTACAGAGATTGTTTGCATCCCCAGTGCCCTTTCTGTTATCAGATATGGATACTGGCGCTGCTGAGTAGGAAAAGTTTAACTGACTTGAGTTAAGCAGCACTGCACTGTGGGAACTGTAGTCCAGAGTTGAGAGACTCTGCTGTAATCAAGAGTTTTTGAACTGCATTTCCCAGAGGGAGATTACCAGAAGGGGAAAGACTCGGACTGTACAGGACACAGCTCCTGAGGTACACTCTCCAGCTCTTGTCATCAGGGAGACTGGAGAGTGTACCTCACTGCCTAGTGTGCACCTCGATAGCTGCATATCAGTGGCCTGAGCTGGAACCCAGAGTGCTGAGTCCAGGTGTGCCAACAGCCAGAGTCATCTGGGTGCAGAGCAGAGAGTGGACTAATCACTGTGTGTGACTGGATAGTGAGCTACTGCTGTGGGAATTTACTATCTGCTGCTAGAGAAACAGTCCTTTAGGAACTGACCATACAGCCATCTTACTAGATTACTTATTGCTGCCTGCAAGCTTGACTGGGACTACTCTCACATGCACCAACAGTACAAATGGGCCCCAACATTAGCCAACTGAAAAACTAGGACTAAAAACTTTCCCCTTACAGCTGCTACATAGAGACTTTCACCTACTGCTTATGCTAAGAGGTGCATCTCAGCGTACCTTGCACCATATCCTAGCCATTATTTTACAGTGCACTGTAGACTAGTTATAGTATTATTATTAACATTGCAGTTAATGCTTATAAGCACTGTTTATTGTTGACTTTGCTGATTCATAAGTTAATTCCAGTCTGGTGGTACAGAACTGTCATACTGTCTAGAAGACTATGTCTGAACCTACCTTCTGTGTGCTCAGTTGTATGCAGAAACCAATATACTGAGTTGATTTACCACTAAATGGTCGTGTGTCTATTTTCTGATACTAATTCAAAGTTGAGTTAAAGTTTCCACTCTTATGTCCCTATAAGTGTATGCAGTAACTTTAACTTAAAGGGGTTGTAAAGTCAGAAGTTTTTTATCTTAATGCATTCTATGCATTAAGATAACAAGCCTTCTGTATGCAGCAGGTGCCCTCAGCCCCCCTAATATTTACCTGAGCCCCATCTCTGTCCAGCAATGTCCACGAGTGCCTTCCGGGACTCTCCCACCTGATTGGCTGAGACACAAGAGTGGTGCCATTGGCTCCCGCTGCTGTCAAAGTCAGTTAGCCAATCAGGAGAGAGAGGGGGTCTGAATGAATGCAGGGAGCTGCAGCTTGACTTGGGTGCCCCCATCAACAGAAGAGAGGGGCCAGGAGCATGGAAGAGGGACCTGAGAAGTGGAGGATCATCATGCTGTTGAAGTCCCAAAGCCAATGGGGGATTAATTCCATAGGCATTCACCAGACACAAATACCTGCTTTGGGAGGAAAGACTCTCCAATGTCCCATAATAAGAGAAAAGACATGATGGTCGCGTCCAGCAACCCCCTTATAGTAAATACATGCCTGCTAGTCCAAACCAGGGAATGATGAAAGGATGGATCAGTGGAAACATGCACATGAGATGCACTTTTACACAGCGGTGATAACAGCAGCAATAAATTGTTTCTTTATTATCTCCATATAAAACACTATTGCTTTACACTATGACAATAAAAACATTGTGATTGGGAAAGCTAATAAAAAGGACAGAGGATTAGTAGATTTTATCAAATTTCCCAGCCCATTGCCCTGGTGGACCGTCTTCAGCTGCACAACAGTGCAATGTACATGCTGAAATTAAAAATGAAGCCTTGATATGCATGCAGAGAATTCAGTCCACGGTACCTGTCCAATCAGAGGTGTAGGAACAGGATTACCAAAGGATAGAAGCACCCCTGATCCCAGGGTATCAACAGGGCCTACTAGAATGCCTTTTGCAACATCAACACCTTAAGCAAGAATATGGTTAAATCCCTTACCTTAAAGGAAAAGGGACATGCTGGGATGGGTTAAAACTATATTAAATTCTCAGTTTTTGGCATTTTCAGCAGATGATTTATTCTCTTTCTGAGTATGCAGCTTATTTTTTTAATACTTGCCTATGTTTCAGTTTAAGCTGGTGCCATGGCTGCTGATTTCTCTTGCAGCATTCTATAAAGTCACCCTGGCTTGCAGGGACTAGAGTTGTGTCTTCCTACACTGTGTGCATCAATAGAAACACTCAGCTATGTAGCCTAGAATGCAGTGGAGGCTGGTGGTAATTTTTTATGTCGGGTCAGTGTTGGTGGGTCGGTCGGCCGGTCAGTACACTTACCCCATACATTGCGGGCACTCACGGGTGGCTTCCCCTGCTCTCCTTCATGGGCATCACGAGCAGCTTCTCCTTTCCCAGCTCGGCGGCTTCCGTCTCCTCCCTCCTCGGCAGCCAATCAGAACGCTTCTCCTTTCGGCCAATCAGGAAGCGTGTCTCAGACCCGCACTTTCTGATTGGCGGAGAGGCGATTCAGTCTAAGAATAGGGAATATTCATTCGCTATTCTCACACACCTGGGTGGGCTCGTAGCGCAGTGCTCTGCGCCCAGAGCCCACCCTATTTTGAAGCCTCTTAGAGCCCCAGGCTTTAATTGGTGCTAAAAAAAACACCCCGCATTGAAATCTATGGTCTGGCATCCTGAAAGGGGCCAGACGCATGGATAGTGGGTGGAGGCGGTGATGGATAGGGGAGGCGGCGCCCGTGCGCCCTTAATGGACGGGCCGCCTCCACCTCCCTACTTTTGGAAACCCTTTAAGAGCTGGGAGGGGTCGGCGCGAAGAGGTTATTGTGTTGAACTAAAAAACAGCTGAGGGTTCAATACTTCTTTATAGAAGTATGTTTGAGTGAAGGGGAGTTAGAAGTGGGGTTATTAGGAGTGGGAGGTTTAAGCAGGGGGCTTATGAATGGTTGGGTTCATTGCTAGAGGTTGAGCATCCTATCTCAACCTCTTTACCCTGAAGGAACCTTTAAATAATTTCCAGGTCTCAGGGAACCTCTGCTTTAAGTTTTTAATCATTATCTACAGTTCATAGTACATTAGCACAATCAGTACTTTCAGTACTTTATAGATATAATAAGACATGAATGAGGCATGAGAACTAGAGTGGATCGTTTGTAAGACCTCTCTGCTGTATATGATAGAATTATTTTCAGCAAAAATCATCAAATTAACATGAAATAAATAATAATAACCTACTATAAGCGCAACAGGTGAAAAGAAAGAGCAGCAGAGAATTAAATAGGTGGGTACCAATTTGATAGATAAAAGAAACTGTAATTGTGCCTGCTAAAGTCTCAAGATTACCTGCTTGCCACCACGGCCACAGTACATTTACTGCGGACGGGTGGCACAGCTAGGCTAAGCAATGTACCCATTCATCGCAGCCTTTTTTCTGGGTTTGGGGCATGCAAGTGTGCTGCCCCTGCTGCCCCGTGCTGTGATTGGACAGCGCATGAGTTTGCCAGCAGATTTCAGCCAATCATTTTCGCTGAAACCTGCTGATTGGCTGTGGCCAATCATAGCACAGAGTTCTTTGTGTATATATACACACAGAACTCTTTACACAGACAGCAATCTGGCTGTTTCTTCTCACTAAAATCAAATCTGACTTCAGGGAGAAAAGACAGCCAGATCTGTGAGTAAAAGCAGCACATTACACTTGGGCACACAGCTAACCCCTTGATTTCCCCATGATGTTAACCCCTTCCCAGCCAGTGTCATTAGTACAGTGTACAGAGTAAGGTATTATCATTAATCACTGTATTAGCGACGTAGCAGTTAGTAGCTAGTAGTAGCGATGGTCAGTTAGTGTCCCTCCTAGCCTAGCACAGCACTGAATAGCAAAAAATGCCCTGATCATGAGGTGGGTAAAACCTTCCAGAGGTCAAGTGGTTAAAGATGATCATGCACCAGTAGAATTTCTTACAAATATTCATATGAAATTTCTTGTCAGAAAATTCTTAGAATGTTTTTTTCTTGCCTTCATCAGTCAACTTTGAAAGACATTACAATTCCATCCACACCTGCTATTTAACTGTAATTATTAATTTATTATTGAGTTTTTAAACAGGTTTCATTACAATTTGTATGCGTTTTGGTGGATTTTTTCTGGAACAAAAATAACATAGACTTTTGTTTGGTCAAGAAAAATTTTGTTTGTTTGATTTTTTTTATCACTACAGTCAAAGAAGAGTGCCGTTTTGACTCCAATAATCATTAGAAAATCAAATAATGTTCCAAGAATAACATCTTCGTATGAAATGTTACTAGTGTACAGCCAGCTTGGGGGAAATTAGGCAATCTTCATCCCTCACCGGTGCTGGGCAGAATCAATTCTGATTGTCAAATGCTGCCACATACGTATTGACTTATCTGCAATTCTTTAATCGATAGAAAAGAATCTATCAGCGAATGACATGGTTTGCTTTAATTAGGATTTCAAGACAATTTAATCAAATTTACATTTCCAATGAGTCTGTATGAAAATACATCATACAGTGCATCTGGAAAGTATTCACAGCGCTTCACGTTTTCCACATTTTTTTAAGTTACAGCCTTTTTCCAAAATGGATTAAATTCATTACTTTCTTCAAATTCTACAAAAAATACCCTATAATCACAACGTGAAAGAAGATTGTTTAAAATCTTTGCAAATTTATTAAAAATAAAAAACAATCACATGTACATAAGTATTTACAGCCTTTGCCATGACACTCAAAATTGAGCTCAGACGCATCCGGTTTCCACTGATCATCATTGAGAGGTTTCTACAACTTGATTGGAGTCCACCTGTGCTAAATTCAGTTGATTGAACATGATTTGGAAAGGCACACACCTGTCTATATAAGGTCTCACAGTTAACAGTGCATGTCAGAGCACAAACCAAGTCATGAAGTCCAAGGAATTATCTGTAGCCCTCCGAGACAGGATTGTATTGAGGCACAGATCTGAGGAAGGGTACAGAAAAAGTTCTGAAGCATTGAAAGTCCCAATGAGCACAGTGCCCTCCATCATCTGTAAATTGAAGAAGTTTGTAACCACCAGGACTCTTCCTTGAGTGGGTCGCCTGGCCAAACTGAGCGATCGGGGGAGAAGGGCCTTAGTCAGGGAGGTGACCAAGAACCTGATAGTCACTCTGACAGAGCTCCAGTGTTTCTCTGTGGAGAGAGGAGAACCTTCCAGAACAACAACCATATCTGCAGCACTCCACCAATCAGGCCTGTTTGGTAGAGTGGCCAGATGGAAACCACTCCTAAGTAACAGACACATGACAGCCCGCCTGGAATTTGCCAAAAGGCATCTGAAGGACTCTCAGATCATGAGAAACAAAATTCTCTGGTCTGATGAGACAAAGATTGAACTCTTTATTGAACTCTTTGGCCTGAATGGCAAGTGTCATGTCTGGAGGAAACCAGGCAGCCTATGCCATCCCTACAGTAAAGCATAATGGTGGCAGCATCATGCTGTGGGGATGTTTTTCAGGGGCAGAAACTGGGGGCATAAATTACACATCTAATTTCTTGACTACCAATCAAATTTTTGGAGGCCCTGGAGTGATTACTGAACTTCAGTATTTGCGAGGAGCCTTACATATCTGTGTAAATTTTCCTTTTATTAAAGATGAGAAAAAAGGCTCCAATTCTTAGAGCATACATGCATATTTTAGTTATTAGTAACCTCAGTCTTAAGTAATACATTCATATCTATATTCCATCCAACAAATTAATCAAAATGTGTTACCTCTCTCGGTCATGAACTCAAGAACTAACGTACCCCAGATTCGTAATCCCAAGGATGGTAATAAGAATGCTAACCTTTCTTATCCCTTCCCTCTTTCCCCTTTCCTATTATTATTTTAAAAAAAAAGAAAAAAGAAAAAAAAAAAAAAGGAAGAAGGGGAGGGGGAGGGGAAAACGAAACATCACCACCACCAAAGAAAAAGAAAAGGGAAGGGGGGGAACACAAAGTGACCGGTACATCTTTCTCCTCCCCGTCGCCCTCAATGGAGCCAAATTAAATTCAGGGAGACATTGCTCTCTCCCCTCAGTTATTAGGGTTCACAACAATGAGAGAATGAGAGTCCTTCCCTCCTCTGAGTTGATGAAAAGGTTCCATTGGGGCCATGTTTTGTCTTATATCTGTCGTTTCCGCCTGGTTGTCCAAACCAAATCTTCCAATCAATTCAATTCTTCCACCTTTCTAAGCCATAATCCCACTGAGGGTGGTCGGGTCTGCTTCTAGGCTAGGGGGATACAAGATTTAGCCACATTCAAGAGGTGGCACATAATAAAATTTTTGTGAGTCTTACAGTCATGCAGAAGAAAAAAAGTTGGGTCTTCGGGAATCTCAGTATCACTAAATTCTTGAATGATCCTTCGGACCTCTCTCCAGTAGTTCGCGATTCTGGGACATGACCAGAAGAAATGTAGTAGTGTCCCTCGCTCCCTCCGACAGTGCCAACATTGATCAGAGACATTTGGGAAATATCTATGGAGGAGGGCCAGGGTTCGATACCATTGGGAAACAATCTTGTAGTTTGTTTACTGCATTTTAGTACAGATTGAAGATTCAAATATAGAGTGGATTATGTTAGCCCGCTGTTCCTCTGTGAACGTTGTATCCAAATCCAGCTCCCATTTCTGGAAGAATGGCATTTGGAAGTTTTCAGAAGGTGCTACTAATAAAGTGTATATTTTTGAAATAGTGTGAGAGAGTGGTCCTCCCTCAGTACAATATTTTTCAAAAGGGAATACATTTAGCTCAAAAACATCTGGAGTGTGTAAAGTATGTAAATAATGTCTCAATTGGGCTGCTCGTCAGAAGTCCAGCTGATATTGATAAACTCCAGAGGTTAATATTTGAAAAGTAGGCCCTGGAGCACCAGGACAATTGAAATACCCACAAAATGACCACATTTTGGAAAGTAAAGACCCCAAGGTATCTTCTAAGAAGCACAGGGAGACTTCTGAAGACTTATATTTTTTACCAGAAGTTTTTGGAATGTGTGGGAAAAAAATGAAAATGTATTTTTTTTTTTTTACACAAAATTGTCAATTAATAGGATATTTCTAACACACAGCATAGACATTCTTAGACTAACAACTCAAAACTCATTCTGCTACTTTTCCTGAGTATTAAATCCCACATGTGTAAGAAGACCTTTTCAATGTTTTGGATCGATTATGTATCCGACATTGCAACCTGTGTATCACAAAATCAGCCAACACTGTTTAGGAAACAATGTAGTGCAGCTTCACCTACAGCAGTCCCTGTTCCTAAAAGCCAAGCAGGCCTAACCTACCGGTATGTGGCTGCCCCCATAGCACAATGTTCACTCACTGGCCACAAAATTACAGGAGGTTGAACAAAGGGTAAACCAAAGGGTGCCTGTGGTTTCTATAATGCAGTGTCCACAGAGGATGGGTGTCTCGCAAGAATGAAGCCAGTGGGATGTACATATGAGTCAGTACTGGTGTCAGACAGAGATAAAGGGGGTTATTTAGTAAAGGAAAACCCACTTTGCACTGCAAGTGCACTTGGAAGTAAAGTTGCTGTAGATCTGAGGGGGACATGCAAGGAAAATAAAAAACAGCATTTTAGCTTGCACATGATTGGATGATAAATTCAGCAGAGCTTCCACTCATTTCAGATCTACCCCTTAGATTTAGAGTGACTGCACTTCCAAGTGCACTTGCAGTGCAAAGTGGATTTGCCTTTCGTAAATAACCCCCAAAGTCAGCAAACAGGAAAAGCAGGGGTGCAGGCAGAATAAAGGAACATAGTCAATAAACAGGCCAGAGTCAGTACAGGCTGCAGGCAGCAGAAAGAGTCCTGGTCAAAGTATTGATCCAGGTAGAAACATCAGGCTTATGGCCTTGGTCAGGTAAGACTGGACAAAGGTGCAGAGGCTTCTTCCCACCCAATGTTCTTTGAAACCTCTGGTATTACAAGACCCAAAGGAAAACAAAAATGCTGTTTTCTCTACTTGGAAACACTACTCTGGAGCCCCTCACAAACATGAGACTCCTGTGTTGTCTTGAATCCCACTACTACAGTGACAGGGCAAAAAATCGGTCCAGGAGGCAGACTAAAGACCTGGGGGATTAACATGCCAAGGTCAGTTCAAGTGGCAGGCATAGGCATAGTCAATTAACAGGCTGAGATGCATTCAGGTGGAATGCATACACTTGGTCGATAAACAGGCCAGGGATCAGGCAGAGACATTGCTGATTAAAAGGCCAGGGTCAGTTTAAGTGATAGGCAGAGACAAATAGGTCCAGGCAACAGGCAGAAATGTGGCAGGAAAATGGCAGGTAACAGACACTGAAGAAATATCTTTACCATACTTCACTAAAAGCGTACAGTAGTGATGTATGGTAGATACGGAAGCACTCTCCTATAAGGAGGCCAAGCTGGAAGGGATATTGGGGACAACAGTATCAGGTATAATGTCGAATTCTGTTTTTGGAGCATACAGGACATTTTTTGGAGGTTTGCTTGGGTAGGAGGGATGATATTGGGAATTGTCTTTCATGCAGCCAGCTCACTGCATCAGAGTGTTGTAGATTTTGTGTTGTAGAATTTTATTAAGATGTATTCAATATGTTCAATATGTATTGTCACAGAGCCGGCATCGGTGAAGGACCATTGGTAGTGAAAATCTCCCTGTGGATGTGGAGAGGTGTCCGCCCTGCAAAGATATGTCTTCCAGCGAGGGGCCCTTGCGTTATGCGCAGATTTGTTCCTTTGGTGGGGATATGTTCGCTCTGCGAAGACATTATCGGTATTGATACCTATCTGCTTTTACGGAGGGATGTACACTCGTGTCTTTCTATGTGTCTGATCACCACGTGGAAAGACCATAGCATGTCCCTGCAGATATCCTCGCTTCCATAGAAATGGTAGTATAATCTGGCTATGCATTGTTCTCTGAACAATGCAGAATAAGGATTCGCGCCAATGGTAGAAGCGGGAATGTGTGCGCGAGCTTGGTCGGAACAGCGTTCAAGATTTCTTAGGCGCCAATCTCACTACTCGTGGGTTTCTTTGTTAACTGTAGAAGCACAGTTTTCAAGTACAAATGGCAGGAAAATGTGCACACTGCTCTGCACAGACACAACCAGATACTCCCCTAGTCATTGTTCTTTTTGAATATTGTTACCTAGGACTGTCTGCGGAGCTTCCAATGTGAAAGCTACTGTGTCTGTTTTACTTGGTAACCACCAAGTGCGCTCAATTGCATTATCCAAAAGAGCTGAAAAGTGCGCTTATTAGTGCAAGCAAAGTTGATTGCACATAGTGTACATTCATTTCCACAACAGTATGGCAAGCCAGCCCGGGTACGGGGCTTTCTTGATAGATGAGGGATGTGGCAATCTTCTTCTGATAGTGTAAAAAGGTGACGGGTCTTTGTGTGGATTTCTGATAGATGATGCAGGAATTGTACAGAGCCAAGTGGAAAAGGTAGAAGGATAGTTTTTATACCAATGGATCGATCTTCTGGTGTGTAAGTAGGGCTGTAACCTTTGATCATTTAATTCACTCCCCCCAAGAACAGGTTGTAGTCGTGTATGCACTTAAATTTTTGGAAGGGACCTTGATTTTCCAATGAGATGTTGTTGTAGATAGAGTAAAGGACATACACATCTTGTTTGTCTCCCCACTTAAGGGCCAAGATCTCCTCACTTGTCAAACTGGCGGACCCCCCCCCCCCCCCCGTTCAGCCTGGTGGAAACCAGTTGTTGTGGGAAGCCCTTCTGATTGGGTTGAACCGTGCCACAGGCTACAGTTTTAGTGAGATAAAGGTGGCAGAAAAGGGGCAGGCTTGTGTTAAAGTTGTCCATGTAGAGGTGGTACCCCTGATTGAAGAGGGGTAATACAAGTTCTCACACAATTTTTTTGCTACTCACCATATAGGCTGGGCAGTCAGGGGCTCTAGCTGGTTGTCCTTTCCTTCATAAACATGGAGCTTGTACTAATACTGTGTGGCCCTTTCGCAGAGTTTGTACAATACATCTTCACCCCATATCTGGCTCGTTTATTTGGGATGTATTGTTTTAGGCCCAGCCTCCCAGTAAAATGGATGAGGGACTCATTGACACATACTGTATGTTGCTTGCCAGGACAATGCTTTTCAGAAACATTTTGGTTAAAATAATTGCGCAGTGGCTGAATTTTTTTACGTTTTCTATACCTGGGGGGCCGGGTGATTTTTGGGAGGGCACAGGAAATTGTTGTTGTAGTAGTAATTGTTGTTGTAGTATAGAAATTGCATAATTATTTTATAGTGGGTCCTGGACATAGTGGCAGAATACAGTGGCATATGATGAATGGAATGTATGGACTAATAAGCCTGTAGTTAATTTTTTTGTTAGTCCCATATTGAGTGTGATGTCAAAAACACTTTAAACTCTTGAATTGTAAGGGGTTTCCACCCAAATGGACGGGCATAAATGGAACTGGGCTTTTGGGCGATAAATTGCTGGGCAAAAAGATCGCATTGATTCACAACCGAATTCATGAAAGCTTCCATGAAAAATAAATGAAGAAAACAATGGGCGTAAAATTTGGGGTTTCTGCCTGAATGTCTGGCTGCACTAAGCTGTGCTCCTAAATTTGAAGGTAGCCACACAGGATTTAAGAGTGCCTCTGGGACACTAGTATAGGCCCTAATCCTTGGTGGCTGACGTGACATCCCAATACTACTACTTCATCTTTCACTTGGTTGAACTTACTTCACTGCTGGTGTTAGCCATGTCACAGGGAGGTATTGAGCTGGTGGTCGTTTCCTGCTGCTCCCCTGAGTGCCTCATTCTTTTTGTTGGGACCCTCTCATCCTCTGAACCAGATACTGAACCTCTGTTGTTCACGAGTTCCTATTCAGAATCTGAGTCTGACAGTGAGATCAGCGCACACTGTATGATGGTAAATAGGTCCCGGTGACAGGCGGCAGTAAAGAGGGACATTGAAGTGGATGGCAGTACGATCCTGTGCTAAAACTGTAAATGTCTCTTATAGTCTCTGGTGACGCTAACGGCTCCTTCTCTTCTCACAAACAGATCTCTGTGTGAGGAGAAGGAACCAGAAGCCGCACATGCGGCTTCTGTTTACATTTTCACTTTGTCCTGATTGGACACTGGTATCACATGGTACAGGACTGATTTCATTGGTCCTGTACCATGTCATGTGATCTGCTGTGTCAGGGACACACACCAATCACAAGGCTTGCGGGCGTGTGCTCTAGGAGCCTTGCACGAGCCCCTGATGCAGGGCAATGCATGGAAACTTTGATGCTTTTGGGTCAATTTATTTTCACATTTTTACTGCAATTACAGTTTCAATCTATCTTTAATAGCCTTTTAAACATTTTCAGGATGTGTATTAAACCCCCTTTATCTGGAATAAAACATTACAGTTGTTACTATATTCGTAAGGACCAATGTGCTGTAATTTCTATTTCTGGAAGTAGACATGGTCTCAATTTGGACTACGTTTTTATTTGAACTAGACATACTTTTTCCTGATCCTTTTTCTTTATTAACCACTTCAGCCCCAGAAGATTTTACCCCCTTCCTGACCAGAACACTTTTTGCGATTCGGCACTGCGACGTTGCACCCAAACAAAATTGACGTCCTTTTTTTCCCCACAAATAGAGCTTTATTTTGGTGGTATTTGATCACCTCTGCGGTTTTTATTTTTTGCGCTGTAAACAAAAAAAGAACGACAATTTTGAAAAAAAAAAGCAATATTTTTTACTTTTTGTTATAATAATTATCCCCCAAAAATATATAAAAAAATAAATTTTTTCCTCAGTTTAGGCCGATATGTATTCTTCTACATATTTTTGGTAAAAAAAAATCGCAATAAGCTTATATAGATTGGTTTGCGCAAAAGTTATAGCGTCTACAAAATAGGGGATAGTTTTTTATGGCATTTTTATTATAATTTTTTTTTTATTAGTAATGGCGGCTATATGCGATTTTTAACGTGACCGCGACATTATGGCAGACACATCGGACACTTTTGACACTATTTTGGGACCATTGTCATATATACAGCGATCAGTGCTATAAAAATGCACTGATTTACTGTGTAAATGACACTGGCAGGGAAGGGGTTAAACACTAGGGGGTGATTAAGGGGTTAAGTGTGTCCTAGGGAGTGATTCTAACTGTGGGGGGGATGGGCTTCCACTCACATGACAGCGATCACTGCTCCCAATGACAGGGAGCAGTGATCTCTGTCATGACATAAGGCAGAACGGGCAAATGCCTTGTTTACAGGCACTTCCGCGTTTTGCGGATCTGTGACATGATCACGGGGAGACCGGCGGACATCAAGTCCGCCGGTCCAGCGGGCACAGTCACGCTGTATGCGGCGGCGCACGCGGGCGCCCACTAGCCCCAACAATTAAAGTGGATGTACAGGTATGCCCATTTGCTCACCGCTGCCATTGTGCCGACGTACATAGGCGTGCAGCGGTCGGTAAGTGGTTTTAACTTTGGATAGGAAAACATTTTTTTTTCTGCCAGTAAATACCTTATGCAGCCCACTTCCTGTTTCTTGTCTGGTCATTAGGCTTATGACATCATGCACAGCTCTCTCTCTCACTCTCGTGAGTTTGCCAGGAAGGGAGGAGGCATGAATCATAGGTGGGCCAATGAGAGCTGAAGGGCTGCAGAGCTGGAGGTGTGCTTCTGTGTGTCTGTGTAAATCCAGGAAGTGAACAAGCAGCAGCTTTGGCTGCCCACAGTTAAAATGGATGCAGCCAGACTTAGTGGAGGGAGATTTCTGCAGCATATTTGGCAAGTACAGAATCACAGAATGGCAAAAATGTTTTTTTTATTACAAATTATGTGAGCAGACTGCAGTTCCTCTTGAATTTTACCCTCATCTGTAAAGTGGAGGTCCAGTGCTTTGCACCAGATACAACCCTTTGGGGACAAACGATTGAGCTGTTAGCAGGACTCAGGTACTTAAAGGAAATAAAACATTAAAGCCCAATACCAGTTTGGGCTGCCAGTTTTCTCCTGCCCTTCTTGGACCTCTTTTTATAAATATATAGTACATACCTTAAATCCAGCTGTTTTTTTAATCGGACTCTCCTTCAGCACAAGCGATCCTCAATATTGTGGAGAACAGTATTCACATAGTGATGTTTGTGTCCTATTCTCTGCAACTTTATACTGTGAGCCCAGGTTGGGTAATGACATAAACCCAGAGGGTGTGTCTGTCTATGATACTCTGGGCTCACAGAAGTGGGCATTGACTAGGAAACCACCAAAGATGTTGTGACCTGCACTTGGGGATAGAAGGGTACAACCAAGCTGGATATTCACTAGTAGCATTTCATTTTGGATTGTTCATTTTAAGAACATTCTTCTGATTTTCTAATTGCTAGTGGGATGAAATCGATTTTAATTTTTGACCACCATGACGAGAAAATTGGAAGGAAAAAATTTTCTTCAATGAACAAATTTCTAATAGAGTATGTGGTGTTCATTCTGTAAAGTCCCTTATCTTCAAAATGAAATATAGGAAGCAAACAAAATTTTTAACTACTTTCGAACGTCATTCACAAAGTCGTTGAATGTACTGAGAATATTAATGTAAATTTTTGTATTCATTTTTGTTTGAAAATCTACAAGCCTATAGTTTTAGCCTGTTCACAGCTTGTCAAGCAATCCAGAATATAGTCACATCAAAGCTTTGAACACTTCCAAGCACATTACAATAGGCTCTCTCCAACCCAGGGACTAATCCTTAAAATCGTACACAAAGTTTACATAAGACTTTTAAAATTCTTGAAGATAAGCCTTTGTATTTTATACTCAGAAACACAAATTACTCTATTATTTGCAGTGCCCATTATCTTTATTGTTTCTTGGCATCTTGCCTATCTAGGTTGGACATCCTACTTCGAATTAATTTACAATACAATCCTTTTTCTGTTTGGTGTTTTCCACTCTGTCGCTCATTTTATATCCATAATTCTATCTAAAGATAAGTGTTTAACACACATAGTACTTCAGCACCAATTATAGAAGCAATTTTAATCTACAAAGAAAGAATAATTGGAATTCTATTTGATACAATAAAGCAGCGGTTAACACTGACGCCATATGTTCCTTTGGTAACATTCTGGCTGGGACCTTCTACCTGGAGTATGTTCTGTGGAACAACATTTATCATATTTGCTTGAACACAATAAAAATCTCTGGGTTTATGTAAGAATCATTCTGCTATAAGGTTATATATTAGCTTGTAAAAAAATTAAAGTGGACCTAGCATCAGACATTTTTTGCATGTTAAAGAGGAGCTCTAGGCTCCCCCCCAAAAAAAAATTAAAGTCAGCAGCTATAAATACTGTAACAAACGGCCAAAATTGAACTTTTTGGCCTTAAAGCAAAACGCTATGTGTGGTGGAAAACTAACACTGCACATCACCCTGAACACACCATCCCCACTGTGAAACCTAGTGGTGGCAGCATCATGTTGTGGGGATGCTTTTCTTCAGCAGGGACAGGAAAGCTAGTCAGAGTTGAGACTGGGGCGGAGGTTCACCTTTCAGTAAGGCAATGACCCTAAACATACAGCCAGAGCTACAATGGAATGATTTAGATCAAAGCATATTCACGTGTTAGTATGGCCCAGTCAAAGTCCAGACCTAAATCCAATTGAGAATCTGTGGCAAGACTTGAAAATTGCTGTTCACAGATACTCTCCATCCAATCTGAGCTTGAGCTATTTTGCAAAGAAGAATGGGCAAAACGTTCACTCTCTAGATGTGCAAAGCTGGTAGAGACATCCCCAAAATGACTTGCAGCTGTAAATGCAGTGAAAGGGGGTTCTACAAAGTATTGACTCAGAGAGGCTGAATACAAATGCACGTCACACTTTTATTTATAAAAAAAATTGAAAACCATTTATCATTTTCCTGCTACTTCACAACTTTGTGTTGGTCTATCGAATAAAATCCCAATAAAATATATTTACGTTTTTGGCTGCAAAATGACAAAATGTGGCAAATTTCAAAGGTATGAATACATTTTCAAACTACTGTGTGTATATATATATATATATATATATATATATATATATATATATACAGTATCTCACAAAAATTTTTGTAAATATTTTATTATATCTTTTCATGTGACAACACTGAATAAATGACTGAAATTATCATGATGGAATATTGCCCTGCGGCCCAGTCTCCGAGGCCTCCAGTAATGTAAAATAATGTGACCAATCCGTGAAAGGTGGTCATTGTCTGCAAATAATGCGTCTGACACCTTCGCTAAGAGAGCCCTCTGCAATGTGGTATGGAGTCCAGGCCACTGGTTAGTTGTGCAGCTCAGAAGCTCCTGGTAGTGTCGGTGAATATGAAATTGTGTGTTTCAAGTTCTAAGATTAACCCCCTTCTTTCCTTCACATAAGGCCTTCCAGGCACTACATGGAAGTCTTTCAGGAATGGAAAGTTACATTTAGGGGGGACAAGTTGGTGGCAGCTGTCAGAGTTTTGTTCCTTGCAACTGCATGCTCTGATGGCCTAAAGAAATCTTGAGGTCTTCTTGCATCACTTTCAATACAGGTTTGGTGCCTACTGTTGGTGATGAAAGGAGAATGCCCCCCATCTGGTGCTATTTTTGGGTGGCAGGAGCATCTGGCCATCTCATACTTCCTATCGCCTTTACATATTTAAAGATTGCATAACAAGTACTTACTTCCTGGTTTGTTTTGGGTTTGGTTATGCTTTAATGGTCTTTCTGACAAAGAATGTCAAGTGTTGGCCGATATCTCAATAGTTGTTAAACAGTTAAGCAGAGTCATTAGCTAATCTGCAAAATAGATAGATACATCTAAACAGGACTATGAAGACACCTTAAATAAAAGTCATTCTGTACCACAAAGTCATAAAATACATAATATACTTTATTATCACAAAGATAAAAGTATTACCATAAGGTCTAAAATTGTTTTACAGGGGAAATAAGAGGACAAAGGGACTCACTGGACTTCACTCTCAATGAATAACAGGGTCACAAATGATAATCCATCCAAAACATATATCTCTATTAATTTGGTCTTAAAGTCCTTAGTATCAGTCACCATATGTTATCTTGCCTATACTACTAATCAAACAACATGGTAAATAATAGTGTTACAGATTTTGCATATCAAAAGTCTGCTTCTTCAGACACAGCGACCCACAAATCTCTTCAAACTATGTACAAAGAAAATCACATATTAGTATTAATATAATAATAATCCACCAGAGTAGTTTAAGACAAAGGAAATGCTTACATTTGAAAAAATATGGACAATTTATGGTGCATTTTTAATGTCTCTTATATTCATTATCTCATCCTAAATGTGTTTCCAAATTGGTCCTTATTGCAGGGGGTTATAAGGGGTTAATAAGAGGGGAGATTAGGTAGGGGAGGGGGTTAGACTCAGCACCTGTAGTAACAAGCCACTCAAAAGCCACCAATCACATACAATGCCTTGAAAAAGTATTCATACCCCTTGAAATTTTTCACATTTTGTCATATTACAACCAAAAACGTAAATGTATTTTAGTAGGATTTTATGTGATAGTGGCACATAGTAAAGTGGAAGAAAAATTATAAATGGTTTTCAAATTTTTTTTACAAATAAAAATCTGAAAAGTGTGGCGTGCATTTGTCAATACTTTGTAGAACCACCTTTCACAGTAATTACAGCTGCAAGTCTTTTTGGGTATGTCTCTTCCAGCTTTGCACATCGTCTTTGCAAAATAGCTCAAGCTCTGTGAGATTGGATGGCGAGCGTCTGTGAACAGCAATTTTCAAGTCTTGCACAACTAATAGGGCGTACACACGGTCGGACTTTGTTCGGACATTCCGACAACAAAATCCTAGGATTTTTTCCAACGGATGTTGGCTCAAACTTGTTTTGCCTACACACGGTCGCACAAAGTTGTCGGAATTTCCGATCGCCAACCACGCGGTCACGTACACCACGTACGACAAGACTAGAAAAGGCCGGTTCAGAACCAAGCGCGGCACCCTTTGGGCTCCTTTTGCTAATCTCGGGTTATTAAAAGTTTGGTGAGAGACGATTCGCGCTTTTTCAGACTCGTGGCTTTCAGATCGTTTTCTGCCGTTCAGTTTGTGCTTGTGGGTTTGTATCTGCTCTTCAGTGCGTGCAGTCGGTTCGTATCAGAGTTTTCTGTGTGAGCTTGCCTGCTCGTTGCTGTTTTTCAGGTCGCTCTTCACAGGCCTTGCTGTTCTTCGGTGCGTTCTGTTACTTCGTTCTGAGCAGCCGACCGTTTTCTAGCCATGTTTCGTATGCGTACTCCTCGTAGAGTTCGTGCTGTGCGGGGGCTTGGTGTTGGGGTCCTGACCTTGACACAAGTCCAGTCTATGAACAGGGTGGGGAGGAGTTCATGGACCAAGAATTGGTTGCTTCAGCGTGACCAGTTCTGTCATATACCTTTGCTCCGTGAGATCCGTGAGAATAATCCTGATGATTTCAGGAACTTTCTTAGGATGACGGACCCCGTATTTCACCGTTTGTTGGCTTCGCTGACCCCCTATATCAGCAGGCAGGATACCTGCATGAGGCAAGCCATCACTCCGGAGCAGAGGTTGGTCGCTACCCTGCGGTATTTGGCCACAGGGAGAAGCCTGCAGGACCTCAAGTTCTCGACAGGCATCTCCCCCCAGGCTCTGGGGATCATTATCCCAGAGACCTGTTCTGCCATCATCCAGGTCCTGCAGAAGGAGTATATGAAGGTAAGATTTTTATCCTTTTATATCACATTTTATTGTCTTTAATGTTTGATAATATATTGTATTTCTTTCCTCATTCCCTAATTACCATGCTTGTAATATGCTGTGAATGTCCCCTTTGTCCTCATGCATGCTGGATTTTTATGTAATTATTATTTAAGGTCCTTCATACATATTTGCCCTTCAATAACCTCCCCAGCATGGTGTCTCCTAGCCCTATATTCACCTCATGTAGTCACTTAACAATGTATTTTATCTGCTCCATTGTAGTGCTTTACCCCAAACACCCCCTAAAATGTTTGGTAATGTTATTTTTTATTTAAATTCAGGCAGAGTGCCAGAGGCTTTTTTTTGTGGTGTCCCCAAATAATTTTTAGTAACCCTCCCTCCCCCCAACTGCTAAGTCAGCTGATCCCAATTCTCTATCCTCAATCATCTATCTGCTGACTTTGCCAAACCCATACACACTATACCCATCTCTTTACTGGTCAGATTTATGGATGAATTCCCCAAAGCATGTAGTGCAAGGGCCTGCCTGTATACTTTACAATGGTACTGTTTAAAGTTTTTGTATCCTATTATTATCTTGATAGGTAATAGCAGAATGTCCAAATGTCCTCAAATGTGTACAGTGTGTATTTATATCTTTGTATTCAGACACTTCTTACCTGTCTAGTGGGCTGCCAATAGTGTAACTAAGGAGGGGCTGTTCAAAGTAATACCCATTATTTAGGCATTCATCTCTCAATGAAGTGAAGAGGGTTACCTGTCCAAGATTTCCACACACCCCATAATGTTAGAAATGGCCCATGAGAGGGGGGGGGAGGGAGAATATGATAGGTGTACCTTATACTTTGGCCTTGTTAAATTCCCCTTAATAAATGCTATCTGGAGGTTGCCCCATAATGTTTGTGTCTAATCTGCTTGCCATGTTTCAGAGTAAAAATAGTAATGTTTATTGTTTTTTCCTCAACAGTTTCCTTCCACGCCACAGGAATGGCAGACTGTGGCCTCCCACTTTGCCCAGCGGTGGGACTTTCCTAACTGCGGAGGGGCAATTGATGGGAAACACGTCCACATCGTCCCACCACCCAACTCGGGGTCGTACTATTATAATTACAAGGGGTTTAATAGTATAGTGATGTTGGCGGTGGTGTCGGCTAATTACGACTTCTTGTATGTGGACGTGGGGAAGAATGGCCGGATGTCCGATGGTGGAGTCATCGCCCAGACGGAGTTCTACAGGCGTCTCCAGAATGGCAGCTTGGACTTGCCAGCTCCAGAGGACAATGTTGAAGGACTCCCATTTGTGTTCGTTGCTGATGAAGCATTTGCGCTGGGGGACCACCTGATGCGGCCATTCTCGATGAGGACCCTCACCCCGGAACAGAGGGTTTTTAATTACCGGCTGGCCAGAGCCCGAAGAGTGGTGGAGAACACATTTGGAATCCTGGACAGCCGGTTCCGCCTATTTCTGACACCTATCCATATGGCGGAGTATAAACTGAACCATATAATACTTGCGTGCTGTGTTCTCCATAACTTTTTACGGAAACATTCGGCCAACTATGTTGGCTCAGTTGGGCCTGAGGCTGGAATCCTACATCAAACCACACTGACGGCACTTGAAAGTGGCCGTCCTGGCTTGCCCTCCCTGAGTGCCCGTGATGTCCGGTTACGATACCTGGAGTTCTTTGCGGGTAGGGGGGCTATCAATATGCCAGACAATATGTGAAGCCTTTTTCAAATAAAAAAAAAAAAAAAAATCTTTGTGGACATTTACTGCTTGTGTTTGTTTGAGCTGACCCTGACAGAAATGTGTGGAGTCCAGAAAATGTCGTGATTGTGTAACCTTATACAAAGCACTGTTGGCTGTTATTTACTAAATGCAAAAACACATTTCACTACAAGTGCACTTGCAACTGCACTGAAACTGCACTTGTAGTGCAAAGTGGATTTGCCCTTAGGAAATAACCCCCATTTTCTCATAAAACAACAATTACATCACCCCAAAAGTGTTGTAGCATTGAGACAATAATCCACACATTCTTGATTAACAATCTTTTTAATACCTGCACAATCACATGTGCATTTATCAAAGGTTTTGCTGACAAACCAACATGTTTGTTGTCTAACAATTTTTGTGGTGGCATTATCCCAAATCAAAATGTCCATTTTATAGAAAACAGGCCTGTGTAAAACCAACAAGAAAGACACAAATCTTGATCTTACAAAGTTCACATTTGGTAGAACTTGAAGGCAATATCAGACATGAGTATTTAGGAACTGTGTTTGATATAGCGTTCAGATGGGGGGAAGTCACCCCAGGAAAAGCCAAATTCGGAAGATGCACACAAATTTCCCAATGTCAACATGTACTACTTGCCATCACGGGGGATCAAGGGATGTGTTTTGGGGGAGCAAGCCCTTCCTCACCGCTACTTTATTATTGAGGAAGGGGTTGCACCCCCAAAACGCGTCCATTGATCTCCCGTGATGGCAGATAGCACATGTTAACACACTGTGTGCATCCTCCAAATTTGGCTTTGGGAAAAATCACAAAAACATTTAGCACATTGTAGCACACAAAAGAAGAAAGTGATTTGGAGGGGTTTTAAACTCGCCCCAAAACATCAATGATGTTTTTATATTTTGGAATAACATCATTGATGTTTTGCTTGATGATTTCCAATTGTAAATTACACCCCATGATCTCCCCGATCGGGATCTGGGCACTTTCGGATGTGAAAGGATCTTCATCCACAACCTCACGATCACCTAAAAAGAGAGGAACCCCAAAATAAATTTGGTTTAAAAAAAATGCCGCCATCCATCTCTTATCTGAGCCTGTGGTCGCAGACACTCACCTGTTGTGGTGACTAGTTCCACCACGTCTTCATCCTCCTGCTCAGCTTGTGTTGGGGGGATTTCACCTTCTTCCAGAGGGGGGGGGCTCTGGTCTCCTCAGATGAGGGGTGTCCTCAAAGTCTTTTCTCCCCTATGTCAAACAAAAATGGTATAATTAGCACACAGATATTTAATGTCAGAACTAATAAGTAATAAACACAAAAAGAATAGGAACACAGCACAACTACTTACTTTTTTGCAGCACTCTCCGGATCTTTCGGTACTGCTCATGTTCTCGCTTCCTGAGCTGATCTTTCGATCGTCGTACCCCGAATTTCCGGTGCAGACTCCTGACCACTTTCGCCATGATCTTGGCCTTTCGGACATTGGGGTTGGAGTAAGGCCCATACTTTCCATCATAGTCGGACTTCTTCAGGATGTCCACCATCTCCAACATCTCCCCAAAGGACATATTTGAGTCCCTAAATCTCCTTCTGGATTGGGACGTTTCAGGCTCCGGCCTTTCCTCCCCCTCCTCCTCGTTGCTACAATTAGCACGCACCTGCTGTCTATCCGCCATGTGCTCTTCCCCCACTGAAAAGGGGCGGGGAATAGACTAGAAAGAACGTCAGGGGCGGGCGGAGTTATACGCATGCGCAGTGTGTATAAAGCGTAACACACGTGCGTCTTACGTACGATCTGTGAGCGGAGGAAGGAGCATCGGAGACGCCGATCGTGATAACAAAGGTAAGATCTAAACTTGCGCCTATACTGCTTCGAAATGGAAGCCTATATTGTAACAAGATTAGGGGAGTTTTGCCTGACATTAGGGTTTGTCTTGTGTTGTGTCTTGCAGAGAAAATGGATGGGTTCAACGACCAAAATTTCCTGCCCCTGTTCATAGACAAGTACAGGGAGCTGCCCTGTCTGTGGCAGGTCAGACACCCCCACTATAACCACAAACAGAAGAGGCAGGCAGCGCTGGAGAAACTGCTGGAGTTGGTGAAGCCGGTGGTCCCCACAGCAACCATCCCCTATTTAAAAGCTAAAATTGGTGGCCTGAGGAGCACTTATCTTAGGGAGTGCAAGAAGGTCACGGATTCCCAGAGATCAGGAGCTGGAGCAGATGACGTTTATGTCCCCAGGCTGTGGTACTATGAGAGACTGCGATTTCTGTCAGACCACACTGAAGTCAGGGAATCCCTCTCAACCCTTCCTTCCACGCTTCCTTCCATACCAGCTGAGGCTTCCGATGTCCAACCTGGGCCTTCCAGCCAGGAAGAAGTGGAGGAGCCCAGCCGGAGCCAGGTATAGCATTCCTCTACAGATTTCAGGACAATAAATAAATGATGTTTACTAGACGTTATTATTGATCACTAATTGCTGATTGAAAAAAGTGTTTTACATATCAATAGACAGTAGTGGGCACCCAGAATTGGGACAAAAATGAAAAATGCTGGGCTCAGAAGGATAGTCTGTTATATTTGTTAACATTCAATTTGCAGCAGTCAGGAGGTGAAAATTGTGTGTGATTGATGAAAACAATACTAAAACTATGTCCCTTTTTCATACACAGGAAGACCTCAGCCAGGAGGAGGCTGTGGAATGTGGCAGTCAGGAGGAGGCGGGGATTAGTGGCAGCCAGGAGGAGGCGGGGATTAGTGGCAGCCAGGAGGAGGCGGGGCTAAGTGTCAGCCAAGAGAAGCCTGGGACCAGTCGCAGCCTGACTGAGTCTCAGGTCCCTCCCCTCCGCCTTCCATACAAAAGGGCCAGGAAGGCCACTCCGAGTCCCGTGCAGGATTCAGCGTACAGGCTGATCCAGGAGGCTTCTGCGTCCCTACGAGCCTTCCCCAGTCCTGAAGAGGCCTTTGCCTGCATGGCTGCCACCAAATTGCAGGGCATGCAGGAGGGTCAACGCAGGCTCTCTGAGGACCTGATTTATAAAGTCCTACGTAAGGGGTTGAGTGGGGAACTAACACCCAAGACGGATGTCATTGAGATCGACGATCCTCCTCCTCCTCCTCCTGCTGCCACAACTCCACCACCACAGCCACAGCGTGGAAGGAAGCGTGGAAAGAAGACCAAAGAGTGATGACCCTGGGTTCAGTCTGGTCTGACAGAAGATGCAGTCTCTTGTATGACCACAGCCTGGGGACACAGATGTCATCTGCTGCTTTCCGGATCTCTGGGACTTCTGGACCACACTGCCCTCCCTTAGATAAGGACTCCTCAGGCCACCAAGTTTGCTTTTAAATAGTTGATGTCTGCCCTGGGGGTCCAAGGCTTCACCCACTTCTGCAGTTTCTTCAGCTTTGCCTCCCTCTTTGTTTAGTTGTGAGTCCTTAATAAAATTTTTTAGGTAAGTTATACTCTCCTGTGTGTGTTTTCATCCAAAAAGGACAGTTTGTTGGTGACGATTCAGGTACATTTATAACATAAAATGTGAAATTAACAAGGGACAACAACACCAAACAATCTCCTACAGATTAAATATAACAACATATCAATGGTGTTGTGGGAACTTGTCACAAAAAACACACACAAACATTTTCGGGAGTACAAATCAAAATCGCAAAAAAAAAAAAAAAATAGAAACACAAAAAAAAATCTACATTAAAGCCAAAAAAAATATACAAAAATATGTTGTCAGATGTGAGAAATCAAAATATATTGAGGGAATCCCGATAAATAGTAACGAAATAAGTTTGTGAGAAGTGTGTGTGAATATGAGCAGCAAAACTACTTAATTCTTGTCACATTATAAAGAAGAAGAGAGTGCGCTGTATTAAACCATTTTGAACATTGCAGCATGACGAAAGTGCTGTATCCATTGCGAACGCTAAGTTTACCAGAACGAGCTGTCCCGTTTCGGAATTTCTTCTGAGCATGCGTGGCACTTTGTGCGTCGGAACAGGCCACACACGGTCGGAATTGACGCGATCGGATTTTGTTGTCCAACTTTGTGTGTCGGAAAATCCGATGGAAAATGTCCGATGGAGCCCACACACGGTCGGAATTTCCGACAACACGCTCCGATCGGACATTTTCCATCGGAAAATCCGACCGTGTGTACGGGGCATAATAGTTGTCCTGTGGACAGATTCTCCCAACTGAGCTGTGGGTCTCTGCAGCTCCTTCACAGTTACCATGGGTCTCTTGGCTGCTTCTCTGATTAATGCCCTCCTTACCCAGCCTGTCAGTTTAGGTGGACGGCCATGTCTTGGTAGGTTTGCAGTTGTGCCATACTCTTTCCATTTTCGGATGATGGATTAAACAGTGCTCCGTGAGATGTTCAAAGTTTGGGATATTGTTTTTTTTTTAACCTAACCCTGCTTTAAACTTCTCCACAACTTTATCCCTGACCTTTCTGGTGTGTTCCTTGGCCTTCATACGAACATTCGTTTGAAAATTCACTAGTGTATATCCAGCCTATGAAGTACAGTGTTTTTTTCTTTTGAAAAGCCCGTGGTGTATGAACACACTCCCAAAAACTCCACCCGGTGACAAAAAAAGTGCACACACATAAAGAGTATAACACAAAACGTGCAAAGGGTGTACACATAGTCCTCCGAAATCGAAGGATTTTGCCCTAATCCCCTAAGCTCCAGATGGGGACTGGGGTACTTACACTTGGCCCATCTGGCCGAAACCAGACGGACCCCTTTCTCTGGAGGGTCTGCCAAAACGGACCCACTCAGGTACTGGTTGGGGCTCCCCCGAAGGGAGACCCCATGAGAGAGGGCGAACCAAACCAGAAGGCCATGTCCACCCCCTCCCAAGACTTTCAGGGGAGGCCCAAGGACCTACACCCTACTAGTCACACATGTAAAACCGCGTACAAACAAAAAAAGACAAAAAAGTGACAAACAAAGGGCTTTAAATAAAAGAAGTGGGGAGGAAGGAAGTGGAGGTAAATAAAAGTGACCATCGTGTGGAACAATGGCCGGCCCTTTGGCCAGGAATAAAAAATTCCTCTGGTCCCAGCCAAAAGGAAGGCAGGTGTGACAAAGAGTGTATGCGGTGCAGTGACCTTGGTGCCACAATTCAAAGTGACCCTCACTCAAAGTGAATTTAGGGCACCCTTGGACTGCCACTCCAGGGGCACATGCACCACAGGCTTTTTTTCCGGCCCAGACTTCAGCCAGACCAGTGCAGCCCCCATTACTGCCAGATAGTGAGCCCTTCTAGGTTTTCTCGAGGAGAGCCGCAGATGCCAAACACGGCCCCCACAGATACTAACCTTTCCAGGCCCCCCTCATGGTCCAGTGGATTTGCATGGCAGCACCTTGGTCTCGTGGTCAGGGTAACAGCTCCTCCACTGGACAATGACAGGAACAGAGACCACACCAATCCTAGCCAGAAGGCCAGGATGACCCAGCCTTCGGCCAGACCGGTGCAGCACCCATCCCTAAAAGGAGTACCCTTCTGGGCCACTTAGACTTGACCGAGTGCTAGCCTCCTAATCCAAGGAGCGCCAGGTTTGGTCCCTGCCGAGACAGACCATCTAGATACCATCAAGCCAAAGGATTTGCATAGCCCTCCCATTTGAGAGCAGCACAGCGCCCCCTCTGGCAACTGATAAGAATAGATACTACACTTGATTTTAACCAAAAGGCCTCTGAAGTGATTTTTTTTTTATTAAAAATATGTAGAAGAATATATATTGGCCTAAACTGATGAATAAATTTGTTTTTTTATATTTTTTTTGGATATGTATTATAGCAAAAAGTTAAAAATATATATATATATAAATTTTTAAATTGTCGCTCTTTGTTTGTTTATAGCGCACAAAATAAAAACCGCAGAGGTGATCAAATACCACCAAAAGAAAGCTCTATTTATGGGGAAAAAAAGGACGTAAATTTTGTTTGGATACAGCGTCGCACCACCGTGCAATTGTCAGTTAAAGCGACACAGTGCCGCATCGCAAAAAATAGCCTGGTCATTAAGGGGGCAAATCCTTCCAGGGCTGAAGTGGTTAAACAGCACGGGCTAGTAAATCTAGAAGGTAAAGGAAAAAAGAAGAATGTTGCCGCTCCAGACAAGAGCTCCTTGAAGCACACGCCCTAACAAGGCACACAAAGCTATGATTAAGCACCAACATACGGTGTGAAACGCGTTAGCTATTAGTCTCTGCCCCCACATCATATGGACTGACTGTTGGATCTTAAATTACCAATAAAGGTGTTGTATCCGTGTGCCATCCAGAACTCCTTCTTGCTTCTAAATCTACAAGGTACATTTAAGTCCTAAAATACCAAGGATAATCTTAAATTGCAACCTATGAAAAAAATGTACTTGTAACTTATTAATAATTTTGATGATGTAAATTAAGATAAGAAATCAGGGTGGTACACTTTAAGTGAATGGCAGTACGGCTAGTGAACCACACCCTGAGAAAAGTAGAGATCAGCAGATTACATAGTGATGATTACCAGTTGTCAATATACAACCAATTCCTAATAAAAGGCAGTTTGGTTTCTTAAAGTTTACAAATATATAACAGCAGTGATTCATTTACTTTGGAAAAATGATATCTCACTTCCAATTGAGTCTACAGGACAGAAAATTAAGGGAAATCTCACGTATGACAGGAGTTTAATTCTCCTCTACTCCATCCAAAATGAAAAAACGTTTTGGCTTTAGATATACCTAATACTTTGACCACTTGCCCTCCGGAAGATTTACCCCCTTTCATGACCAGGCCATTTTTTGTGATACGGCACAGCGATATTTTAACTGACAATTGCGCAGTCATGCAATGCTGTATCCATATAAAATGTATCTCCCCCGCCCCCCCCCCCCCCCCACAATCAGAGCTTTCTTTTGGTAGTATTTGATCACCTCTGTGGTTTTTATTTTTTGCGCTATAAACAATTTTGAAAAAATAAACAATATTTTTTACTTTCTACTATAAAACACATCCAGTAAAAAAAAAAATGAGAAAATCAAATTTCTTCATCAATTTAGAACAATATGTTTTCTGCTACATATTTTTGGTAAA
The DNA here is from genome assembly GCF_042186555.1 of Aquarana catesbeiana. Lineage (NCBI taxonomy): Eukaryota > Metazoa > Chordata > Amphibia > Anura > Ranidae > Aquarana > Aquarana catesbeiana. The sequence goes on from NC_133329.1 coordinate 98,550,135, forward strand.
AAAAATCCCAATAAGCGTATTTTGAATGGTTTCAGCAAAAGTTATAGCGTCTACAAACTATGGAAAGTTTTTATCTATTTTATTTTTACTAGTAATGGCCGCATTCAGCGGCTTATAGCAGGACTGGGTTTTTGTGGCAGGCAAATCGGACACTAACTAACACTTTTGATACTTTTTGGGGACCAGTGACACTCATACAGTGATCAGTGCTAAAAAAAATATGCACTGTCACTGTACTAATGACACTGACGGGGAAGAGGTTAACATCAGTGGCAATCAAAGGGTTAAATATGTTCCTAGCCAGTGCTTGGGTACTGTGGGGGAGGTGCTTTTACTAAGGTAGGGCATATATCTGTGTCCCTGCTTTGCAGGAACACAGGATCAATGCCTTCCCTACTGACAGAGCTGCAATCTGCCTTGTTTACATAGGCAGACCACTGCTCTACCTGTGTACTGAACAATCGGCGTCCACGGTACCCGGTGCTAGGCTCCCGCTGTGTGTGATCATCGGCAGCGCTTCCCAAATCCGGAAGTGTCAGATCATGTACTAGGTATCCCTGCATGCAATACTTTTCTACTCAAGCAGCTAATTGGCAAGCAAGAGAGATTCCATTGCCACTTTTCTAAGTACACATAGGACATGTTTTTCATCTTTGAAAATTATTAGAGTCCTGACATGGAGCTTACACATGTAAGCAGGTGCTTCCAACATGTTCTATAATGTTCTAAGTGTTAATGTTTTTCTCTTCTGCTATGATCATGCTCTGAGGTTCTTCAGGTCAACTATATTTATGTGTATAACTCAGTGTTACAATGTACTGTAGCTTGTTGCAACTGTTGTTCTTAGGTTGACCTTCTGAGTTGGTGGATCTGAGAAGAAAGGGGTTAACACTGCTGGTCAGGTTTTCCTGCATTTTTTTTTTAGGTTACTGCTCCCTGCAGGTCATACCATATACATAGGGGCTCAGTAATGCCCCTGAAGAGAGTTCCAAACCTACTGTCAAGATGTAGCTGTTACTCTATCAGTTTTCCCCCTTGTGGGAGCCCAGTCGGGGTTCAAAGGGGTCTGGATCTACATGGACTTATGCTGGACTTTGGTGGATTACTTATTGCCTTTATAGATTTACTGTCCATGGACTCTTGTCTTGCATGGACTTTGCTGCTTCACCAAGGTATGACTACCTAATGGGGCACTATTGAGGGGCACTGGAGACTTTTGTACAGGAAAGTGTGTGGAAGATGTCTTGGAGAGCTGCTCATGTGTTATCTTTAACTACTTCCGTAAAAGATCTCTGTTGTTCATCCAATCTGCCTGTTCTGAAGTCTCTAAAAGGGTGCATGTAAGGTGTATCAAATAAACAGGCTTACAACAGGGGACTGGAAAGATTAGAGAAGATACAATACAGAAGCCCAACAAGCAGAATGCTGTCCAGAGAAGACTATATTACCAATGCTAACAACTAACGTATTTGTGTCCGTTGTTAAAGCAGACAACCAGCCAGGAAATGGGTGACGTGGCAGTGGTGACAGATGCTTTGGTAGTGAAGGGATGTTAAGCTTGGCCTCTTCAGTAGCGACTGAATACCCACATCTTGGTATCAACCTCGCAGCACAGAATACCTAGGGACCTAGCCTAGAATCACGGGAGAGAGAGAGATGGAGAAGGGCCCCAGGGAGAGAAAAAGCATGGAATTATGGAGAAGTGCTATTCCTGTATCCAACAGTAACATATGAAACAATGACACTGAGAGTGAGTTGATGAGACTGCTAGGTTGGTGAAGACCGGTACATGCTCCATGGTACTGGTTCAGAAATGTTGCATACCTTGGGGAGTGGTGTTCTCTAACAGAAGTTGTAGTATTAACAGCATACGAAGTATGGCCATGGGTTACGAGATAAAGTGATTGTAAAGTCTAATTTAAAAAAAACAAAAAACAAACATGTTATACTTACCTGCTCTATGCACTTGGTTTTGCACAGAGAAGCCTGGATCCTCCTCTTCTGGGGTCCCTCTTCACTGCTCCTGGTCCCTCCCCCCTGTTGAGTGCCCCCACAGCAAGCAGCTTACTATGGGGGCACCCGAGCCAAGCTGCAACTCCATGTGTCCATTTAGACATAGAGCTGACATTTGGCCACACCCCCTCTCTCCTGATTGGCTAACTGACTTTGATTGACAGCCGCGGGAGCCAATTGTGCCACTGCTGTGTCTCAGCCAATCAGGAGGGAGAGTCTCGGACGGCCAAGGCACTTGTGGACATCGCTGGACAGAGAGGGGGCTCAGGTAAGTATTAGGGGGTCCTGGGGCAGCTGCTGCACACAGAAGGCTTTTTATCTTAATGCATAGAATGCATTAAGATAAAAAAAACCTTCTGCCTTTACAACTCTTTTAACTGTGCAAGCGTACTGAGTGATTCCCTTTGTTCTCTTCTTTTCCCTGTAAAACTATTTTAGACCGTATGGTAATACTTTTATCTTTGTGATAATAAAGTAGATTATGTGTTTTATGACTTTGTGGTACAGGATGACTTTTATTTAAGGTGTCTTCATAGTCCTGTTCGGATGTATCTATCTATTTTGCAGATTGGGTAAATTCACTTTACTTATCACTGGAGGCCTCTTACGTGGTTCTCCAGGAGTCCACTCCATAGTGACTCCTCATACAGGGCACCTGACTTGGGAGAGGATTTGTTCTTGCTCGATGTAGCCACTTTTGTTTGGCTATTATACGCTGTACTTTATAAGCTGGATATACACTAGTGGATTTTCGAACAAATGTTCGTATGAACATGCGTACGAAAATTCTCAGTAATATTCAATGACTTACTGAATGTCGTTTGAAAGTAGTTCAAAATTTTGTTTGCATTTAACATTTGATTTTGGAGTGATTGGACTTTACTGAACAAAAACCACAATGACTGTTAGAATATAATTTGCTCAAGAAAAAAATTCAATTCAGCTATTTCAAATTTTCTTGTCACTGTAGTCAAAAAGTCACGTTGATTTGACACCACTAACAATTAGAAAATTGAACAAACGTTCTTAATGTAGCACTGCTCCCTTAGGGATTGCTGTGTGTAGACTTCCCTGGGCTTCCCCCTGATTGTCTTGCTGCCAGTTACTAGGTGTTTTCAAACGACTAACCGTACTCTCATCTGCTCATTATCCAATAATCAAGCCAGGGTGTTTGGTTTTTTGGTATTTATTGTTGGAACTTGGATGGGAGAAGGGAATAGTGGGATACTCCAACTGGAACTATTTACAGATGATGACAATTCTCACTTGGCCTCACCAGGTTGAATGTGGTAGCAGACTCTCTGCTATACCATACTGTATGGGAGAAATAAGTCCTCTGTTGCTCTGGCAGCAGACTTGATGAAACCGTTTTATCTTCAGTACACTCACTAGCATCCCCTTTCACTGACACCTGTCCACTGACTCTACTAGCTGAAGGGATGGTCCTCACAGGACAGGCTCCATGACACAGATCTGTACTCACAGTAGACAGGAACAGATCCTTCCTGGTGTGTCTCCCTTCCAGTCAGCTTTGCAGGACATCTAGGTTGCAGCTTTACTCAGATTCAGGCCCTCAGGTCAACCACCTGAGGCCGCATGACAACCTGTTCAGAGGAGGGGCAGCTGCCCCCTCCCTCCGGGACCCTGCTCTCCAGCCGAAGACCCCCGAGCACATGTGCCCTTGGCATATATACGGTCACCCAGCATGCATTGAGGCACTTTCCTCTGCCAATGGCCAGGGCTGCAGCTATGCCTATGCTCTCACTTGTCAGGTTTCCTCCCACTATCCAGTAGGCCTCGTCCTATTGGACCAGTGTGAAACATTCAGACAACATGAGCAGCATCTGAGCACCATGAGCAGACCCTATCAATGGATCCCTGAACCCTGGTAGGCAGAGAGCATCTAAATTTACCTGGCAGCCTTCCTGGTAAGCAGAAAGACCCAAAAACCTACCTAGAAGGGTGCTACATTAACATGAACATTTTTTTAATAAATATCTGCTAGTGTATACCCAGCTTCCCACAGCACAGAATCTTTGATCAGGCGCTCGCTAGAACAGCACCAACATTAATCTACTTGGTTCATGCATCTATATCTATGTAACTCTAATACCTCCTGTTATTGCCAGCCCTCCTGCCAAACCTACCACCAATCTCAACTGGACTGAAACCATAATATGTTATTATTCTCCCATTCTAAACTTCTCAGTCTAACCTCATCTCTTGACCTGAAGCAATGGATACGGGCTCCTACTTACTACAACGGCAACACCCTTGACCTTGTCTCCTCCTATCTGTGCACTCTGTGCAACCTCTGCAACAATCCTCTCCCACTCTCTGATCACAACTTTATTAGTTTCACTGTCTCCCAGTCTTCCACCTCCTCTCTCTCCAACCAACTAACAGTTATCTGTAGAACCCTTTGCCACCTCCCTAGACAAGCTCGCCCCCCTCACTACATGCAGAATCTGACTACTCTACAACTGACTGAGCGATCATCTGACTATGAACAAACTGCTTGATGCCCTTCAGTTTCAGAATTCGCCCTCAACACTCCATGGAAACTGCTCTCCTTAAACTCACAAACGACCTACTTACGGCTAAAACCAATGGACACTATTCTGTACTACTTCTCCTGACCTCTCTGCTGCCTTTGATACAGTGGACCACCCCCTCCCCCTCAAAAAACTCCACTCCTTTGGTCTCCATGACTGTATTCTTTCTGGTTCTCAACCTACCTATCCGACCACTCCTTTAGTGTTACTTACAACACTACTTCCTCCTCTCCTCTTCCTTTTTCCGTCGGGGTCCCCCCAAGGTTTTGTTCTTGGACCACTCCTTTTCGCAATCTACACCTCCTCCCTGGGTCAGTGGATTGCCTTCCATGGCTTTCAATATCATCTCTATGCTGATGACACTCAAATCTACCTCTCCACCCCCCAACTCACTCCATCTGTCTCCTCACACGTCACCAACTTACTAACAGACATAGCAGCCTGGATGTCACATCACTTTCTCAAACTCAACCTTTCCAAAACTGAGCTCATGATATTTCCTCCCCCACGTGCCACTTCCCCTGATTTCTCTGTCAAAATCAATGGCTCAACTATCAACCCTTCCCCCCATGTCAAGGTCCTAGGTGTAATCCTGGACTCTGAACTCTCCTTTCAGCCCCACATCCAATCACTATCCAAAGCTGGCCGCCTCAACCTCCGCAACATCGCCAAGATACGCCCCTTCCTTACCAATGTCATCACAAAGCTTCTGATCCACTCCGTGGGTCATCTCTCACCTCGACTACTGCAACTCCCTCCTCAATGGCTTACTCCTAAATAGGCTATCCCCATTCAGTCCATCATGAACGCTGCTGCCTAGCTCAAACACCTTACAAACCGCTTGGCGTCTGCTACCCCTCTCTGCCAATCCCTCCATTGGCTGCCACTCAACCAACAAATTAAATTCAAAATACTAACAATAACTTACAAAGCCATCCACAACCTGGCCCCCAGCTACATCACTAACCTGGTCTCAAAATACCAACCAAATCGTCCTCTTCGCTCCTCCCAAGACCTCCTGCTCTCTAGCTTCCTTGATATATCATCCCATGCTCACCTCCAGGACTTCTTCCGAGCCTCTCCCATCCTTTGGAGTGCTCTACCCCAATCTGTCCAACTATCTCCTACTTTGTCTACTTCCAGACGGCCCTGAAAACTCATCTCTTCAGAGAGAGAGCCTATCTCGCCCCCAACTGACAACTATTTATTTTCACCATCAGCACATCCCCCACAATTATTACATCTTGTATCTCCTGACCCTCCCTCTTATACTGTAAGCTCTAACGAGCAGGGCCATCTGATTCCTACTGTATTAAAGTGTATGTATTTGTACTGTCTACCCTCGAGCTGTAAAGCGCTGCATAAACTGTCTGCACTATATAAATACTGTATAATAATAATAATATTAATGTTTATAGTATTTTTACTGAACACCTAAAGAATTCTGCTGGTATATTCAATTAAATTATATCTGTACCCAGCACTTTTTTTAGTTTTGGATATAGTGTTGACTAGTGACTACCAAGAACACCCATCAAGGTTGAATTGATGTCTGTGTCCTACTGGGTAAATAACTCCTCTATATTTTATGGTTACCATTGCCAATGGCATAGCAACTAAGAGAAAATACCAAATTTTACAGTTGTCACCAGACAGGAGGTGAGAAGAAATTTTCCAGTAGGGACTCTTGTTCCTTTGACAACTAAAAGTGGATGTCAGGGATGTGCTGGCAATAGGGCAGCTGAAGTTCCAAGGCAAATGCACAGGCGCGACCCTATGGGTGCCCTGTCTTGCCGGGCACAGGCGCATTAAGATGCGCACGCCTATGAGCATGTGCATGCGCATTCACTACTGACACCGGTGCCAGATGGCCTATATAAATGCAGCAACTGCACTAGTCCATTGCTGTATGATCTCCGTTCACCGTTTCAGGTCTGATTTAAGTCCCAATTTTTCGCCTGATTTCGGACCTGAAACGGACCAAAAGACGCACAGGACCCCTGTGCAAATTCGCACCGGAGCTGCAGAGGAGATATGTGAACCGGCTCCATAGAGAGCTCTACCATGCTAATTGGATGCGGGGAAACCCAAATCCAATTCACATAGGCGTCTACCCAGCCAGAGACTTTGCTTGAACGCTACCTGCCCTGACCTTGGCTTGTCTCTAGACTTTGCTCTGCCTTCTGCCCATCTGTCTGATCTCGTGTTGCCAATCTCTGCCTGTACCCTAGCTATTCCTTGCCTGCCATCTATACCTGTACCCTAGCTATTCCTTGCCTGCCATCTATGCCTGTACCAGACCGTCTGTTGCTGACATGGCTTGTCTGACCACACATCCAGTTTCTCATCTGCCCTGCGTGCACCTGCCTAGCTTCTGCTGGAACTTCTTCTACTCAAGGCGACCAGTCTTCCTGCACCTACTATCAGCCGCTGTCTAGTGCTGCCTGCTGCCCACAAGCTCAGGGTCTGCTGTTCCTGCTGACATCTGCTGTTCCAGCTATTCTGTCCACTCTGGTGATACACTACTTCCAGCGGAAGACTACACAGGCACTCATATCTCACCGCGCTCTCGCGGCCACTGTTGCAACATCAGTGGTCTTCGAGCCGGGGCTGTACGAAAGGCCTTCCCTCTGCACATCGGACTCAGCTGCAAGGTACTTGACACTGGATCTCACCTCAATTTGAAGGGACTTACTCTCACTTCCTGCATCTCTGGGACAGGAACTAAGGCAAAATCTTTCCTTTCTCTTCACTACCTGTCCTTTCATCTTCTCTTCACTTTGGTCAGATTTACTTTGCTGACAAAGGCAGCAAAGGAAACGTGACAGATATTATAACCATTTCTCTATCAAATACCAAAATAAAAAATCTTGGCTAGAGATACACTTTAAACAGCACGGGTTTGTAAATCTACAAGGTACATTTAAGTCTTAAAATACCAAGGATGATCTTTAATTGCAACCTATAAAAGAAATGAACTTGTAACTTATTAATAATTGTGCTAGTGACCCACACCCTAGGAAAGGGAGAGATCAGCAGATTACATAGTGATGATTACCAGTTGTCAATATACAACCAATTCCCTATAAAAGGCAGTTTGGTTTCTCAAAGTATTCAAATATATAACAGCAGTGATTCATTTACTTTGGAAAAATGATATATCACTTCCAGTTGAGTCTACAGGACAGGAAATGAAGGGAAATCTCACGTATGACAGGGGTTTTAATCCTCCTCTACTCTATCCAAAATGAAAAAAGTTTTGGCTTTAGATATACCTAATACTTTGGCCACTTGCCCTCTGGAAGATTTTCCCCCCTTCATGACCAGGCCATTTTTTGTGATACGGCACTGCGATATTTTAACTGACAATTGCGCGGTCATGCAATTCTGTATCCATATAAAATGTATCCCCCCCCCCCCACACACACGAATAGAGCTTTCTTTTGGTAGTATTTGATCACCTCTGCATTTTTTATTTTTTGCGCTATAAACAATTTTGAAAAAAAAAACAATATTTTTTACTTTCTGCTATAAAACACATCTAATAAAAAAATTGAGAAAATCAAATTTCTTCATCAGTTTAGACCGATATGTATTCTGCGACATATTTTTGGTAAAAAAATCCCAATAAGCATACAGTATATTGAATGGTTTGCACAAAAATTATAGCGTCTACAAACTATGGGATATTTTTATTTATTTATTTATTATTTATTTATTTTTACTAGTAATAGTGGTGATCAGCGACTTATAACGGGACTGCGATATTGTGGCAGACAAATCGGACACAAACTGACACTTTTGACACTTTTTGGGGACCAGTGACACTAATACAGCGATCAATGCTAAAAAATATGCACTGTCACTGTACTAATGACACTGGCTGGGAAGAGGTTAAGATCAACGGAAATCAAAGGGTTGCATACTGTGGGGGAGGTTCTTTTACTAAGGGAAGGCATATATCCGTGTCCCTGCTTTGCAGGAACACAGGATCAATGCCTTTCCTACTGACAGAACTGCAGTCTGCCTTGTTTACATAGGCAGACTGCAGTGTGAATCACTGTTCTGCCTGTGTACTGAACAATCGGTGTCCATGGTGCTGGGATCCTGCTGTGTGTGACCACAGCGGGTGCAGGCCACCAGCAGTGCTTCCCAGACCCGGAAGCATCAGATCGTGTACTAGGTACGTGATCTGGTGCAGAGTGGCCACCCTGCCACAAGTATATCTACGGTGGGTGGTCGTGAAGTGGTTGATACACAAAAATCACTGCATTCAATACTTCTCTACTCAGGCAGCTAATTGGCAAGTAAGAGAGATTCCGTTGCCACTTTTCTAAGTACACATAGAACATTATTTTTCATCCTTGAAAATCATTAGAGTCCTGGCATTGGGCTTACAAGTTTAAGCAGGTGCTTCCAAATGTTCTAAGTGTTAATGTTTTCCTCTTCTGCTATGTTCATGCTCTGAGGTTCAGGTCAACCATATTTATGTGTACAACTCAGTGTTACAATGTATTGTAGCTTGTTGCAACTCTTGTCCTTAGGTTGACCTGCTGAGTTGGTGGATCTGAGAAGAAAGGGGTTAACACTGGACAGGTTTTCCTGCTTTTTTTTAGGTCACTGCCTCTTGCAGGTCATACCATATACATAGGGGCTCAGTAATGCCCCTGAAGAGAGTTCCAAACCTACTGTCAAGATGTAGCCATTACTCTGCCAGTTTTCCCCCTTGTGGGAGCCCAGTCGGGGGTTCAAAGGGGTCTAGATCTACATGGACTTATGCTTGACTTTGGTGGATTACTTATTGCCTTTATGGATTTATTGTTCATGTGGACTCTTGTCTTGCTATGGATTACTTGCATCGACTTTGCTGTTTCACCAAGGTATGACTACCTAATGGGGCACTATTCATGGGCACAGGGAAGTATCTGGAAGATGTCTTGGAGAGGAGCTGCTCATGTGTTACCTTTAACTACTTCCGTAAAAGATCTCTGTTGTTCATCCAATCTGCCTGTTCTGAAATCTCTAAAAGGGTGAACGTAAGGTGTATCAAATAAACAGGGCTTACAACAGGGGACTGTAAAAGGTTAGAGAAGATACAATACAGAGTCTACAATACAGATAGAAGATACAATACAGAGTCAATACAGAAGATACAATACAAGTCTAACAAGCAGAATGATGTCCAGAGAACGCTATATTGCCGTTGCTAATGACTACCGTATTTGTGTCACTTGTTAAAGCAACCAACCAGCCAGGAAATGGTTGACATGGCAGAGGTGACAGATGCTCTGGTAATGGAGGGGTGTTAAACCTGGCCTCTTCAGTAGCGACTGGATACCCACATCTTGGGACCAACCTTGCAGCACAGAATACCTAGGGACCTAGCCTGGAATCACGGGAGAGAGATATGAGGAGGGGCCCCATGAAGAGAAGAAGCATGGAATTATGGAAAGTGCTATTTCTGTATCCAACAGTAACATATGGAACAGTTACACTGAGAGTGAGTTGGTGAGACTGCTAGGTTGGTGAAGACTGGTACATGCTTCATGGTACTGGCTCAGAAATTCTGCACACTTGGGGGAGTGGTGGTCTCTAAAAGAAGCTGTGTCCTTAGTGCTTAGTATTAACAGTGTAAGAAGTATGGCCACGGATTACGAGTTAACTGTGCAAATGTACTGCTTGCTTCTAAGTACAGAGTACCCTCTTAATGCTGATTTCACAAGACCACTTCTCCTGTCTGTTTTACAGGCATTAGCGAATGCAGTCCCACAGTGTTCCCGCTTAGGCACCTTAAGCCCCACCCACACACAGGTCTTCTTCTCCTCAGTTTCGATGCCTGAATGCAGTGGCAGGGATGAAAATGGAAGTTGGGTTTAAGTTAGGTCACTCTTAGATGTAGATTTGGAGGTTGGGTGAAAATGTTTAGTGTAATATAACACTTTTGGTGTTTCAATATTACATTTTTATAGATGTCTATACTTTAGACCAAAAAGAGAGACGGAGAAAGAGGGTCAAAGGGATCTGGTTCTAAAAGAGGGACAGTCCTTACAAACAAGAGACAATTGGAAGCTATGCTTTTTCTACATAAGACCTCAGCTGTTGACACAATTAATGGGAATGAAGGGGTTACATCTTGCCCAAGGAAGCGTGTCTGACATTACTTAACATGACAAGTGAGGATTTCATAGCAGGCTGATGAACTTGCCTTTTAGCAGATTGCTGGCATCCACAATGGCCTGAAGATTAAATTCTTTTTCAATTCTGCATTATTATACTGTATGTAATGGGAGGCACTTCTCTATACAAAGAAGGGGGAGGCAGACAGAGCCCTGTTATACAGTTGCCTGGCACTACAGTGCTGCCATTGTTTCTAAAAAGATTCACAACAATTACAGTGTCATCTTTAACTGTATAAAGTGGAAAATGATTAACCTCCCCTGTGCCACAATAGGGAAGGCTCACAGCTCTTCCACTGTCGAGGAGCTAAAAATCCCAGCATGTCTTACCAGCCTAGATTGTTAATACAATCCAAGTTGCAAGAAAACCTGTTGTGAGGGAATATGTAGACCACCATTGCTTATCTCCTTCTGAAAATGCTCCTCTGCTGGCTATCATGCTGCCCTCAGGTTTAAAACTTTGGTCAGTGACTGAGAAAGAATTAAAGCCAAATACAGATGGGCAAATAGCATATTCAGAAGGAGGACTGCAATGTCAGCCTGCATATTTATCTCAGAACAGGTTTTCCTTAAAAAAAATATATATAAAATAATTATATGCATTAATATTCTGCTACCATATGTAAAGCTAAGCTCTGACCACTCCATATTTATGTGGCACTTAAAATGCCAAACCTATATGGCAGCCCAGACTTTCTAGTCTGTTGGCTGTGTAATGTAAAGCAAGATCCTCTCTAAAAAAATTTAAAAAAAAACAAAACAAAAAATAAAACATCCTTTAGGTGACGAAGGGTCGAAACTGTAAATGTTTTTAATGCAAGGGTTGGGGCTTCTGAAAATGTTTTTACTGCTGATTGTGCTTTCCTGTACCCCCAACTGCACCTATATTTTTTATATAGGCAAAACTTCCCAACGGGGGTCACATGCAGAAATAAAGAACTACCAACAACTTCAACACCTTCCCACTCTACCAACCCCGATAAAATTGTCTAGACATAGGCTTTATTCAAACATAGGAAGTCAATTAAATGTAACATTTGGCATTCCCGTTCCTGGACATGACTTTATACAACATGATGTTAGTGTGTGGGACAGAATGAAGAGGTCCTCCTTAGCTTGGTGCCTACGGTATCTCCCTTTTTGGGCTTTGCCCTTGAGTTGAAACTAACACAAGGTGTGCACAAGGTAGAGGTTATTTTTAAACTGAGTTCTGGGTTTAATATATGTGGCTTTTTCCTTTGGAGATGATGGGACATGAGTGTCTTCATAATTTTCTTGCCTAACAACAGTCCTTGGAATGTGAAATATGTAGTAGAGCACTTTGACAGGTACTCATATATACAGTGTTTATACACTTAGCACTAAGTATTCTCCTGCCCTATTTAGCAAAAACCACTCAAGAACATCTATTTCTTACAGATGAAGATAAGGGCTAGAATCATGTAATTAGAACTGAAAATATGAATAAACCTGGCAGTCATCCTATGAAATGACAGACCTAAACACACCAAACTCCAAAATTTCTCAGCCTGGAAGCAGAAACATCTGCTATTAACAAAATGTTTAGAGAAAAGACATACTGTACTACTGTACATTTATAAAAAAAAACATGGTCACCTTTCCATTGTTTCGGGCACAACAAAACAAACTACATTACACTGCATGTAGTGCAGATCTCTAATGGCTTCCAGCTCCTGGTAGGCACTTTAATCAAGTAACCAAAGCTTTAAAATTGGGGAGAATCTCTAAATGCATGTTTGTATATGTAAACGCTGTCTACCAATAAAATCAGGGTACCTTTCCAAGTTACATTTTAAGGCTTTTGATTTATGATGTTTCCTCCTAGTCACCTGAGATGCTAAAACCTTTGAGAGACCATTGATTCTGGAGATGCTTCACTAGCAACTCATCCACGGGGAACTTCTCTGCCAACTTTCAATTCACATCAACATAAAACCAAAATTATTTATCCAAGTTCCAGTGCTGTGTCATACATTCAACAAACAGAACAGGTTTTATTGCCTGTGTCCCATTGGTGACATACTTTCTTCCCTTACATGAGTTCACCCAGAAGAGGACCTTAAGGAAATTCCTTTGAAGAGAAACAAAAATCTGTTAGTAACCTAACAGAGGTTTTATCCCTCCTCTACTTCATCCAGGCTAAAGTTCCGGGTAAAAATGGCCTTTAAACATTATATATGGCTGGATAAATGGGTAATAGTGTACCTGTACAGCTGCTACTCACCTACAGGTGCCTGGATACATTTCCATTTGTCTTCTACAGCATACTAAGAGCCCCTAAACTCCAATGAGGAAATTTCACTACAGATCTGCTATAGGAGATGGATTGAGGCCAAAGGAGCGCCAACAACGACTCTCTTGCTGCAAGAGGCTATCTCACCTGCCACATATAGACACCTAATGACAGGCTGCTAGAGAGACCTTCATTATCCTTGGAAACCATTTGCTTGTATTTCACACTAAATGAACTCTTGTACTGAAGTCTTCATACCCCAATGTACTTAGTGGCCCGAGCTGTAGACTATATGTGTCGTTTACTTACATTGCACCCCTTTATTAATTTTAGGCCAGGCGAAGGCAAAATTTCAAAAGCATTACTTGAAGAATAGATTAACATTTTGGCAGAAAGAGTGCATCTTTGGCAGAATCCATGTTTGGCAGGATCCAGAAGTTGGCATCTTAAGGTAGGACTGCAGGTTCCAGCAATCCTCCTACATCTTGCTGGCCGTCTGTGTCTCTCTCCCCAGACAGATGATGTGAGTGAGTCTACTCTCTCTTCAAGACCTCAGGAGCCCCTTTGGATCAGGCCCTCATTCTTTTATAGCACACAGGACCGGAGGGTCGGACCCAAGAAAAACCCACCAAGAAAAACCCAAGAGTGCGGTTTAACTCTAACTTCCCTGCTGGGGCAGCAGTAACCTCTACCTGCCTACAAGAACATCATGGATCTTTAAGATAATGTCCAATCCTTTATTAAAGTGATCACATTACAGCAGTAAAAGTGCAATATTTTGGAGGCCACGCAGTGCCCCTTCATGAGGCATGTGTTGACAAATGAGTACTGCTGCGTGGCCCCAAAAAGTTACACTTTTGCTGCTGTGATGTGATTAGTTTAATGAATGTTTGGCCATTATCCTGAAGATCCATAGGGTGCTGGTGATTTAAGCTTCGATCTTACCAGTCTCAAGCTGGTAGCTGCTACAGCACGAACCTACTCCCTGTCATTTCCAGGTATGTGATGTGGATTTTATGTGTGTTTCCTGGGTATGGAGGGTCATTGGAAAACAAATGGGACTGCTTAAGGTCATCTGATGATGACTGCTATCACCTGTGATTACCAGCTTTATTCCTCTGATAGATATACAGTGGGGGGGGAAAGTATTTGATTGATTGCTTCTGAGGACAGGTGTCTTTTATACAGGTAACAAGCTGAGATAAGGAGCACTCCCTTTAGGTGCTAATCTCCCTAATCTCAACTCGTCACCTGTATAGAAGACACCTGGAAGCCAGAAATCTTGCTGATTGATAGGAGATCAAATACTTATTTCATTCATTAAAATGCAAATCAATTCATAACTTTTTTTGAAATGCGTCTTTCTGGATTTTCTTTGTTGTTATTCTATCTCTAACTGTTAAAATAAAATAAAAGTGCAAGGACTAGTGCGCAAAACCACAATCTCATCAATGAAAATAAACCATAGTACCAGATGAAAGCTGCCAACATAAAAAGGTGTACTCACACACCCTGGTGGATAAGTAGTTAAAAGTAAGGAGGATATGTGGCGCTAATCTATCTTAATGTACCAATCACAATTACGGAAAGGACCTCCCAAAGCTGCACTAATCTGTATAATTACAATCTTCCTATTCACGGTGCAAGTATGCATCTAAAATATCAATACCCTAAAGTCAGTACAACATCCGGTAAACACCCACAGATAGTTACCATAAAATACAATCTACCTTCCTACTTCCAAGTGCAAAATGCATGAATGTTCAAGGTAACTTATAAAAACCATGCGTTTCAATACTGACTAATAAATCCTCCTGTTCAAAGAATAAACCATATTAAAGTGCTTGGTGCTAGTTACAATTCCTGGTGCAAATAATAAAACAAATCATACAGTGTACAAAATAATCCTAAATTGCAACGTGCGACTGGAAATACAGCCAAAAATGTATTATACTGAAAAGTGAATATTTAAATGCAGTTCCTTATACTATAAACATATAAAGTGTGATGCACTGCTTTTTTGGAAACCTCTTATAATAAACATAGTGCAATATAATCCCAATGTGCAAACTATTCATAGATGCATGTATGCGATTAAAGATGCGACTAAAAACCCTGCATCCATATATAAGTGATCAAGTGCAAAAAAATTGTGCAATAATCATGCATGCATATATGCGACTAAAATTACGACTCAAAACCCCCCATCCGGCATAAAGGCAATGCAATGCAGAAAAATGTGACAATGGTGTAATCAAGTCCAAACGAATGCTGCTTCATGCAATGTGACTCATAATATCCACACAAAAAAAGTCTATTATAACATGCCAATGAAAGTGACTTGTGTTGAATTCTTTCACTTCAATTCTCCCAATGGGCCGAGTCAGGCAGATGGATGGTGCTTTTATGCAGAGGATGGATATCCTAAGGCGATCCCCCTTCCCCAGAGGGTGTGCGTGGATCAAGCTCTCTGTAGTAATCACCACCGCTCACAGCGACCCCAGAATGATGGTAAGGAAGAAGAAGATACTCCCATAGTGTAGTATTTAAATTAGAGTTTAATATGACAAAAGTAGCAACTTACACTTAAATAACGATATAACAGCAGGAACAATAAGGCAAATAAACCTACCATTAAAATTATAGACTGATCATTCATTTGTCAGTGTGCAAACATACAAAATCAGCAGGGGATCAAATGCTTTTTTCCCTCACTGTATAGGTTTTCTTTAAAGAAGCAATTGAATTGCTAACAGCCCAACATACTCTACAACCAAGGAAGACACAAACCAATACAGCAGAACAAAAATCATGGCAAATCAAAAAAGAATGTACTGTTACACCAGAAATGTAGGTATGTAGGTACTTATTTTTTGTCTCCTTGGCTCACTACGTAGTCTGATAACTGTGTGTAATTTTCCACCTGGAGTTGGTTCTCTGCATTGGTTGTGAAATAGCAATCATAAACATCACACGCGGTGTCAGCACCTATCTTTTATGGCCTCATAATTAAAAAAATTGTATAAACCAAATCTATAGACTCAGCAATATGAAATCCAAAGGAATGTGAAGATGGACGTTGTGAAATCAGGAGGAATGTCAAGCATGTAAGAATACTATTGCATTTTCAGGGATCCCATCCAAAATTAGATCTGATCTGGAATGATCAAGATCCAACAGCTGAAAGTCACCTGAACTGGCCACAAAGTCCCAAAGATAGGGTGGCATGAGTAGGGCAGCCAGCCAAAGCTGAGAACTGTCTAAGTCAGAGCTAAAGAGCTGTGAAATGGGCATGGCTCGAGAGGCATGGTTTTACCAGAAGGAAGTGAGGGGAATTCTCTGATGGCAACATGGGTAGAAATTCATTTTATTTTCTTTAGTATGTAGGAGGCAGGTTCCGGGTGACAGTGTGATTGTCATGTCTCCCATGTCTCCCATTAACTCGTTGGGTGCTAAGTACTGGAACACATAAGAGGCCTACCCTGGGGTGGATTCTTCTGCACTGCGTTACGCACTTTGTACAGGGTCACTTTACTACACACATGTTTTACCTATACTTTGTGCCTTCTTCACCAATCCCCTGGGACAAGGCTAAGGCTGCAGTGGGGGAATAACCTTAAGGCGGACCTCTACACTTAGAGACGAACATATACCATGTACACTGGCACTGCAACTGTTTTCCAGTTAACTCTCGGTTCCCAATGACAAAGCATACCTTCACAGTAACTTGCATTTCGGAGGGACATGCTGAGCCAATGTCCACTTCCACTTGTCCAGCCTTTTCCACTACTACACCCAAGTAGCGAAGTGGGCCCCACCCTGCACTCTGCTAGGGCTCCACACGTGCACTTTACTTGACTCTTGAACTTCTGTACCTCTGTACTGGATGGAGAACCTCTGCGGTGCAATCCGCCCTGGTTGCTCTGGGAAACAGACCGGAAAGAGTGCCGACAAAATCTCCCTCACTGCTAGAGGCCGTGCCATCTATAACAGGTGAACGTTATCGACAGGCTATCCACAGGCTGCTTGCTACACTTCCACTGCTCTAGGTAACCACATGTGTCCTGTCCTCACACTAGATCAAGTCCTTACACTGATGTCTTCATACCCCAATGTGTTCAGAACCACTTGTTAACTGTATGTGTGCCAGTTACTTGAGACACAGATCTTTAATAACTTCAGACCATGCATGGGCAATCTTTCAATATTTTACTTAGAAAATGTGCAAAATAGACATTTACAGTCCAACAGATATATGCAATATTATTCCTACATCCTTACTCCCAACTACAGGCTTGTGTCCTGCCCCGGCATACCTGCAAAAGTGTCTTCCAGCAACTATAGACCTTCAGCATTCTCCAGTATTGGTGTCTTCAGGGTGAACCCCAAGTTAAAAGTCTCTGCATATGAACAGCAATGCACGCCATGTTTCTGTTACTCCGGGTCTCATCTCCGTCTCAATCCCTCACTCTTCGGTCTGCTCCCTTCCTCCCCAGGTACCTCTCTCAGCCGGACCACTGACCCAATTTATATGACACAGGACAAGTGGGCCAGACTCAGACAGGAACCCGCTAAAAAGACCAAGAAACCGGGACTGGAATTAACTCTCACCTTCCTGGCCAGGACATCACCTAACTAACTGTTTCAATCTACCCACACATAGAGTAGGGGAAGGCTGGCACCTCTGCTAGTTTTCCTATTGCAGATTTTGCCTCACTTCCTGTCTGGTAAAACAGCAGGACAGGAAGTGAGGGTAAATCTTCCTAAAGGAGGCCCAGACAGCAGTAAAAAACAGCCAAGAGTTCTAAACCCTTACCACTCCATCCAAAACTAGAAAAAAAATGTTTTTTTTTGCTTCACATACTATTAAAATTCAATAGCAATGTACAGACTTGTGGCCAGGATTGTGCAAAAAAAAGGCTTCTATGTACAAGTCCTATAGTATCCCAGTCCACTTTACACATTACAAAACCAGTTAGGTTGGATAGCCTTTGGGGTAATTTTTTGAAGGAGTGTGAGGCCTGTGTGGTAATACTGTACAATACATCACTGCACAATACATTATCTTCACCCCATTTAATTCATGCTATGTGGCGAAAAACATTCCCAGCATGCACCACTGCTTTATGAACATTGGCAGAGGGATATGCAAACTACCTTATTAATAATACAGGAGATATGATGTGTAAATTCTGCACTCATCAGCGTTACTTCATGTTTATAGTAAATTTAATAACCCGCAGTGAAAAGCTGCATACTCCGTGAGTTCTTTTATGGTAAACACATTTATCAAGCAGGTCACTTTGAGGTTATATATATTGAGAACTTCAATGACTAGATTCCCATTACTGTGCCAAACGCATCTAAACTGGAAACTCAGCTAGGCATGTTAATAGTAATGGAGAACTATGATTATTTTTTGGTCAGTTTTATTTTGTTTTTATTTTTTTTTAATTTGTAAAAGTTAAAGTGGTCTTAGACCCAAACATTTATTATATTGCAGCTTACTAATTTGTAGATGTGATGGCTGCATTTGTTTTCTTTTTTTAGGCTTTCTTTCCTTTATTTTTATCTGGTGATCCTGCCAGTAGGTCTGCTATTTTTCAACAGAACAAGCTGTCCATATACCTCTGACAGGGGTGCTTACAATGATCAGCTTTTATTTATTTATTTATTTATTTATTTATTTATTTATTTATTTATGTAAAACCTTGAAAAAAGGAAAAAAACGGTTGCTGTAACTAATTATAAAGTGTTAGCTGGAGTTTAGCTTCAATTTGTTAGTGTATCCACACCTACTAGTACATCAAAAATGTTTGGTTTTGGGTTTAATACAGCTTTAATAATTTGATTGAATTGATATTATCATTTTTATTTATTTGTATGACATCTTTATTTTGAGCCGAGTACACAGCAGTGTTTACATCTGCCGGGCTGGACGTGATGTCATAACGCGCCCGAGCCTCTGAAGGTCCTTGGTATTCTCTATGGTAAACTTCCGCCACCACCGGTAGAAGCACCAGATGGTGGCGGGAGGGGGGGGGGGGTGAAACATGGTGGTGGTAGCATCATGTTGCGGGGATGCTTTTCTTCAGCAGGGACAGGGAAGCTGGTCAGAGTTGATGGGAAGATGGATGCAGCCAAATACAGGGCAATCTTAGAAGAAAACCTGTTAGAGTCTTTCCAACAGGACAATAACCCTAAACATACAGCCAGAGCTACAATGGAATGGTTTAGATCAGCGGTTCTCAACCTGGGGGTCGCGACCCCCTGAGGGGTCGATTGACGATTCGCCAGGGGGTCGCGAATGCTGGCCGAGACAAACCCGAAGTTACTGCTGGAGTCTGTCCGTCTCGGCCAGCGAGATGTCACTTCCTGGAGAGGAAAGACCGTACGGAAGTGATGTTCCGTCGCCGCCATCTTGGTACTCTCGTCCGCAGTAAGGCTACACTTAGAAGTCGACAAGTGGACATCTTTTTACAAAAAAACCCATTACAGTAAATCACCGCCACTGTGCCATCAAACGCAGCCACTGTGCCCATCAATTGTCGCCACTGTGCCAGCAAACGCCGCCACTGTGCCATCAAACGCGACCAACGAAAATAATTTTACTGTTATGGGTCACCACAACTTGGGAAATTTTATCAAGGGGTCACGGCACTAGTGAGGTTGAGAACCACTGGTTTAGATCAAAGCATATTCATGTGTTAGAATGGCCCAGTCAAGGTCCAGACCTAAATCCAATTGGAAATCTGTGGCAAGACTTGAAAATTGCTGTTTCACAGACGCTCTCCATCCAGTCTGACAAAAATGTCACTCTCTAGATGTGCAAAGCTGGTAGAGACATCCCCAAAAAGACTTGCAGCTATAATTGCAGCAAAAGGTGGTTCTACAAAGTATTGTAGTACTGAATACAAATGCACACCACACTTTTCACATATTTTTTTGTAAAAAAATTTGAAAACCATTTATCATTTTCCTTCCACTTTGTGTTGGTCAATCACATAAAATCCCAATAAAATACATTTACGTTTTTGGTTGTAACATGACAAAATGTGGAAAATGTCAAGGGGTATGAATACTTTTTCAAGGCACTGTATGATTTTTGTGGCATGCCTCTTCCCTATATGTCCCTGTTGATACCCTAACAAACCTTGCTAAAGCCAGACTGACTTTATTGGTTGTGAATTGCACCATCTGCAAGGCTACAAGCCAGCAGCGACCACTGTGGTGGTAACTGTTGGAGTGCAGTTGCTTCTTGAACATATGTTAAAAGCATCAATGACATATGTTCAGTACAGGCCAACTTTGTTTTTTGTTTTTATATCTAAGAAAACTTTATTAAGTGCAAAAAAAGGTACAGCAGTCCAGTGCATTGAAATCACGAAACTGAGACACAACACCAAAAGAATCACCATCAAATATTCAGTTAGACAAAGGCAAACTGGTAAACTTACAGATACCGCAGTAACAGAGAAGCCACAAGTAATATCAGCCCGTAGGGCACTGCAAAAGCCGCATTTGAACCAGCTCCAAAGGACTAAGTCCATGGGTATCCAGCCAAGGCGCCTATAATTTCTCTAATTTACCAGGGCACCCCCTATGCTAGTAGATATATTTATCCAAATGGAGGGTATCTCCCATGGAACGAATCAGCTCCTTCAAGAAGGGAGATTCTGAAGATTTCCAGTAGACCAAGAGTAATTTACATGCTAGAAAAAGGACTTTGGACATTCCCTCACGGGATTCTCTGGGTTCCATATCGCTCAGAATATTCAGTGGGCAGCATTTAGGGCCTAAAGGTATAGTAGCTTGGAATACAGTATTAAAGGCCAACCTTATTTATACAAATTAATCAAACATATGCCCAAAGGTATTTAGACACCCCTCCAAATGACTGAGTTTAGGTCTTTCCAATGAGGGATACTGTTAATGCTCTAGTAAAGTAGTTTAATGAGCTCGGTGTGGAGGAACTCAAGTGGCCTGCGTAGAGCCCTGACCTTAACCCTACCATCCTATATACATAGGATGAACTGGAATGCCAATGGCAAGCCAGGGATTATCATCCAACATCAGTGCCTGACCTTCTGAATGCACTTTGGCGGAATTGGCACAAATTCCCCCAGAGAAACTCTGAAACCTTCTGGAAAGCTTTCCCAGAAGAGCAAAGGCTGTTATAGCAGCAAAGGGAGGCCAACTTCATATCAATGCCAATGATTTTGTAATGAACATTGCACCATTTGTGAAAGTTAAACATTTCTGCAAAGGGTATATCTGACCCAGTTTAAATAGTTTACCAAGACCCCATAGCTTTTAGTTATTCCTCTAAGTATCTCTTAGAAGAAATGCTTGATTATTTGTCTGGTATCTTTGCCACATAATGGATTTGGCAGAGTACCATAAAAATAAATGATAGTTTTTCTGCCATTACTTGCTTTTTAATTCAAAATACCTGCCTGAACTTCTGCCCTATGTGACAAAGTCTGCAGAGCCTTCAGCATATCGTATTTAGTAACACATCGCACATTGCTCCTCTTGTATCCTCAGTGTTACTGGAGGGAGGGCATTTCATTCACCTGCTTGGCAGCCAAAAGATTATTGACTTGAGACATATTGAGATAAGAACACCTTTCCAGGGATGTGATTGGTCAATGTAAATCAACTGATGCATTTTTATTGAATTTTCTTTAAACAAAGTACAGTACTTGGGAGGACGCCGTGATCTGGAGTGTGTCTTTCTCAACCTCTTGACTCAGAGACACCAGTGATTGGTGTAGAGGTATACTAACAGACTATCATTGACTGCTGCTGGATTTCAGTGAGTATAATAAAATACGCTCATCTTACAACATTACAACATTCATGCTGTAGTAATTGTTCACTAAGCATAGAACAAAACAGTTCAGACTTATACAAAATTATTATTTTTTTATTTATTTTTTGTTACCATTATAATATTACTTCGATCATAATTATTATATATTTTAATTATATATTATATTTTTATTATATATTAGAATTATATACTTCAATCTGTGTCTTTTTAATTTTATTTTATTTTATACATAACTAGTTTCATAAGGTTCTTTTAATACAGCGAGTGTGTTCTAATCTTTTCTAGATTTGCTTTATGTAAACATAGTGGATTTTTATTGGCTTTACCTTCATGACTGTTACAGTTACCCACAAACATAAGATAGTGGCCTAAATAAACTAACATTTATAGACGATTGCTCATATATCTAACAAGAATTATCTGAATTTTTAGCAAATCAATTCTTCCAATAGAACAATTCCTACCGAGCGATTGATCTGTGAAACTGTCATTTTTTTCATCTCTGTTTTCTGTAGTATAATCAATCTTTTCTCAGGTCTGTTTTTCATCTTAAGATGATGGAACAATTACACACGATAAAGATGTGCGTTTACTTGACACTGTGTTTTATTAGTATCTGGCACCACTGAATTTTGAATATTTTAAAGGTACAAAAGATTTGTGTTTATTACTCATACAAAATTCTGTGGAACTGCCAAATTAGTCCCCATGAGTGTAGTCTTATGTCTGTGGGTAGTAACTGTTACTGTAATTTAAAAAAAGGAGCATTTTATGAATATATCAATGTCAATGAAAATTGCGTGTGATCGTTCCTTTAAGATGAAGCTGAAAAACAGACATGAGAAAAGATTGATTGTACAACAGAAGAAAAATGTCAGTTTCACAGATTGATTGCTCTGTAGAAAAAGGATTGATTTGCTAAAAATTCAGATAATCCTTTTCTATAAAGGTTAGTTTTTTTAAGGGCACTATCTTTCCTTTCCTCTCCCTCTCTCTCTCTCTCTCTCTCTCTCTCTCTCTCTCTCTCTCTCTCTCTCTCTCTCTCCCCCTCTCCCTCTCCCTCTCCCCCTATTATTCTCCCTCTGTCCATCTCCCCCACTCCACCTCTCTCTGCCCCTCTCCTGCTATCCGTAGCCCTCTCCATCTCCCCTTCTCCCCTTATCATGCTTCTCTCCGTCTCCCCCTCTCCCTCTCTCTCTCCATCTCCACCTATCCTTTTCTCTCTCTCCATCTCCCCCTCTCCCCATATCATGCTTCTCTCCATCTCCCCCTCTCCCTCTCCATCTCCCCCTATCCTTCTCCCTCTCTCCATCTCCCCCTTTATCAAACCTCTCTCAGTCTCCCCCTCTCCCTCTCTATCTCCCCCTATTCTTCTCCCTCTCTCTCTCTCTCCCTCTCCCTTTATCAAGCCTCTCTCAGTCTACCCCTCTCCCTCGCTCTCTCCATCTTCCCCTATCCTTCTCCCTCTCTCCGTCTCCCCCTCTCCCTTTCTTTCTCCCCATGTCCTTCTCCTCTCAGCCTCTCCCTCTCTCTCCCTATCCTTCTCCTCTCCATCCCTCCCCCTCTCTCTCTCTCTCCCTATCCTCCTCTCCGCCCCCCCTTTTCTTCTCTGTCTCCCCCTCTCTCTCCCTCACCCCCTATCCTTCTCCCTCTCTCAGTCTCCCTCTCTCTCTCCCCATATCCTTCTCCTCTCTGTCACTCCCTCTCCTCCTCCCCATCTCTCTCTCCCCCATCCTTATCCTCTCCTCTCCCCCCTCTCCCTTTCCCCATTTCCTTCTTCCTCTCTCCCTCTCCCCCTATGCTTCACCCTCTGTCTGTCTCCTCCTCTCCTCCTCTTGCCCTCTCTCTCCCCATTTTTTTCTCCCTCTCCTCCTCTCAGTCTCCCTTCCCCCTATACTTCTCCCTCTCCCATAACTCCCAACTCTCCCTGATTTCGAGGGACTGTCCCTGATTTGGAACAAAATATCTCTGTCCCTCTTTCCTCCTCCTTTGTCCCTCATTTTGATCTGATCTATATAGTTGTAAATGAAATGCACTTTTTATCTTTCAGCGCTAAATTTTTCATCCACTTTCTAAATTGCTGCATTTGTTAATGTAAAAATCCAGTATAAAGGAATAGTAGTGGTAAAAAAAAAAGTAATGGGTTTAAATAATCATTTTTTTTGTATAAATCTCCTTTAAGGGGGTGCGACAGGGGGTGTGCCCTATGCCTACATACATTTGCTAAAAGGTGTCCCTCGTTCCTATCTCAAAAAGTTGGGAGATATGCTCTCCCCCTCTCCCCTATCCTTCTCCTCTCCGTCTCCCCCTCTCCTCCTCTCCCTCTCTCTCTCTCCCCCTATCCTTCTCCCTCTCCGTCTCCCCCCTCTCCTCCTCTCCCCCTCTCTCTCCCCATCCATCTCCCTCTCTCCACCTCCCCCTTCTCGTCTTCTCCTCTCCCTCTATCCTTCTCCCTCTCCCCCTCCCCCTCTTCTTCTCTCTCTCCCCCATCCTTCTCCCTCTCCCCCCTCCCCCTCTCCCCAATCCTTCTCCCTCTCTCCGTCTCCCCTCCTTCTCTTCTCCTCACCCTCTATCCTTCTCCTTCTCCCTCAAACCCTCCCCCTCTTCACCTCTCTCTCTCTCTCTCTCTCCCTCTATCCTTCTCCCTCTCTCCATCTCCCCCTCTCCTCATCTCCCTCTATGCTTCTCCCTCTCTCTGTCTCCCCCTCTCCTCCTCTCCCTCTATCCTTCTCCCTCTCCCCCTCCCCCTCTTCTTCTCTCTCTCTCCCCCATCCTTCTCCCTCTCCCCCTCCCCCTCTCCCCAATCCTTCTCCCTCTCTCCGTCTCCCCTCCTTCTCTTCTCTCACCCTCTTTCCTTCTCCTTCTCCCTCAAACCCTCCCCCTCTTCACCTCTCTCTCTCTCTCTCTCTCCCTCTATCCTTCTCCCTCTCTCCATCTCCCCCTCTCCTCCTCTCCCTCTATGCTTCTCCCTCTCTCTGTCTCCCCCTCTCCTCCTCTCCCTCTATCCTTCTCCCTCTCCCCCTCCCCCCCCTCCTCCTCTCCCTCTATCCTTCTCCTTCTCCCTCTCTCTGTCTCCCCCCTCCCCCTCTCCTCCTCTCCCTCTCTCCGTCTCCCCTTCCCCTTCTCTCTCGCTCTCTTTCTTTCTCCTCCTATCCTTCTCCCTCTCTCCGTCTCCCTCTCTCTGTCTCCTCCTCCCCCTCTCCTCCTCTCTCTCTCTCTCTCTTTCTCCCCCTATTCTTCTCCCTCTCTCCGTCTCCCCCTCTCCCTCTCCTCCTCCCCCTCTCCTCCTCTCTCTCTCTCTTTCTCCTCCTATCCTTCTCCCTCTCTCCATCTCCCTCTCTCTGTCTCCTCCTCCCCCTCTCCTCTTCTCTCTCTCTCTCTCTCTTTCTCCTCCTATCCTTCTCCCTCTCTCCGTATCCCCCTCTCCGTCTCCTCCCCCTACTCTCCTCCTCTCTCTCTCTCTTTCTCCCCCTATCCTTCTCCCTCTCTCCGTCTCCCTCTCTCTGTCTCCCCCTCCCCCTCTCCTCCTCTCCCTCTCTCCGTCTCCCCTTCCTCTTCTCTCTCGCTCTCTTTCTTTCTCCTCCTATCCTTCTCCCTCTCTCCGTCTCCCTCTCTCTGTCTCCTCCTCCCCCTCTCCTCCTCTCTCTCTCTCTTTCTCCTCCTATCCTTCTCCCTCTCTCCATCTCCCTCTCTCTGTCTCCTCCTCCCCCTCTCCTCCTCTCTCTCTTTCTCCTCCTATCCTTCTCCCTCTCTCCGTCTCCCCCTCTCCGTCTCCTCCTCCCCCTCTCCTCCTCTCTCTCTCTCTTTCTCCCCCTATCCTTCTCCCTCTCTCCGTCTCCCTCTCTCTGTCTCCTCCTCCCCCTCTCCTCCTCTCTCTCTCTCTTTCTCCTCCTATCCTTCTCCCTCTCTCCGTCTCCCCCTCTCCGTCTCCTCCTCCCCCTCTCCTCCTCTCTCTCTCTCTTTCTCCCCCTATCCTTCTCCCTCTCTCCGTCTCCCCCTCTCCCTCTCCTCCTTTACTTTCCTTTTCCTCTCCTTTACTCATTCCTTCCCGCTCTTATTGTTTTCCAACAAAAACACCAATGCTGGCCATAAAATGGTAGGTTTTTGAATGCACATTAATATGAAGAATCTTGCAGTATGTTTGATAATGATATAACAAATGTTATTCAAAAGTATTTCAAAATGTTGTTTGCTTTAAACATTCTATTTTGGAACAAATAGAATTTCCCAGATGAAAATCACATACATACACTGTTCATTTGAGAAAAAATTTCTGTCCTGCTCCTTCAAATTTTCTCAACATTACAGGCAAAAACAATCTATCTATTTATCTATCTAGTCAGAAAGTCAGTTCTGGTTTAACTAGCACCTTTAAAGCAGATAGGTCCAAATGCGACCCTAAATTTATTTTAAGAAGCTGACATAAACTCCTTTGCATTGAATAAGTCTGTAACAGGATTAAAGACCTGATGTAAATCTTTCACCGGTATTTCTATATATACTCATTATACACATTTATAAAGCACCGCATTCCAGACTGTACAGCAGAATCATCTTGGTCTTTGAAGTCTTACCTAGTGATTGCATTTAAATAGGAGTCATTAGACTGGGGGAGATAATTGTGGCTATTTGGAAAGTATAGTGGAAGCTTATAGTCATGATTTAATGTGATATAGATAATTGTATGCATCCTCATATTAAAGGTGGAGGCAGAATTCTGAGGGCCCAGTCTGCTATTATACATAATGTAGACACTGTCTGTTTCAGTTGTTTAAAGTGTATGTAAAGGCATTTATTTTTTTGGATACAGTGGGTAGGAATTTGACCCCCTGTCAATTTTTTTTTCTTTTGTTGTCTGTGTCCCGTCCCCATTCTGTCCCTCTCTTTGTCTGGGAAAGCACTTTCACCAAGACAGAAAGTAGGGGGTAATGCAAAATTTTTGAGTTGTTACCAGAGCAAATGGTGGAAAGAAATAACCCAAGGGAAAGGGGATAAATGTTGTGGAAATTTGTGTCTTCAGAACAGGAAGTGAAGAGAAATCTCCCCAGGGGGATAAAGACATCAGTAAATAACCCGATTGGGATGTTGACCCTTTTCCTACTGTATCCAAAATAATAACAAAGTTTAGCTAAGGCTTACATTTTAGAGAGTTGAATTTAAGGCAAAAGTATATTGAGTATTGAGGAGCACTCCTTAAACTTGCATGCTAAGATCTTCCAAGCTAACAAATTTATTTACATGGTTCATTTACATGGTGATAGGAGAATGGCATGAGGCAGGGTAAAGGACCCAAGCCAGCTATAGCTTATGGGAGACAATAATGATGGGGACAGGTCTTCTAATCTTTTTGATTGCTCTTTTCCTCCCCCCCCCATGGTGACTGATGGCCAGCATCTGGGGCATCCATGGCCATAAAAGACAAAAAGTTTTGGTCATGGCCATAAGAGTGGGCAAATTTGGTTACTGTCATCTATGGCCAAATACAGATCTTTTGACCAAACATGTAATGATTGTTGTCTGAGAAGGCTACCTATGGTCAGATTGGGACACATCATGTGTGTATATAAAAAATTGAAAATGTTATTGTTGTCATTGTTCCAGTAGTAGATGGTAAATTTCCTAATGTGGCCATTTTACCAGTGGCAGCTATCAAAGTTTGGGTTTTCCTTCACTTGGAAAAGATATTCTGTCGCTTCTCGTTGGATCTCCTATACGGAAATTGAGGGGAAATCTAATCTCCCCAATTGGGGCATACACAGTGATAACAACCCAACAGATGATCAAACCAATCCATGCTCCATCCAAAACTTAAGAGTAAATTTTAACTGGAGTTTTGTTGTAATGTAGGAACAGTCACTTCTACTGCTGTTTTCTGGAAACCTTGGTCTTAAATAATTGGCCAGCTTAGCCCCCTACCCAGACATAAGCCCCCAGATACTACTGTATTATTGTTTTTTGCTCTGTTTTACCAAAACGTCAGACATCCAAAATCCACCTCCACCAACGTTATCAGCTAGTAACACAGGAGCGTTATGTTCACTGTACAAAAGTGGACCTGTCTGTTTTTTTTTCAAAAGAGATAGAGAATCTGAAGAGTCAGGGATATTAATTACCTTGAGAATTTCTTAAGTGCTCAGGCAGGCTTTAAAATGGGCCACAATTCTTCAGAAAAAGCAAAGATAAAAACACTGATAAAATAATCTCAGAATCCGGCCAAAAGGCTATAAAATTAATCTTTGTTCTATCATGTCATACTTGGCAGTATCTTTGAAGCTTCGGTAATGTAATCACTAAGCAATTTTATACAGTATACCTTTTTCAGGTTAAAAAAATTGGAAAAAGTTTTGGAATGTTGTTTATCTTTTCTTAGGTTCAACAAGTGTGCTCAGATAATAGGAAGAAGCAATATTCATATTTAAATCTATAATTTCTATGAAAGCTAAAGTTGGCCATTGTGTAATAAAAGTTTTGTTGGAAAATGTCCCAAAATATCCCAGCAGGTGAATAATCTGCCAGCTTTGCTATTTGTGCCAAATTTAGGATGGCATGCACATTTTTAATTAGGTTCAATGACTTCACTGATTAGGTAGCTTTGCCTTTGTAAAGGATAATGGAAAATTTTAATTATAGTGTAAGCTTGCGTTTAGATGTATTTGACCTGGTGAAAAAATAAAGTATATTTAAACCCAATCACTAATATCTCATATAAGATTATACATGTTAATGTAATTGTAAAAGTTTGTTTTTTTTCAATTTGCACCTTGAGCAATAACCTCCTTGGCAGGAGCACTAGGTCTTGCCATGACGTCCATGGCAGGACCCAGTGATCCCGCCATGAAAGTTATTGTTTAGGCACTGCCTGTTATAGAGCGACAGTGCTGTGTCCCTATCTACCAATTAATCATCTACACTATGTTGTCACTCTGCCACACAGGTTTCTGATGGGGACTATGAGTGGCCAGTTCAACACATATTACATGTGGCAGGCCAAATGATAATTATAACTCCCACACTATCTGCGTGGAACAACCAACATGCAATAAATCAATCATATCCAGTTGCTGCTACCACCAATTTGTGTTCCCACAATCAATTATCTAAATTCTATAAAAATTGATGGTGCGCATACCCACTATTCAATGCCCAATTAGTGAAAACCATAAAACATTTTTGGTGCAAATGCTAATTTGT
Organism: Aquarana catesbeiana; assembly: GCF_042186555.1. Lineage (NCBI taxonomy): Eukaryota > Metazoa > Chordata > Amphibia > Anura > Ranidae > Aquarana > Aquarana catesbeiana. The sequence continues at coordinate 98,579,160 of NC_133329.1, forward strand.
GATAAATAAAACAATGTGCATCACAATATACAGTGGGCAATTATTTGACTCCCTGCAGATTTTTTAAGTTTGCCCACTTACAAAGAAATGGGTCTATAATTGTTGCCATAGGTGTATTTTAAATGATAGAGACAGAATATCAACCAAAAAACCTGTTATGTGTATAAAAGACACCTGTCCACAGAATATATTTCTTCCATTCAAACCTCACCATGGTGGGCAAGACCACAGAGCTGTTGAAGGGCATCAGGGACAAGATTGTAGACATGCACAAGGCTGGAATGGGCTACAAGACCATCAACAAGAAGCTCGGTGAGAAGGAGACAACTGCTGGAGCGATTATTTGCAAATGGAAGAAATACAAAATAACCATCAATCGCCCTCGGTCTGGAGCTCCATGCAAGATTTTGCCTCATGGGGTATGGATGATCATGAGAAAAGTGATGGATCAGCCCAGAACTACAAGAGAGGAGCTTGTGAAGGATCTCGAGGCAGTTGGGACCACAGTCACCAAACAAACCATTAGTAACACAATATGTTGCCATGGATTGAAATCCTGCAGCACCTGCAAGGTCCCCCTCCTCAAGAATGTACATGTGCAGGCCCGTCTAAAGTTCGCCAATGAACATCTAAATGATTCAGAGAAGGATTGGGAGAAAGTGCTGTGGTCATATGAGACCAAAATTAAGCTCTTTGGCATTAACTCGACTCTCAGCTAATATATCCAGATGTCTTCACTGTGCATAAGAGAGTGTCCCACCACCTTTCATAAATTGCTCTCACCTTCCACCGTGGACCTGCTCAAAGATCAGGTCAAAGGCACTTTGCCTTTAAGGGGTCTATCATATTCCATTCGTGGGATGGTGAGCCAGGTTGTCTCCACTCAGGTGCACTCAGAATAAGATGATAAGCAGTAGTACAAATTTCCAATGTGTATGGCCCTTTAAGGGCTCGAATCTCCCAGTCTGTTTCTCTTCAAAGAAGCTCAATTAACCAGGGAACTCCTCTTAGTACTTTAAAACCTTAAAATGTTTATCAAAAAATATAATTGCACTTACAAAATAGTAGTTAAAACCAGCATATGTAAAGTAAATGACAACCAGGCATCAGCTCCTGTATCACTTCTGGTTTCTGGCAATTACGTCACCCTACACGTATTGTCACAATACCACGTGACTTCCTCAGGGGATATTACATAGGCATGGCCCACTTTTGTCACCACCTGTCATGAGAAAAGCCATGCAACCATTGCTGGGGTGCATGCATGTAGACAGGAATTGGCTGCAGGAGATCAGCAGCATGGGCATGCAAGAAAGATTAAAAAGGGGTGAAAACAAGTATTTTATTAAAAATTACAATAGTTTATAATGCACAAAACTTTAGCAAACTAAATGTCATTCATTTAGGGTTTACATGTACTTTCAATCTTTCAAGGATTACCTTTCAGAAATTGGTAATATATCATGGCTGGATTGTAAACAGTGCAGGAACTTTTTGTATATAGTTTCACAGTATGAGCTGGGTTCACTTGGCTGATAACCACACTCATCTTTGGTGTAATACAGACAGCCATAAACCAGGTTATGTATACAGTCATAAAAGTTAATCTTACACATATATTTTTGTGCTTTATTACATTATGAACCTGTCAAATTACTGTAGGAAGTTAATCAACACACTTCTAACTATCTGCTTATTTCTGATGACTGCAACATACATACTGTATAAAAGGATTATAGAGGTTCAAAGTTGAAAATGTTACATAAACTTTGAATAACAATTTGATACGATATTCTCTTTGTAGATATGGGGGACACAGAACTGGGTCAGATATCCTTTAAAGACATGGAAGAGTACAGCCCTAAAAAGCAGCCAAAGCTTCACTGGTACGAAGTGTACGTACAGCCATGCATAGCGGAGCTCATAGGCACCATGCTCTTTGTGTTCATTGGCTGCATGTCTGTCATCATGAACAACCTACCTGGAAGCCTGCAACCAGCTCTAGCCCATGGATTGGCCCTAGGGCTCACTATTGCCATCCTGGGGGGAATCAGGTACATTTCTGTCTTCTTATGCACAGTTTCATTACTTTATATTCTTAAAGCTGACTACAGGGAAACTTCTAAAAACACAGTTGAAATTCACATATGCAATTGAATTTTGGTTCTGCCAGTTTTGTGATCCAGGATCCTCTACCAGAGGTCATAATCAAGTCAGTAACATCACTTTTCTACGCTGTAGTTAAGCAATACAGTTTGAATACTGCCACATCCCCTGCCTGATGATTGAAAGAAGCCTCACTACACTGATGAGGTCATCTCTCTGATACCCCCTCCTGTCAGCTGGCTGACATTGTTAGAATGAAAGCATTGTGCAAAAGGGCCTCCATTGGCTCACACTGTTGTCATCCCTCCCCTTGTCTGTCATGCTGACCTCATAAATATAGAAAGATAAACATCACAGGCTTTTAAATACACAAATAAACTATTTAAACAGTTTTTTTTAATTTTTAAGGTTAAAACAGCTGTCGAGTCTTTTTTCACCATTTGCGTCCCATTCAAGGATCTTTCCTTCACTTTATGTCCTATAGACACAGAAGGAAGTAAGAGAAAATCTATTCACGGTGAGGGAAATTAACATAGACATGTGGAATGCTTCGCTCATTTCATCTTGACACGTTTTGAGGATGAAGTAAAAGAGGGCAGTCACTGTTTGACTGCAAATGCATGTTATACAGAGATTTGAAGGTATTGTAAGGTTTTGCCAGATGACTTCCCATCTGTATCTGTTGTAGGAAGGGCAGGCTCAACTGGTACTGGCAGCGGTAAACCATGCACGAGACAGGGATACCTAGGAACAGTACAACACTTGACAAAACTAATATGTTTACCATTTGGCTTTTGCTGTTTCTGGCAACTTCAAGAATATTAAGGGTACATTTAGCCATGAACTGAAGAGAAGAAGGCTGAAGACCTTATTAAGAGGGGTCACAAGACTCTTTGTGATAATATATAACCATCTCTCTTGATTTGAAATGTACAGGCTCTTTATATTACACTGCTCACCTTAGTAGCAGTAATGGAGAAGAAAGACCATATTGGGGAGTATGGGACTTTAAGGGTGCTTATTGCCACAAATGGATATACCACAATAAATTTAGTCAAAGATATTTTTATTTAAAAAAATTAATAACATTAAAAAACTATCTTTTTTTTCTTATTTCAGAGCGCTATATCGGGCACGGCGTCTTGCGGGCTTCACCCACCTACTTGCCATAGGATTCTCGCACGGACGCCCACGGGCTCACAACAGTATGGCCCTTGTTTACAAGGGATTACATGCTGAGTTCCCGTGGAAATAGGAACCTCCCTGTGTGTCCGGAACCGAGGTATTGCTTCTTTTGCAGTGGGACGTCAGTCCCTACTGTGTCATGGCTTGCAGACGGGCGGCCGATGTGTGTGATGGTGTCACCACACTCGGCAAACCCTCTGGGCGTGTTCGTGTGCGGTGGCCCCTCTATCTGACGGCAAGGCTTCGGTGGGGGGGTGGCGTTCTCTCTGTTGATGTAGCTTTTCTTCTATAGTGTCCGCTTTGCGTCATTACGGTGTGACGTCACACGTCACATCCGTCTGACGCACTGGGGAGGGGTATAAAGAGACTCATGCATCGTCAGTTACGCTGCTGGAGTTCCTGGAAGCCTCATACAACATGAAACTGCTGACAGGTAGATTTATTTAGCTCAGTGATAGTTCTCTCGATGCAATGTACTCACAGTGCATCATTTAAATACAAATGGTGTGGTATACTTATGGCTTCGCTCCCCTATTTGTTCTTTATATTAACCTGCAGATTTACTATCTTCGTTTATGGTCATTCTTATCAGTAGTGTATTTAGGTTTTGTGCTGCCCTAGGCCTGACTAAACTCGTGCACCCCCTAATTTAAATATGACCCACCGCCTTCCTGTCAAGGCCACACCCCTTGCTTTTTAAAACCCGCCCTGAAATTTCCAAGTGGGGACACTAGTTCTGAGGGCCTGGGGGAGGGGGGGGCAATGGATTCCCTTAATTTGCGTAGATTTGCATAGATTTCCTCATACTTCCTGTTTGGCTATGGGGCAGGAAGTGAAGAGAAATCTCTGCAATGGGACAGGGATGGTGAAAAATAAACTGACAGGGTTTATAACCCTCCTTTATTCTATCCAAAATGAAAAAAAAAGTGTTGCCTATAGTTCTACTTTAAGCACAAATTTCTGATAAATTTTATGGAGAGGACTAAGAAGATATAACCATGCCAATGTGCAGCAGAAAACATATAGCATGGTGAGGAAGGCTTGTGGTCCAGGATGATAGGACAGTCTAAATTAGAGGCCTGGCGCTACACTAACAGTGTAGCGCAAGCTGGCGGGGACTCTTTCCGTGCTGCCCCCCTGCAAAGTGCTGCCCTAGGCCTGGGCCTTGTTGGCCTAGGCCAGGATACAGCGTTGATTCTTATGCCTCATTCTCCTTTGGAGTCTCTGTACCCACGGATCAAATAACATATGAAGGCAAGTTCTTTTACATAAGCAGGAACTTTCAAACCTACTAAATTAATACATAGGGGATCTTATTACAACTATATTTTTTTGCTTATGCCCTAATGTTATCTCACTTTTAGAGACCTGATCTCGGCCTTATACAGTCCAGGTAATCTCTGCTGTCAGCAGTAAACTATAGGCTCCAAGTTATCCATTTAAAAGGAGTTTCTTATGTAGGCATATACCTTTTTCTTACTGTTGAAGGATCTAATATTCTAACCAAGTATAGGGATAGACATGCACTGAGGCTGACATGTCATACTAACACTTTGATTGATCCACAGGAAACATTGTTTTTAAAATCACATATACGTCATTGACTTATGTGTCTCTCTGTGGGTGACCCAGCTAAGTGGGGAAGTTTTTGGTCGGCGGGACCTCCTGTGTACTGAAATTCGCTCTGACCTAATTTTTCTACCATACATCTAGCTCTGAGTTCTAGACATGTGCACACTGAAATATTTCGTTTCGGAACTTCGTTTTCGTCCGAAAAATAAATTTATTTAGTTACTCCCAAAACTAGTTTTTATGTATTTGGTTTTTCGTTAAAAATTGCATTCGTCCGAAAATCCAAATTAAGGTCGAATCTGTCATTGAAGGCTTATGGTGTCTGTCGAATGTTCAAAGAAGATTCGACGGAGCAGCTAAACTGTACAACGCCGTATAGTTTACCTGCTCCGTCGAATCTTCTTAGAACTTTCAACAGACACCATAAGCCAAAGTACGTGTGTACTTAGTTCTAGGTATTTTACTGCTCCTCCTCTTTGGTTACAATCAGCCAATAACATTCATCATCACCATTATTTTTATTTATCTTTTCTCCCCTACGTCGAATCTTTTCTCCCCTACATCCAAACTTTTCTCTCTACGTCGAATCTTTTCTCCCCTACGTCGAATCTTTTTTCCCCTACGTCGAATCTTTTCTCCCCTACGTCGAATCTTTTTTCCCCTACGTCGAATCTTTTCTCCCCTACGTCGAATCTTTTCTCCCCTACGTCGAATCTTTTCTCTCTATGTAGAATAATCATGGACTAATAGAGTTAAGGTTAGGCACATTCGACCACAGGTTTGATGGACACAGATTATTATTGTCATCATCATGTCGAATCTCCTATCTATATCGAACTGTTGTAGCAAGGAAAACGAAAATAAAGCATTTGTTTATGTCGGATCTTTCGTTTTTCGGATTCTGCACTTTCGTTATCGTTTGTTAAAACGATAACGAAAATACCTGAAATTCGGACGAAAATGGATTCGGACGAAAACGAATGCACATGTCTACTGAGTTCTCAAAACTTTGAGGCTAGAACCTTCGGTTGGAAAACCCCTGCTATCTAAACGAATGCACTCATGTATGTATTATGTGTATAAATATGTTTGTTGATGTAACTTTTTCCTTTTTTTCTTTTGTCTCTCATATGTACCCTTTCTTTTGTTGAATTATATTTGTATTTATTTATTAGAAATAAAGTTCACGCATTTCCTGAAGAAGCCGCAAGGCGAAACATGTAGAACAATTGCGTGGAAAATTGTAGGAAGTGATTTTTTTAATTCTATTTGTTTTTTTAAATAAAAATATCCTTTACTAAATTTATTGTGGTATATCCATTTGTAGCAATAGGCACCCTTAAAGTCCCATGCTCCCCAATATGGTCTTTCTTCTCTGTTCACTACAAGGGACGATGGTGCCTACTATTTGAATCTGTGTCTTCATCACTATAACCCCTTACCTTAGTAGCAGTAATGCTCAATTGTTCTACATCAAGATGAAAGGAAACAAATGCGAAACATGTAGAACAATTGTGTGGAAAATTGTAGGAAGTGATTTTTTAAAATTTTATTTGTTTTTTGAAATAAAATTATCTTTTACTAAATTTATTGTGGTATATCCATTTGTAGCAATAGGCACCCTTAAAGTCCCATACTCGCCAATATGGTCTTTCTTCTCTGTTCACTACAAGGGACGATGGTGCCTACTATTTGAATCTGTGTCTTGATCACTCTAATCCCTTACCTTAGTAGTAGTAATGTTCAATTGTTCTACATCAAGATGAAAGGAAACATAGCCTGTTTGTAAAGGGATCCTTATTCAGGTGTGACTAGGGTAGTGTGATCAATCTGTATATCTGTAGATGTGAGTTCCAGTGGCTGCAAGGCTGATAACCCAGTACAATGGTCACAAGAACAGAAATACTTCTATGACTGAAAGCTTATCATTTTTCCATGCAGTTTGATAAGGTTTATCAAATGCAAAACAGAGCCAAAACAATTTAGCAAATGAAGGTAACCTTTAAGATGTGGAAGTACTTTTTATTTGTATTTGAGTAAATAATAAGTTCAAAGTGCCTTAGTCCTTAGCAAATTAAGTCTTATGCAATATGTTATTGTGTGCCATTCCATTACCCATAGTCCAATTAGAATTTAGTTTACACCGACTGAATTTAAAAAAGTGAGAATGGATTGGTTACTAGGGGATTATGTATTTTGCAATGTTTTAGTGAATAAGCACCTCAATGTCACTGTCTCAATACATCTAGTATTCTGGCCTCCCAAACATCAATGAAGTAACAGTCTTGGATCCCAAATGTTGATGGCATAATGCTAACATGTTCTAGATTGTGTCATTAATCTAAGGCTCCAATATGTGTATGCGTTAAAGTACGTTTTTGGAAATTTTTTGGGTTAAAATTTTGAAGGGTCAGCTCAACCAAAGATTTAATTTTAGTAAATGCCTCTGGGAAAGCCTGATGGGGTGGGTCATTGCCTGAAAGAGCCGGGTGGAGTGAGTCAATCTCTAGGAGATCCTGGTAGAGTGAGTCACCCCTGGAAGAGCCTGTTGGGGTGATTCAGCCTCCAGAAGAGCCAGGTGAGGATAGTCAGTCTCTGGAAGAACCTGGCGAGTTGAGTCAACCCCTGAAAGAGTCTGGTGAAATGATTCAGCCCCTGGAACAGCCTAGTGGGTTGGGTCAACCCCTGGAAGAGCCTGATAGAGCGATTCAGCCTCTGGAAGAGCCTGGTTGAGTGAGTCAGCCTCTGAAAGAGCATGGTGGCTTGGCTCAGCCCCTGGAAGAGCCTTGTGGAGTGATTCAGCCTCTGGAAGAGCTTGGTGGGTTGGGTCAGCCCCTTAACGAGCCTAGTAGAGCGAGTTAGCCTCTGGAAGAGCCTGGCTGAGAGTATCAGCCTCTGAAAGAGCCAACTGGTGGTGTGGGTCAGCCTCTGGAAGAGCCTGGCAGAGAGAGTCAACTTAAGAGCCTAGTCATCCACTGGCTTCTTATATTACTTATATACTCCAACAGTGAGAATTTCCTGCCATAATTTCCAACTCTGTCTTTTTCCATCTGGCATTTTCAGGGTGCTCTCTCCAATTAACCTACAAGCTTGTTGTTGAAAACAACCCACACAGACATAGGGAAAACATACTAGGGAAAACATACATGGTGTTCACAGTAGGAATTGAAGCCAAGATGCTTTGAAAGAGCATTAACCATTCTCCTACCTTGGCATTAGAATTTAAAGGTATTGCAAATCAATAATACTTTTATTGCTCCAAGAAATTAATGAAACGAAAATACCTGTACATCAAAATCCTGCATGGTTCTGCATTACACTACACCTGAAGCCTGTATTATTATATTAAGAGGGCAGCAGCAACCAATCAAATTTAAACCAATCAGTGGAAAACTTTAAAAGGTGAATTCAAATTGGTTGCTACACTCTGCACCTTGCTCATGTGAGTGTCTGTTGTTGCTGTATCTTTGCAGAATTGCTTTTCACATTTTGTCTATATTGTACGTATTCGCAAAATCAATTTAATGTCAATTGCGTCCTTTATGCTTGGGAGGTGTCTGTGTTGTAACCATTAACTGGCATACATCTGCTCTAACCATTAACTGGCATTTAAGGGCAGAAAAACAAATAGTTATGCTGGTGAGCCATGCCTTAGATAAGAAGTGATAATATTGCTTTTCCATTGTCAAAACCTCCTATCTAGTCATTTACTCTGCGTATACAAACACATACACCTGACTAAGCTTGATGGAATATAGGAGGCTGGAGGGTTTAAAGGATGTGTCTCTAGCAAAAAGCAAGGCAATTCACCCGTAGGTTTGGATTGGGTAAAGATTCAAACTGATAGATTCGCTGCATGTTTACTCTATTCACATAATCCAGAAAGCAGGTCGATCTCTAGGTTTCTAGGTTTAGCCCTCCCAGTTTTTCTTCTTGTTTTTGCATAGGTCACTGGTGGTTTACACAGACCCGAACCTAGGATGCCAACATTTTTAGTGGAGATTGCAGCATCTTTTTTACAAACAGACTTTACTGGCTGTGAAGAGCTAGAGATGAGCTGAGGCATAATGAACTCAAGCTCATCAGTCATTGCCGACCCCCCCCCATATCTGTTTTATCTTCCTGGGTGCCTCAGGGTCCGCCAAACCCGAAGCATTCTGCCTGAAATCGGTTTCTTCCAGCTACAGTTTCAAAACTCAGCCTTGCGTCCCCCACCACCCTCTAACCAGAGTTTCAAATGATATTTTCATGAGTGTATCATGCTCAATGGGGAGAGAAAGACAAAACAACAGGCGCCTCTTAGTAAGACTGATTAAGATTTAATAGCCAAATGCATTAAAAGACTCACATGTAGGTATCTGTTATCAGGCACATGGAAGTCCAGTGTAGTCACATTCTATCTCTGCAGTCAGTATGGTTGTACGCTCTGTTTGTCCATGCAGCCGGCGTCCTGTTCCAAAGGAGACTTCCGGTATTCTGGCGAGATCCAAAGCAAGGCCTGGAGCGCAGCCGGACGGTCACAGAGAGGGCTGGAGTGCAGAGTTCGGTGAAGTGACGTTACTGCCGTAAAGCAACGCGTTTCTGAGCATGCGCACCAAGGGAATGCTCCTTTTTCAAGAGCTTTCAAGAGCATGAAAAAGGAGCGCGCACCTTGTGTATTCCCTTGGTGCACATATTTAGAAACGCGACGCTTTACGGCAGTAACGTCATTTCACCGAACTCTGCACCCAAGCCCTCTCTGTGACCGTCCAGCTGCGCTCCAGGACTCGCTTTGGATCCCGCCCGAATACCGGAAGTCTCCTGTGGAACAGGACGCCGGTTGCATGGACAAACATAGCGTACAACCATACTGACTGCAGAGGTAGAATGTGACTACACTGGACTTCCCTGTGCCTGATAACAGATACCTACATGTGGATCTTTTAATGCATTTGGCTATAAAATCTTAATCAGTCTTACTAAGAGGCGCCTGTTGTTTTGTCTTTCTCTTCACATATTTGGAATGGCTTCAACTCCCTTCACAAGGCTGCCCTATCAATACAGACTGTACATCTCACACAGAGCTGTTTAAGCTCAAAGGACTATTGTATGAACTTGCATTGCTTACCATTATACTATAACCTGCGCCGCTACGCATTGTTTTTTCATGCTCAATGGGGCTCCGGGGCACTCAGGAAGATTAATAAAGTAGGACCTCTGCTTGCCTGCACTTGATAGCTCAGTTTTAAAAAATATAGTTTCAATCACTAGAACTTTAACACACCAATGTAATTTCAAAGCCATTTGTAATATTTTTTAAATCTGCAGCTTCCATAAAAAAATTAATAGGTGACAACTCTTTTTGCTTGCCTCTTAATTGTGCTCTTGCATTGTCACCCTGTCACAAAGGCTTCTTCCGGAGACTACAAGTGGCCATTTTAACACGCATTATGTAGGCAGGGTGCCCACATAAGGATACCCACCATGATAAATGTCATATCGCCATTTATGGACTGTATGTAGACAGTATTTTATTATTATTAAATCTATTTTATTTATAGCCAGTGTGAGCAGTGCTGGCTTCCTTTAATACATACATGTGTCCAAAACACATGCAGACCTCAAAACTCTAAAAAAAAATAAACATCTCTTTTGGGATTAATAGAAGTTTGGCATTGATTTAAAGATGAACTCCAGACACAACTCTCATTTAAATATATTCTTCAATAGCCACAAAATATATCAATCCACTTGTGCACCAAATGTCTTTGCAAAGCCAGATATTACTTGTGGGAGCTGGAGGAGGAACCCAGCAGGCTCCACCCATTACAGGCTGTCTGCAGAAAACTACAGGAGGGGGCGGAGACAAGACTAGTCACCCTGCACTAGCAGAGAGAGCAGCAGTGAGCAGTCTTTATTACAGGAAACTCATGGATCCACTGGATTACTGCACAGGTCTGAAAGAAATACACAAGGACCAGCAAGATTCAAGTGATACACATGCCCCTTGTATTTGGACAATATTTGCTTATCCTGTGTTAGGTTTCTCAGGCGTAGATAGGTTAAGTAACATATTTTACATTCTTTTAATGCAATTGGTAATTCTGAGAATCACATTGATCTCTTAAACTGAAATATAAGATTTTTTTCTTTAAAACAAGAAGCCTCTCATCTTCCACCAAGTGACCGAAGTATCAGTTCCTTCACAACATTTTTACCTACATTTTTTCAGCTTAGCGTGCTGGGGGACCCTTTTTATTGGTGGGATTGAGGCTAATGGCCTTGTGGGCAGGTGCAGTCTACTTTCTGCACAGCAGGTGGTGCTCTTCCACAGCAGCACTGCAGTTGGAGAGGAAGTCAAGAGGAACATGGTTCCTCTATGGTTTCCTGAGTCACTGGGGAAGCTATCCCATTGGATGCTGTCTCCCCATGTGACTCTAGCAACTATCTTGGGGCAGGAAGAGCCTTTTTAAGGCCCAGGCTCCCAGGATTGGCATGCTTTTTGTGAGTGAGTAGAGTAGGGACAGATACCCCGCCTGGTAGGGACAGAACTAGCGGCAGGGAAAGGTTCCTGATGAGGAGGGAAAGCATAGGGCTTGCAACTTCTCTGGATATCTTCCTTCTTGGAAACAAGATGTCCAGGCCACATTCTGCCCCTCTCAACAGGCACTGTCAGTTTCGGCTGAATCCTGCTCTCTACATGCTGTTGGACCTGCAAGGTTTCCTGGCGGGGCTGCCTTACCACCAGGTTATTTGTGAACTGTCTTTGCAATATTTCAAGAAGTTCTTCCATTGCACTTGAACTGTGTGTATTATTCCCTCTGCACAGCGCTGCACCCCACCTACAGCCTACCGGCCCTTTAATAAAATATTTCGAGTGTGTTTTGGGGTGGCAGGACATCCCTTGGCTCATTCTTATTTTAAACGTATTTATATTATTTTGAAGCTGAGCTCTGGTCAAAACAATTTATTTAGTTTTGGATAGTGTAGGGAAAGGGTTAGAACCCATCAGGTTTTAAATGCTGCCTGTGCCTCTGTTAAAGAAATGGTTCTGTTAGATTGTACTGTAAATGCATAGCCCAGCTGCAATGATTTCCCTCACTTCCTGTTCTCTCTGACACCCATCACCTGGGCGGGAAGTGAAGGAAGAGCTCCCCAATTGGAAACAGGCAACAAGAAAAGTTGACCTTAACCGATCAACACTATCCAATGCTAAAATAAAAATCTTTGGCTGAAGTTGGGATTTGAGAATCATATTTATTTTATCACACATTTTTTTTTAAATATTTTTATTGGGTCATACAGATCAAATGATACATAGTGACTTTGACTTATAACATGATTGAAAACTTCGTACAGATGTTACAAAATTGGTACACAAAGTTTTTCTTATTTCTTATTGTTTTAGTAACCTTTTAATTTTTTTTCCGTTTTTTAAATGTTTCAGTAGCAGTGATATAAATATAGTTAACACATCCTGGATTCAAAATATAACCATAGGCTTTAATGTTGCGGGGTGGGGGGCAATGAAGAGGAAGTCAAGTAATCTCATGGCATTATGTAGGAGCTTGAGTTATAAATAAGGCTTCAGTCAAGTAGAAAGATGGTAGAACGTGTCCAAATGGATAATAGGGTCAATGGTCATTGAGCTAGCAGGGGTCTGTAGGTGAGCGATGGGAAGTAGCTGTTGTAATTTACATAAGGATTTGTAAATATGGAAGTAGCACATAATAGGTCTATCTTATCTATAATGGATATATTAGTGTCAATTAATTAATTAATCTATTTTGTACTGTTTCAGTGGTGTCTATTAATGGATTAATAGATTTTGTATTATTTCAGTGGTGGCCACTTCAACCCGGCCGTATCGCTGGGCGCCTGGATAATTGGAGGACTCAACCTTGTCCTAGTAGTGCCGTACTGGGTCTGCCAGCTATGTGGTGGAATGATTGGAGCAGCACTGGCCAAGGTAAGGGAGCCACGGTCACTTCAAAACTTCACAAATACTGTACCTGTCTGTAAATCCAATATTTTGATGAGAAGGAAAGTAGGATAGGGTGAACATGGGTTTCTTTTATTGCAATATGAAGATTTTAGTGTATTTTTGAAGTGTTATGGCGAGTACACACGATCAGAAATGCCGCCAGCAAAACTCCGATGGGAGCTTTTTGTCGGAAAATGCGACCGTGTGTATGCTCCATCGGTCTTTTGCTGGCGGAATTCCAGCCAGCAAAAGATTGAGAGCATGTTCTCCATTTTTCGGTTGGGAAAAGTTCCTATCTGAAAATGCGTTCGTCTGTATGCAATTCGGACGCGCAAAAAAATCAAGCATGCTCGGAAACAATTTGACGCATGCTCGGGAGCATTACACTTCATTTTCTCTGCTCGTCGTAGTGTTGTACGTCACCGCGTTCTTGACGGTAGAAAGTTCAGAGAACTTTTGTGTGACCGTGTGTATGCAAGGCAAGCTTGAGCGGAATTCAGTCGGAAAAAACATCCAAGTTTTTTCTGACGGAAAGTCCGATCGTGTGTACGCGGCATAACTTTAAAGTCTACTGTCCCATGCCCTCTGGTCCTCCCCCCTCCCATGTGTATTTTTTCCTTTTTTATACTTAAACCCTTGAGGCTGGTCACAGGCTGCTACAGGGACCTCTGCCTCTTGGTTTAGTCTCCAGTGATGGGTGCTCCTTAATGATGCAGATAGCATCCCTGACATGATGATGTCAGAGCCATTTGCTGCATCATTATACTATGAGTTAAGGGCATCATGGTTGCCCTCCCTCTATAGGGGGAATGCCCATGCCACCTTGCACTCACAAGAAGTGGGTTGAAAGATGCGAATCAGAGGACTGGCCCTGGAAGGCAGATTATTCTGTGGGGGATAATGTCAGAAAGAAGGTGAACAGTGCACCCAGAACTGCTTTAAAAAAAAAAAAAGCTAGGGCATCAATTTTTTATAGAATTTTTTTTTAAACTGGAGTTAGGCTCAAAAGCGGACACAATCTTGTTAGCCTTGCCACACAAAAACAGGCTACTGTGTTGGTTGCTTGTGATACATAGATGTGAATGGTGTTAATATTTGTTGCACTTTCATAAAATGTAAAGTACTTACCGATCTTCGTTGTTTTCAGGCCCTGACTCAACTAGAATTTTATGAGAGATCAGCTGGTGCAGCTTTCAATGTGGTGACCACTGATTCCCAGGTTGCCCGAGCCATTGGAGCTGAAATAATCATGACATTCTTCTTGGTGTTGGCTGTCTGCATGGGGGCCATTAATAAGAAGACCACTACTCCCCTGGCTCCCTTCTGTATTGGCTTCACAGTGGCAACGGACATCTTGGCGGGGTAAGAGAAACATACACTTATTCAGAAACATTTAGCCTGGTTTCACACATGTGCGGTGCGAATTGAAGCTCAGGTTTCACTGGGGAGATAAAAATCTCCTGTTCAAAGGATTCATTGCGTTTTTGCTCAGGATTAGAGAGCAGGGAGAGGGGGAGGGAGGGGGGGGGGGAGAGGGGGAGGTGTAGTGAGGAGAAAGAGAAAATCCTTGTTCAGAACGCAATGCATCTGCGAATCAGATGCGTTCCCATAGGAGATAATAGGCTTGTAGTTCGCACCGCAATGCCCAAAAAACGCACACGTTTTTTGTGCAATGCGCAGTGCGAATGTAACGCACATATGTGAACCAGATGCATTCATATGAATGTATTTTAAAATGTCCTGCGAATTAGATGCGGTGTAAGCCGCATCTAATTCGCATAGGTGTGAACCCGGGCTCACTGTCTTTAATAAAGTTAAAAAAAGGCATTTTTGAATAGTGTTTGATATCCTAATAAACATGGCCGCCTGCTTCCTCCACTGCTGAGTGTTATAGCACCCTCCTGTGGCAAACAACAGTACAATATTCTGTTTAACCACTTCAGCCCCGGAAAGATTTACCCCCTTAATGACCAGGCCATTTTGTGAGATTCAGCACTGCGTCGTTATAACTGACAATTGCGCGGTCGTGCGACTCTGTTTGACAACAAAATTGACATCCTTTTTTCCCTACAAATAGAGCTTTCATTTGGTGGTATTTGATCACCTCTGCGGTATTTATCTTTTACACTATAAACAAACAAAGAGCGACAATTTTGAAAAAAAAACCCAAAATGTTTTACTTTCTGCTATAAAACATTTCCAAAAAAATATGGAAAAAAAACAAATGTATTCATCAATTTAGGGCAATTTGTATTCTGCTACATATTTTTGGTAAAAATATCCCAATAAGCGTATATTGATTGGTTTGCGCAAAAGTTACCGCGTCTACAAAATAGGGAACAGATTTATGGCATTTTTATTATTTATTTCTTTTTTTACTAGTAATGCTGGCGATTAGTGATTTTTAACGGGACTGCAACATTGCGGTGGACAGATCAGACACATAACGGACATTTTTGACACTTTTTTGGGAACCATTGACGTTACTACAGTAATCAGTGCTAAAAATATGCACTGTTATTGTACTAATGACACTGCCAGAGAAGGGGTTAACAGCAGGGGACGATCAAGGGGTTAACTGTGTTCCCTCACTGTGTGTTCTAACTGTATGGGGGAAGGGCTCACGGGGACAACACACAGATCCGTATTCCTGCATAGCAGAAAGACAGGATCTGTGTGATCTCCCCTATCAGAACGGAGATTTGCCTTGTTTACATGGGCAGATCCTTGTTTTGTCACTGCGGGGAACGATCGCGGGTGGCCGGTGGACATCGAGTCCGCCAGACCCGCTGATTGGCTCCCCTGTTGGCCAATGGGAGCGCACGCACGCCTCCAGTGGCGTGCGCGCGCCCACAGATCGCCGTATATGAGCCCGGCATACACCTACGGCGATTTGCGCAGCCGAGCCAACCTGCCACAGTATAACTGCGGCGGCTGGTCAGCAAATGGTTAAAGCTGAACTCTGGGCAGATATAAAACACACACATTATTGCAGATGTAACCATTAATATTTCATTAAATTTGTTTTTTTAATGCAAGCGGTGTACTTGATTTTGAATTAGTATCAGCCTCTTGCAGTCTCCAAAATTTTGAGTAGTCACTAGAACAGGTATAGAGAATTCTCCAATGAAGACACTAGTAATGGTGATCCTGGTGAATACCAGGAATTTGTTCACTTTGGGGAGGTTTACTCTGACCCCTCCTAACTTTATCCAAAACAAAAAAATAAAAAAAGTTTTGCCTTTAATTCTACTTTAGGTCATAAAAGGATAGTTAGCCACCACCATCTGATAAGTCTGTAAGTACTTATATCTTTAACCACCTTCCACCTTGCCTATTGTAATAATACAATTATCCCAGGTAGACGTCATATGACGTCCATCCATGGGCACGCCTCGTGCATGCCCTAGGGCAGTGATGGCAAACCTTGGCACCCCAGATGTTTTGGAACTACATTTCCCATGATGCTCCACTACACTGCAGAGTGCCAGAGCATCATGGGAAATTTAGTTCCAAAACATCTGGGGTGCCAAGGTTCGCCATCACTGCCCTAGGGGCTGCCCAGCCACGCGATCTTAGGGTTGCCACATCATTCCTTTAATCCAGGACACACATTAATTACACAGGTTCTGAGGCTGATTTAATGCAGATAGGACATTAATTACCACCTTAATCAGTCACAGAACCTGTGTAATTAATGTGGGTCCTGGATTAAAGGGATGACGTGGCAACCCTACACGATCTGTGACCAGCAGTGTCCACTGGACAGGTTGCAAAGGGCCTTTTGATGACCTTCAGTGAAAATTGTGAAACTTCAACTTTAAAGCGATCACTAGATTAGAGTTATAGGCAGCAGAATGATATGCCAATCTTGACTTTTCCTGCAAAAGTCGAACGTGGCCCCTTCCTTCTCCATTTCCTAAACCAACCTATTGCTAATACTAGGGTTGGGTTGCCTCAGCAGACAATTGGGAGGCTTTGGAGGTGGGAAAGACCTATTTTACAAATAAAAATGCATATAAATTCAGCTGCTTGAATCTTAGGATCTTCTGATCATCTTCAAATGCGTTTTTTTTTTTTCTTGGAGCCTATTCACAACTATGGGTTGCAATAATGCACATTTTACCTTGTGTTAATGCAACACAAGGCAACAGACCTACCACTGTGCATTGTGTCGCGGTGCATTCATTTTGTAAGGCATCCCAGTGTACTAATACATCGCCCCTGAACTGCATTGTATTACAATACACAGCAGGTGTGCTGTGATGCAGTGGGTGGGGGAAAAATGTGCAAATCCATTTTTGCCTGTGTTTTAAAGCACAGGCAGCCCATTCATTTGAAAAAGCTGCCTTAATCCAAAGCACTGTAACCCGTGCCACAATGCACATTAAAGCACCAGAACGCAGCTGAGAGATGTGAATGAGCTCTCAAAGTAACTGTCGCTTGTGCATTTTTATTTCATATGCTGAATTACATAGGTTAATGATACGGTTTCTTTATGTTTTACCCTTTACTGCACCTGGCTGATATTTTACACTCTCTTCTTGCACTATTACAGAGGAAGCATATCTGGAGCATGTATGAACCCTGCCAGAGCCTTTGGTCCTGCTGTAGTAGCAAATTACTGGGCCTATCACTGGATATACTGGGTGGGACCTATGATTGGAGGTCTGTTAGTTGGCGGTATTATAAGGTAAGAATATAATTTTATTCTTTGTGTGTTTCTATTAATATACAGTGCATCCGGAATGTATTCACAGTTTTTTACTTTTTCCTCATTTTGTTATGTGACAGCCTTATTCGAAAATTGATTAAATTCATTATTTTCCTCAAAATTCTACAAACAATACCCCATAATGACAACGAGAAAGAAGTTTGTTTGAAATCTTTTCAAATTTTTTAAAAAATAATAAGCTATGTGCTTATGCTTAGAGTCGTTGTCCTGTTGGAAAATGAACCTTTGCCCCAGTCTGAGGTCCAGAGCACTCTGGAGCAGGTTTTCATCAAGGATGTCTCTGTATATTGCTGCATTCATCTTTCCCTTGATCCTGATTAGTCTCCCAGTTTCTGCCGCTGACAAACATCCTCACAGCTTGATGCTGCCACCACCATGCTTCACTGTAGGGATAGTATTGGCCAGGTGATGAGCAGTGCCTGGTTTCCTCCAGACATGACGCTTGCCATTCAGGCCAAAGAGTTCAATCTTTGTTTCATCAGACCAGAGAATTTTGTTTCTCATGGTCTGAGAGTCCTTCAGGTGCCTTTTGGCAAACTCCAAGAGGGCTGCCATGTGCCTTTTACTGAGGAGTGGCTTCTGTCTGGCCACTCTACCATACAGACCTGATTGGTGGAGTGCTGCAGAGATGGTTGTTCTTCTGGAAGATTCTCCTATCTCCTCAGAGAAACGCTAGAGCTCTGTCAGAATGACCATCGTGTTCTTGGCCACCTCCCTGATTAAGGCCCTTCTCCCCTGATTGCTCAGTTTGGCCGGGTGGCCCACTCTAGGAAGAGTCCTGGAGGTTCCAAACTTCTTCCATTTACAGATGATGGGACCTTTAATGCTGCAGACATTTTTCTGTACCCTTCCCCAGATCTGTGCCGCAATACAATCCTGTTTTGGAGGTCTACAGACAATTTCTTGGACTTCATGGGTTGGTTGGTGCTCTTACATGCACTGTTAACTGTGGGACCTTATATAGACAGGTGTGTGCCTTTCCAAATCATGTCCAATCAGCTGAATTTACCACAGGTGGACTCCAATCAATTTTTAGAAACATCTCAAGGATGATCAGTGGAAACAGGATGCACCTGAGCTAAATTTTGAGTGTCATGGCAAAGGCTGTGAATGCTTATGTACATGTGATTTTTTCTTTTTTTCATTTTAATAAATTTGCAAAGATTTCAAACAAACTTCTTTCATGTTGTTCTCATGGGCTATTGTTTGTAGAATTTTGAGGAAAATAATGAATTCAATCTATTTTGGAATAAGGCTGTAACATAACAAAATGTGTAAAATGTGAAGCGCTGTGAATATTTTCCGGATGCACTGTATCTACAGGACTGCAAGGATCAGTCTACCCCAAAAGTGATATTTTAGTAATAGATACAATCTGGGGGATTTAATATTTGGCTAGTGCCTTGCATCATTGGGACGGTAGCAGGGAAATCTTGGTACCATAATTCTCCTTTGATTATATCTCCCCTGCTAAATCTAAGGTGTCCCTTACTGATTCCTTTTAGATTCTTTTTGCTTTTTTACTAACTCATGGATGTGCGTTGAGGGCCTATTTAAAATAAAACGTGCAACTCAATTGCACTGACGTCCCAAAACAATGTGTCACCATAAATATGAGATTGCACTCACAAGTAAGGTTGGACCCCCAAAGTGTACTGTATAGTTAACGGGGATGTATAGAGGCTTTTTTATTCTTTATTTAGTAGTTCCACAATTGACAAACTAGTTACATATCCAGATTCCAGAGATACTGTATAATAAAGTGAATTGTCAAGTCTTGTGAATAGAGATCATAAAATATATCAGCGAGGGGACAGGAAAGTGACAGCCACTTTGAATTACTAATTGGCATATGGGGATAAAAAGCTTCTTACACAAAACCAAATAAAACATAATAGTAAAGTCAATGTGTACAAGTGTTTTTTTTCTGGGTAGTAGAGTGAGGGAGCAGAAATAGACTAAAAATGGATTTTGTAAAATTATGTTTTAGGCACATAAATATGAAATATCACATAGAAAGTTTATGTATTCTAATATCTGTCCACCAGGTGGAGCTTTAAAACATCCACACAAGTCAGTGAGTCAGATCAGTAACATCTCCCCATCCATACAGCTCCTTTTAGGGTTTCAATCAGAGAAAAAGGCTGAAAGCAGACTACTACTGTGCGATCTCTTTTGATAACCCATAGTGCTCTGATAATCCTTTTGTCGTACATTAAATGTTTTTATTTACATTAAAACAAACTATACAACTGTCACTTTTCTCTTTCCCAAAGGTTACTGCTGGGAGACCCAAAAATTCGCCTTTTCCTGAAATGACGTCATGTGAAGAGCTTTCCCTCCGCCTGTGGTGCTCTTGCTGGGCCTAAAGCAGATGACACAGTTTCACCAATTGCCACCACAGAATTACAGACCTGGAGTCAGACTCATGAACTTTCCCAGCTGGCCACAGAAACCTGGAGAGAGGACCCAGCAAATTGCTCTGTGAACCCACCTTATTCACCATCAAGTCAATGCCAGAAGCTAAGCAGCGATAGGGGAGATGAAACAGCTCTCTTATCACACAGCTACTAAGAGGACTGTGGATGGCTCTTTCATGCACTGCCCATTATGAGTACTCTGATCAACGCCTCAGTCTGTCGTGGTCCCAGGGCAACCTGGGATTACTAAATGTCCACACCTACTGAGCCAAGCCTGGTACTGCAAAACAATAGATTGTGGAACACTTGGCTTGGAAGTCACAAACAACCATTTCTCCGTGTCACTTGACCACTGTGTGGTTTTCTTTTCATAAAGAGAAACTTCAACCAAGCTACCTAAAATTGTATTTCTAGTCTCTTAAATCGTTCCTGTATGTAAATAAAAAAAAAGAACAATACGTACTAGTCCATGGAGTTCAGCCTTGGCCTTCTGTCAGCCCAGAGATCTTCATTCCTCCTCTGTTATGGTGCCACCAGCTCAGACGTATGCCCCATACAGGTGCTAAACCTGTCCTACAGACCTGGCAGAGCTTCATGGCATGTTCGGACATGTGGAAACTTACGTTAAACCACTGACACATGTAAAGACATGGCACGCTTCTCTTCAAGGTTCCATATACTGGGTGAGATCTGCTGCTTTCTGCTCATGTGCAGGAAGGTTTTGCTCTGGCAAGTCCTATAGACCCATGGCATGTCTGCACATGCGAGCGGTGTGCGCACATATTGTGATTCACATGTCAAGGCAAGGAAGCAGAAGCAAAATAATAATAAAAAAGAAATAAGATTCTTCCATCTTCACAAACAGTGTATATGGAGGAATCTCCCTGGCCCGGCTATAGTATTCTGACAACCACCAGTGTCGGCTGTCAGAATACCCAAACAGTGCCGGCAGCCAATTCACTTCCTGTTCTGGTGAGAGATGTAAATTTTTAGATTTTTCCTCACTTTCTGTACAGATGTTCTGGTCATCAGGACAGGAGGGGAGTGCTAGGGGGGACAAAAATAAAACCTGACAGATGTTCTAACTCTTCCTTTTCAAATGTAGGTAGAGTTCAGCATCTCAGCCATTGTAGAACGTTATTAGATATGATACAGTAGCTGGGATGCTAAGATATGAGCACAAAGCTGAAACGATAAACTGAACCAAGTCAGTTACTTCATGTAAGCTATATTTATATTATTATATAACCTCCAATGATTGGTTTCAAGAATCAGTATTCAAGATATTGTGTAAGCTAGTAGATTGCAAACCAATAAAGCTGAATTCCAGGGATATATTTTATTGCATCATTATTTCGGTCCAGCCTGGACCAGTATAAGTGTATATTTGTCACCTGTGGGATCCCTGTGGAAGATGCATATTCACTGTAGTAGTTGCCACTACTATGAGTGGCTGCCCTGCTGTATAGTAACCACAGGGGGTTACCAACTTGGCGACGACATCATTCAAAGAATGATTTGCATTTTTTCCCAGTGATTGCAAGAAGTTCTCTGATTGGATGAGGTGGGAGGTGGGGCCATGATGTCATGCTCTCCACTTGGCCCAATCAGAGAACATCTTGATTCATTGTAAAAAAATACAAAGCATTCTGTGAAGGACGTCAGTGCTGAGTGGGCGCCCTCCTGTGTTCTATATGCAACAGGGCAGCAGCACAGGACTTAGATCACTGTAGTGGCAGTGACTGCTGCAGTGTACCTATACTTCCACAGCAGTTCCACGGGTAAGACATATGCATTCTTACAATGGTCCAATATATATATGTAAAGCGCTGCGTAAATTGATGGAGCTATGTACACTATATTACTAAAAGTATTGGGACGCCTGCCTTTACACGCACATGAACTTTAATGGCATCCCAGTCTTAGTCTGTAGGATGCAATATTGAGTTGGCCCACCCTTTGCAGCTAGAATAGCTTCAACTCTTTTGGGAAGGCTGTCCACAAGGTATAGGAATGTGTCTATGGGAATGTTTGACCATTCTTCCAAAAGCGCATTTGTGAGGTCAGGCACTGATGTGGACGAGAAGGCCTGGATCACAGTCTCCACTCTAATTCATCCCAAAGGTGTTCTATCGGGCTGAGGTTTAGGACACTGTACAGGCCAGTCAAGTTCCTCCACCCCAAACTCCCTCATCCATGTCTTTATGGACCTTGCTTTGTGCACTGGTCCAAATCATTTGGTGGAGGGGGTATTATGGTGTGGGGTTCTTTCTCAGAGGTTGGGCTTGGCCCCTTAGTTCCAGTAAAGGGAACTCTTAAGGCGTCAGCATACCAAGATATTTTGGACAATTTCATGCTCCCAACTTTGTGGGAACAGTTTGGGGATGGTCCCTTCCTGTTCCAACATGACTGCACACCAGTGCACAAAGCAAGGTCCATAAAGACATAGATGAGTGAGTTTGGGGTGGAGGAACTTGACTGGCCTGCACAGAGTCCTGACCTCAACTCGATAGAACAACTTTGGGATGAATTAGAGCGGAGACTACAAGACAGGCCTTTTCGTCCAACATCAGTGCCTGACCTCACAAATGCACTTATGGAAGGATGGTCAAACATTCCTATAGACACACTCCTAAACCTTGTGGACAGCCTTCCCAGAAGAGTTGAAGTTGTTATAGCTGCAAAGGGCCAACACAATATTGAACCCTACGGACTAAGACTGGGATGCCATTAAAGTTCATGTGCGTGTAAAGGCAGGTGTCTCAATACTTTTGGCAATATAGTGTATCTACCTGTAATAAAGAAATAAATATAAAATCCATACCTGAAGTTAAGCTTTAATAATTTGGAATACAAAACAAGGTCTTCCTGGCCTTTGACAGCACCAGTCACCAAAGAATGCTGCAAGCAGTACGTATTTTGGATATTGGATTTTATTATGGCTTTTATTACATAATGTATAAGTATTACATAGTATTACATACTAGCTCATTATGCCTTTGTCTTGCAGGTGTTAGTTTTCTTGTTTTTTATTAAAGTGGGTTTACAACCACTTTAACCGCTTCAGCCCTGGACGTTGTACCCAAACAAAATTTACGCCCTTTTTTTCCCCACAAATAGAGCTTTCTTTTAGTCATATTTGATCGCCTCCTCAGTTTTTATTTTTTGCGCTATAAACAAAAAAAAAGCGACAACTTTGAAAAAAAAAATGCATTTTTTACTTTTTGCTATAATAAATATCCACCAAAAATATATAAAAAAACTATTTTTTTTCTCAGTTTAGGCCGATATGTATTCTTCTACGTATTTTTGGTAAAAAAAAATCTCAATAAGCGTATATTGATTGGTTTGCGCAAAAGTTATAGCGTCTACAAAAAAGGGGATAGATTTATAGCATTTTTATTATTATTTTTTTTTTTTTACTAGTAATAGCGGCGATCTGCGATTTTTATCGTGACTGCAACATTATGGCCGACACATCGGACAATTTTGACACATTTTTGGAACCATTGGCATTAATACAGCGATCAGTGCGTTTAAAAATGCATTGATTACTGTAAAAATGTAACTGGCAGTGAAGGGGTTAACACTAGGGGGTGGTGAAGGGGTTAACTGTGTTCCCTGGGAGGTGATTCTAACTGAAAGGGGAGGGACTAACTACAGGAAGTGACAGATCGTGGTTCCTAGCTAATAGGAACACACGATCTGTCACTCCTGTCAGAACAGAACAGGGAAGTGTGTGTTTACACACACTTGTCCCTGTTCTGTGTCTCCTGGTCACGATCGCTTGTGGCCGGCAGTCATCGCGACCGTCGGCCACGACCATTGGCACCCCCGCTATGCAGCGGGCGCGCACGCGCCTGCTATCCGGACCTTGCGCGATCACAAACAGTAACGTGATTTTGCGCAGGGGAGCCAGCCTGCCGCAGTAAAACTGCAGTGGCTGGTCCGGAAGAGGTTAAACATCAACTTGCCTCCTGGGCCCAAACCGACACCCACCTAAGTAGCCAACATCTAACCTGAGCCTAGTAACAAATGACATAATTACATAGTTAGTCAGGTTGAAAAAAGACACAAGTCCATCTAGTTCAACCAAAAAATAAATAAATAATAATAATAATACATATACACAAACCTATACCCACATTGGATCCAGAGGAAGGCAAAAAACCCCAGCAAAGCATGCTCCAATTTGCTACTGCAGGGGAAAAAAATCCTTCCTGATCCCCCGAGTTGCAATCGGCATCAAATCCCTGTAGACCTAGGGTTGCCACCTGTCCAGGATTCACCCGGACAGTCCAGGTTTTGAATCATGTGTCCAGGTTTCATTCTGCCTGAAGCCCGGACACATTATTCAGACCAGGCTGTGGCTCCCCAAGTAACCAAGATAGTCACACACAAATCCGTTGCTGTACGGGAGCTGCGGGTGGCATAGTTACTACTCTCCTTGGGGCACCCAAAGGTGTCCCAGGTTTTTTATAATTATTTAGTGTATACTACGGGGAAAAAAAAATTGGCCCTGTGCTACTAAAGTGTTCGGGTTTGGCTTGAAGAAGTGGTGACAACCTTATGTAGACCCCATACTTTACCCCATCCCTTCTTTTATTTCTGTTCCTCCTCTCCCCACTTACCTTCTACCCCTGTTGAGTCAATATTTGAAAGAAATGTGAACATTTCCAGGATCTACTTCCTAGTTGGTCCTATTTTAGGACATGGGACACTGAACCAGGAGCGGATCCAGAGTCTAGTCTCGGGAGGGGCACTGCCAGAAAATATATTTTTTTGGTATACATTTATCGGGGAAATGGCTGGTGTTGGCGCTTCAATCATCACGGCACCATGGTTGTTATGGTGTCAGGATGATTGAAGCGCATTATTACTATAATTACATTGTTATAAAAAATTAAATAGTTTAACTCACCATAATGCAGAATCAGTGGGAGCCCTGAGTGTGTCACTTGCCACGTCACCTGTCACTAGATGCAGATTGTCACTTGCCACGTCGCCTGCCACGTTGCAGATTGTCATTTGCATGTCACTTGCCACGTCGCCTGCCACTGTGCGGATTGTCACTTGCCATGTCACTTGCCACGTCGCCTGCCACGTTGCGGATTGTCACTTGCCACGTCGCCTGTCACCAGATGCAGATTGTCACTTGCCACGTCGCCTGCCACGTTGCAGATTGTCATTTGCCATGTCACTTGCCACGTCGCCTGCCACGTCGCGGATTGTCACTTGCCACGTCACCTGTCACCAGATGCAGATTGTCACTTGCCACGTCACCTGTCACCAGATGCAGATTGTCACTTGCCACGTCGCCTGCCACGTTGCGGATTGTCACTTGCCATGTCACTTGCCACGTCGCCTGCCACATGTTGCGGATTGTCACTTGCCACGTCACCTGTCACCAGATGCAGATTGTCACTTGCCACGTTGCGGATTGTCACTTGCCATGTCACTTGCCACGTCGCCTGCCACATGTTGCGGATTGTCACTTGCCACCTCGCCTGTCACTTGCCACCTGCTAAGGTGGTCTCTTGTGTCCTAGAGACAGGCAGCAGAGAGATGATGTAATCTCTCTGCTGCCGCAGCTGCCTGCATGGAGGGGGGAAGTTGAACTGCAGGGATGCAGGGCGGGCGCCGGGCGGTGAGAGATGATGTCATCTCTCTGCTCCCCCGCCCGCCGGCTCCCTGATTGGCCAGCAGGCAGCAGCCCGCCCACAAACGCATTGAGCAGCGGCTCTCTCTCGCCTATGGAGCCGCCCGGCGGCTCCCTCACTTACAGAGCCGCCCAGCGGCTCCCTCAGTCACCGAGCCGCCCAGCGGCTCCCTCAGTCACCGAGCCGCCCAGCGGCTCCCTCAGTCACCGAGCCGCCCAGCGGCTCCCTCAGTCACCGAGCCGCCCAGCGGCTCCCTCAGTCACCGAGCCGCCCAGCGGCTCCCTCAGTCACGGAGCCGCCCAGCGGCTCTCTCAGTCACGAAGCCGCCCGGCTCCTCTATCACTCACGGAGCCGCCCGGCGGCTGTCTCACACACCCTGCTCTCACAGTCACCTGCATTTCTCGGAGGGGGCAATTGCCCCGTTGCCCCCCCCGGATCCGCCCCTGCACTGAACCAAACATGCTATATTCAAGAGAATATGATTTTACCCTTGGAGGTTTTGACTTTTTATTGAATATTTTTTTTTAAACACTTAAGTACTGTAAGGTTTTACCCCCTTCATGACCAGGGCATTTTTTTTCTATTCAGCACTGCGTTATTTTATGAACAAAAAGGAGAAAAGAAAATGAGACTTTATAGGAAGTACGCGGTTGCAATTGGATAAATGATTGTTATAAAGTAATATTTATTGATGCATATAATTGTATATATAGTCTCTATATTTAACTGTATCAAAGTACAAAATATTAGTACATAATAATAATAATACACATTCAATACAATTCATACACATACTACAGAATAATACTAGGTAACCTATAGTCTCTCTGGTCCCCGTCATTGCTGATGTATATACATAATTGTAAAATCTAAAAATTGCATAATTGTAAAAAAAAAATATGTAGAATTCCTGGAGCACATAATACATACGATTCCATATAAAATACTGTAACTGCATGGTATAAATAGAGCATGTCATCATCATCAAGAGCCACTCTTCAGGAGCAAGCACGTCATATAATCTGCAAAAGAACATATGGATTTCTAAATAATCTAACATGGTAATAAATGTATTATCAAGGACAAAAATGTTAAAGAGATTCCCCTATATAACTTACAAAGTATCAATAATATTGGTGGCATAATGCTGGAAACAGTGACCCCCCCTGGAGGTATCAGAGATGGTATGTTCCACAACAGAAACCAAAACATACAGTATCCAAGGTGGATGTGTATCCATAAAACGATGCTCATAAGTGGTCAGAATGGTGGTAACAAACAGCCATAAGGGGCTTTTGTGGAAAATGTTAGTGTATATTTCATTATTAATAGGCAATATAACCCAATATACATAGTCGTAAGTGTTAAAACTAATGACCCAACTCCAAGGGCTATGAAAAATAAAGAGATGAAAGAAAGTGAAACAATGGACCACCAAATAGATCAATGTATGAACAGAGGAGAGGACAATAATAAGTGACCACAGTGATTCCATGTGATACCTGTTGCTGAAACGTAAAAAAAACAAAACACTGAAATCCAGAAAGGTGGATGGTGTCCGATGTGAAACACAAATGTGTGGCAGTGTTGAATTGTAAGTCTGTTAGCTTGCTGCACATTTTCAATGGCAAGTTGTACACTTGCAGAGCACTTGAAGCACTAGTTGAAACTTTTCCAATTTGTAGCAAATTTGTGTGGGAAGCCTCTAGCAAGAGCAAAGTTGCAGTAATGAGTCTACAGCAAGAGCTCTGCAAGTCTACCACATGAAAATTCAGCCACAGTGACCTCCTGTGGTGGGATGACTATTGCACAACATAACTGAACCAGAACTTGCTGCAGACTTGCAGAATGTTTGCAAAGAAAGTTGATCTGGAGTCATGCAATGCGGACTTGCTGCAATTGTGCAACAAACTCGTGAAGCCTGGCAAGTCTAGCAATAGCTTAGCAAGTCATTTTCAAACTTGCAGCACAATTGCTTGCTATCTGGGATTAGGGGTGGGATGCTGCACACAGAAGGTTTTTTACCTTAATGCATAGAATGCCTTTAGAACCACTTTAAAGCGGGTTTTACCTGCAAGGCAAAGGCATAATGTGCTAATATGCTGCCATGGAAACACTGTATTACCCTGATCACAATATGTAAAAAAAAAAGGAAATTAATAAAAAAGAAAATTATAATATTTTTTTCTTTTTTTATATACTGTCACCAGTCAGTGTCCCTAATCACCACCACCACACCAGTTATATGATGACACTGTACTGCACTGGTGGCAGTATGTAAAAAAAAAACTATTTTTTTTAAATTTCTTAATTGTCCAAAAAATTGTGACAAATAAATACAACTTAAAAAAGTTTGCCGTGCCTCATACTAAGGACCTTGGACTGTCTACTTTCCAAAAAGGGGTCATTTGCGGGTTATTTGTACTGTCCTGGTATTTTTGGGCCTCAAGAAATGAGATGGGCCATCAGTACATGTAGATTGATCAACTTTCAGTTAGATACCATAGTTTGTAGAGTCTATAACTTCCCTACAGACTAAATAATAAACAATGATTTGGGTTATTTTCACCAAAGAACTGTAGCAGAATACATTTTGCCCTTAATGTATGAAGAAAGATTACTTACAGTCAGGTCCATAAATATTGGGACATCGACACAATTCTAATCTGGCCTTCCTGTTTTTGAGGCTCACCAATGCTTTACATCTTGTGGTGAACCCTCTGTATTCACTCTGGCGAAGTCTTCTCTTGATTGTTGACTTTGACACACATACACCTACCTCCTGGAGAGTGTTCTTGATCCGGCCAACTGTTGTGAAGGGTGTTTTCTTCACTAGGGAAAGAATTCTTTGGTCATCCACCACAGTTGTTTTCCGTGGTCTTCTGGGTCTTTTGGTGTTACTGAGCTCACCAGTGCGTTCTTTCTTTTTTAAGGATGTTCCAAACAGTTGATTTGGCCACACCTAATGTTTTTTCTATCTCTCTGATGGGTTTGTTTTGTTTTTTCAGCCTAATGATGGTGACAGCTCTTTGGATCTCATATTGAGAGTTGACAGCAACAGATTCCAAATGCAAATAGCACACTTGAAATGAACTCTGGACCTTTTATCTGCTCCTTGTAAATGGGATAATGAGGGGATAACACACACCTAGCCATGGAACAGCTAAGCAGCCAATTGTCCCATTACTTTTGGTCCCTTAAAAAGTGTGAGGCACATATACAAACTGTTGTAATTCCTACACCGTTCACCTGATTTGCTGAAAGTCTGCAGTTAAAGCACATCTTGTTCGTTTCATTTCAAATCCATTGTGGTGGTGTATAGAGCCAAAAAGATTAGAATTGTGTCGATGTCCCAATATTTATGGACCTGACTGTATTTGCAAATTTCTTTAATAGAAACTAAGAAGATTTTGTTTTTTTCCCCAAAATTTTCTGTCTTTTTTTTGTTTATTCAACAAAAAATAAAAAACCCAGTGGTGATTAACTACCACCAAAAGAAAGCTCTATTTGTGTGAAAAAAATGTCATATGGGCACAGCTTTGCATGACTGAGCAATTGTCCTTCAAAGTATGACAGCATTTCACCTCCTCAATGCTGGTAAATGCCTCATCCCCATTCATTGGAAGTCCCAATCGGCTCCCACAATTAAAGAGGAAGTAAAGCCCCCATAAAAATTTTGTTTAAAGCTCCCCCTGGTGAGTTATGCCATAATGTGCTAGTATGCACAGCATATTACTACATTATGGCAGACTTACCTGTCCTATGATGTCCTTCAACGCAACGCTGGGACTGATCCAGCTGTCCCCCCGTGCTTCCATCTTCGCCCGGTCTTCCTTCCGGATTCCATGCCTTCGTCCTTTTGATAGGCCAGGCCACGATGACGCGACTCCCATGCATGCGTACGAGAGTCACATCACCGCGGCACAGATAGGGGCCGTTCGAGGCTGCAAATGTTCATTGAGCTGTGCATGTCAATGAACATGACAGCTCACAGGCAGAAAGATGCATTTATGGCAGAAGAGACCAATAGGACCTCTTCTGTCATAAATACCCTGCCTGTCAGCCATTTGTAAATAATAACTGTTTTATTATTGAAAGATAAAAATAAAGATTTTTCAAAGTGTAACAGCTCTAAAAGCTGAAAATTTGCCTGGGCAAGAAGGGGGTGAAAGTATGCGGTATTAGTGGTTAGGGGGACATTTGCAGGGGTCATCAGATTAACATGGTTCACACAGAGTGTGGCTACACAAAGCGAATGTTAAAGTGTCAGTTTATGACTTTTATAATACATACATCCCAACTTTTTGAGATGGGAATGAGGGACACCTATCAGCAAAAGTATGTAGGCATAGGACACACCCCCTGCCACGCCCCCTTAAAGGAGAATTGTACAAAAAAACAAGATTGGTTAAACCCACAAGTGCTTTTTTTACCATTACTATTCCTTTATATTGGCTTTTGGAATTTACAAATGCAGCTATTTAGAAATCAGATGAAAGGTTTAGCGCTGGAAAACACTTTTTGATAGATAAAAAGTGCATTTTATATACATCTATATAGATCAGACCAAAATGAGGGACAAATGAGGAGGAATGAGAGACAGAGGGACATTGCTCCAAATCAGGGACAGTCCCTCGAATTCAGGGACAGTTGGGAGCTATGAATATTGTATGCCCCATGTAACATAGAGACTAGTATGATAAGTTAGTCTCCCTTCCTCTGCACAATCATGGAGCACACTGTGCCCCCCTCTTCCATAAGCCTATCCCTTTTAGAGGGTGTAAAATGCCACCAACGACAGATGTTGGGGTTGGCATTAACAGTCCTTGCCAGTTGGGATGTCTGTCTCACTGTGATATCACATTATCCAACAATCAACAATCTGCTGTACACTGCAGACATGGAGCAGAACAACCTAAAAGAATGCAGCTATTATCTTTAGGAACTTGACAACTTTTCTGATTATAATATGTTAGCTGTTCTTGCTTAGGAACCGAGCAAAGGATCTCACTAGCATGCCGCACGTTCAGAGAACAAAGAGGACGATGCAGCACTGCGGCTTTATAATCCTATCAGCGCTTAGCTATGCCTCTCTGATCTCTGCAGCTCATTACCTTGATGGAAAAATTGGATAGGAAGTTAAATGGGAAATCTCCCTCTTGGATTCATGAAACATTCAGCTCTCCAGACTGCCTTGTAGTGACAACATATAGAGATCAGCTTTCAACAGGCAGGTCAAGCATGGCCATCTTAAAGTGACACTAAACTCTGGTTTAAAATAAAGAAATTTGATTTCAAATATGTATTCTTAACTCAAAAAATCCTTCGTGCTCTCAACTTCTTCCAAATCCAACTTCCAATGTTTGCTCTCCATGGTCCCACTGTATGTAGGAACATAGCTACACTCTCTTGCTTGCTCCCATGATGGACTAAGGACTATGGGATTTGTAGTGTACATGATCATGACTAATGTGCACTGCTCACTCCAAACAGTCGGAAGTGAAAGGAAAAGAAAAGTACAGTGCTTTGAAAAAAGTAATCATACCCCTTGATATTTTTCACATTTTGTCATGTTAAAACCAAAAATGTAAATGTATTTTATAGGGATTTTATGTGATAGACCAATACAAAGTGGCACATAATTGTGAAGTGGAAGGAAAATGATAAATGGTTTTCAAAATTTTTTACAAATAAATATGTGAAAAGTGTCGTGCATTTGTATTCAGCCCCCCTGAGTCAGAACCACCTTTCGCTGCAAATACAGCTGAAAGTCTTTTTGGGGATGTCTCTACCAGCTTTGCACATCTAGAGAGTGAAATTTTTGCCCATTCTTCTTTGCAAAATAGCTCAAGCTCTGTCAGATTGGATGGAGAGCGTCTGTGAACAGCAATTTTCAAGTCTTGCCACAGATTCTCAATTGGATTTAGGTCTGGACTTTGGGCCATTCTAACACACGAATATGCTTTGATCTAAACCATTACATTGTAGCTCTGGCTGTATGTTTAGGGTTGTTATTCCGCTGGAAGGTGAACCTCCGCCCCAGTCTCAAGTCTTTTGCAGACTCTAACAGGATTTCTTCTAAGATTTCCCTGTATTTGGCTCCATCCATCTTCCCATCAACTCTGATCAGCTTCCCTGTCCCTGCTGAAGAAAAGCAACCCCCCAAAATGATGCTGCCACCACCATGTTTCACGGTGGGGAGGTATGTTCAGGGTGATGTGCAGTGTTAGTTTTTGCTTTTAGGTAAAAAAGTTCAATTTTGGTCTCATCTGACCAGAGCACCTTCTTCCACATGTTTGCTGTGTCCCCCACATGGCTTCTCGCAAACTGCAAATGGGACTTCCTTTGACTTTCTTTCACCAATGGCTTTCTTCTTGCCACTCTTCCATAAAGGCCAGATTTGTAGAGTACATGACTAATAGTTGTCCTGTGGACAGATTCTCCCACCTGAGCTGTGGATCTCTGCAGCTCCTCAAGAGTTACCATGGGCCACTTGGCAGCTTCTCTGATGAATGCTCTCCTTGCCCGGCCTGTCAGTTTAGGTGGACAGCCATGTCTTGGTAGTTTGCAGTTGTGCCATACTCTTTCCATTTTGGGATGATGGATTGAACAGTGCTCCTGAGATGTTTAAAGCTGGGAGAGTTTTTTTATAACCTAACCCTGCTTTAAACTTCTCCTTAATTTTATCCCTGACCTGTCTGGGGTATTCCTTGGCCTTCATGATGCTGTTTGTTCGCTAAGATTCTCTAACAAACCTCAGAGGGCTTCACAGAATAGCTGTATTTATACTGAGATTAAATTACACACAGGTGGAATCTATTTACTAATTAGGTGACTCCTGAAGGCAATCGGTTCCACTAGATTTTAGTTAGGGGCATCAGAGTAGAGGGGACGGAATACAAATGCACGTCACACTTTTCACATATTTAGTTGTAAAAAAATTTCCTTCCACTTCACAATTATGTGCCACTTTGTGTTGGTCTATCACATAAAATCCCAATAAAAATACATTTACATTTTTGGTTGTAACATGACAAAATGTGGAAAATTTCAAAGGGTATGCATACGTTTTCAAGGCACTGTAGCAACAAAATTGTACACAATGGATGGCGTGAAAGGAAGCCATCAGTTGTGTACAACTGTCATGTCACCTGCCATGATTGGCCATGGTGGTCACATGGTACCGGCAGTGTGCCGATACTCTAATCAGTCCCATGGACACAGGCGGTGACAGATCATGCCTCTGTGTGGCCCTGCGATTGGTGCTTCCTGACAGGACATCATATGACGTCCAGTCAGGATGGGAAAACACCCGCCCGGTCGTCAATTATCTATAGGCTGGGCGGGAAGTGGTTAAAGTATTGAACACTTACATGATGTGGCCATAAACAGTGGGAGATGCATGCTATTGTTACTGCATACAGCATAGTCTATTTCAAAGAAGCAGAAACGGAAAGCTAAACGAAAAGACACATATTAATGCAGCTTGGTTATTATTACAGCAGTAATGCATTTTTTAAATGCCAGCACTGTAAGTACCTAAATTTGGCCTGGTATCAGTCTCTTGCTGTTCCTGTACAACAAGGCTAGAGTCTGAGAGGTAGAAGCAGTACAAGGAGCCAATCAGTTTATGTACTGTCAAGAAGCATGCTGATAGGAGAGCAAAGTGGCAGAGATATTAACTCATCACAGAGCAGCTTTTCCTTACACTTGGCCTCAGGGGACCTGGGCTCGGAGGAAGTGGATTTAATGAAGCTGGCCACTGGACTGAGGATTTCTGAGGCCACTTTTTATTTCCAATATATTTAAAGTGCAAGATTAGTTCTGGATATAGTAGTGAATCTTAGAGCCCTTGCCAGTTGTGTTTTTGCCATCTCTGTCCTGTTGGGGAGATTTCCTCTTACCTCCTGTTAGAGATCAAGAATAAGATGTAAAGAAACATCTCCCCAAAGTGCTTCACATGCTCTAGTGACACCTGTAGACATTTTAGATAACCCATTAACTTTTGTTCCAAGGACAAAGGTAGAGGGTGAGTCTGGAATCCCAATCAGGTCTATCTGTATGGGCTCCTGCCCGGCCATCATTTTACAATAGGCTGCATGCATGTTCTGCCTGGATTGCTTAAGTTAGTTCTTAGGTTTAAGAAGGGATTTCAAGTTCTTAGACCACCGGAGCAGGACACTCACAGCTCAGCATCACCGGAGGTAAGTGCAGTAGGTACCGGGGTGGGGAGATGTACGGTGTTAGTTTTCTTTTACATTTTTTTCTGTAAAGGTGAGCTAACCCTTTAAAAATCAGAAAAGCCAATGGATGAATAATCTGCTGTGGGATCCTAAAACTTTGATATCTACTAAGAGGAGGTGCAGGGTTTAGACAGAGCCACTGACTGGCTGATCCTGCTTTCAGCAGAGGTCATATGGCCAATGGCTTGGTTTTTGGTCATACGACCAGTTAATGTGTCTTGAAAGTGTAAATATATGTGAACAAAACCGTGCTGTCTCTTTAAGTAATGTGTTAGCAGCTGACACAGCAAAAGATTGGTTTGCAAAAGTGGTAAAAACGATATAAAAAGAAAATGTAGCGCTAATATAATGTCAGATATACTAGACAACAAATAATGTGACCACTGGTGCAGTGCAGTACCTCACATATAAAAGAATTCGGTGATATCAAAATACTGTATGGCAAGATAATTTGATTAAATCGCCAATACAGTAACTACAAATATTGATAACAAAAATTATATATATATAATGAGATAAAAAAAAAACATAAAATACATAAGTCAAAGTGAACTATCAAATGGTTGAAATCGAAGCTATATGGGGGCAGGAGGCGGAGCCTAGCGGAGCAGACATGCATTGTTAGAGCTCCACGCCGCTGAGGAGAGAAGAGAAGGACAAAGCGGAGCCTGCAGGCTCAAAAGGTATCCATTTGAACCTTTTTGCCCCAGGGAACAAACTGTGAAAGTTTGGGCAGGAAATATGGTACTGGGAGGAAACCGTGGCAGAAATAAAAATCACCTCACAAAGAGCTCACAGGCACTCACTGCAGCTGAAGCAGCTCCAGTCACCTCACAATATACAGCATCAGGGCGCTCTCACAGACAGAAAATGTCACAGCAAGACTCTCCATTTGAGTCAGATACAGAACAAATCCTCTCACAAACTTCTCCACAAGCCTCCTCAGCATCCCCAGTAATATTATTACAATTTGAAAAGATGCTTCATAAGGCTTTAAAACAAACCTCAGACCAAATAACAAACAGCCTAACCAAAGAAATAAGAGAGCTGGGAAACCGCACCGCAGCCTTAGAAATAAAAATGGATGAAATTGAAATTACAACTCAAGAAAATATAACAGAATTGGAACAATTAAAAAAAGAGAATTTAATACTTCAAACTAAGCTCGAAGATTACGAAAATAGAGCCAGACGTTCAAACTTGCGCATAAGGGGAATACCTGAAACTGTGACAGACCTGCAATCTACTATTACTGCTCTATTACAAGAACTAAAGCCAGATATCCCTATTGAATGTTTAGAACTGGACAGAGTACACAGAGCCCTCACAGCCAAAAAGAAAGATGGACCCCCACGTGATATAATCACAAAATTTCATTATTACAGAACGAAAGAACAAATACTAATTGCTGCAAGAGAAAAAAAGGAACTTAATTTTCAAGGACACAATTATCAAATTTTTGCTGACCTATCCCAACTTACTATTACTAAAAGACGATCCATGAAACCCCAACTAATGGAACTGCAACGCCACAACATTATGTATCAATGGGGCTTCCCCTTTTCAGTCAGATTTAACTACCAAGGTACAATTTACAGAAGCAGATCAGCAGATGAACTACAACAAACCCTTTTAAAATTAAATCTGACAGAACCCACAAACAGCAACACTCCCACACGCAGAAGAGTGGCGTCATCTTCACCTTCAGGCAGCACCCAGAAAATTCCAGAACAAAATGGGAATCATCATTCTCACAAAAGAGGCCGTTATGCCACATCATCCATGGACCAAGAAGATTCAATGGACTGACATCCTAATTCCTGATATCTCTTCATTTATTATACTAAGAGATGGTTCTCTATAAAAAACCTATATTTATAACTGACTGTAACTGCATTCTGATAGTCACACACTGTGTGGGATCATGTTACATTCCAGTTATATTTCTTATTACTTCTGATTCATATAGCCTTAGAATATATAAGTGAAATAAGGAAATTCTTGTTCAGTTATATATTATCAGGTAATAATAATAGATTTATTACTTTTTAGGACAAATATGTTCAAAAATCCAGAAGTAATGGAAGCTTTTTTTTTTTTTTTTTTTTTTCTTTCTTTTCTTAAAACAAATATATTATTACCTAACTAGTTCCTAGAATTATGTTTTTGTTTATTCTAATCTGAAGCAATACAACCTCAATTTTATGAGTTAACATATCTAAACAGTTACATATGAATAAAATATGTAATTGTTTACTCTAAAAAGGGTTAAAATCCCAAAATAATTCAAACTATCTTCATCAATACCAAAGTTATTAACAGTACCTTTCTAACTGAATTATTTAGCCTAGGGCAAGACTAACCATATACAACCACCCTGGAATAAATAATTTCAACAAAAACTATATTCTGCACTCCAACTAATGAAACATCATTTTGATGTCTTTTGACATAGCACTTCTCTCCTGTAAGCGGAAGATCCGTGTACCCCCATTAGCCCTCCTCATTCTCCCAACCATATTATGTGGAAGTGTGACGAAGGCACTTATTCCCCTGAGAGAGATATTTATTCTCTTTCACGGGTAAATTGTGATTACTTGCAAAAAATAATTTATACAATGTATCATCTAATCTCATATGTTTTTTGTTTACTCTTTACTCCAGAATTCACTGGTTTCTTTTCTATCTATTCATCTCTTCAGTCCACACAGGTTGATCTGCGCAGTCAGCTCTGCATAACAAAAAGTAAGTCAAAACTATTTGATCTATTGCCATGGCACCACTGAATATACTTTCCCTGAATGTTCAGGGAATAAATGTCCCTCAAAAAAGGACCAAAGCCTTCCGTACTTTCCATAACAAGAAGGCTCACATAGTATGCCTCCAAGAAACACACTTCACCAAAGATTCTACTCCAAAATATATTTCTCCTTTTTATCAACAAATTTACACGGCTTCTGCCTGTACCAAGCAAAGGGGAACTCTAATTGCATTTCACCGATCCACACCATTCACCTTATCATCAGAAATTAAAGACCCAGAAGGTAGATACCTGATACTCATGGGTTATATAATGGATACAGCAATCACGGTGATTTCCTACTACGCTCCTAACAAACAACCTACACCATTCCTCTCACATATATTACAAGTGATTAATACACACAAAATAGGAACAGTGATAATGTGTGGGGATTCGAACCAGGTCCTCCTCCCATTTCTAGATAAATCACCTTTTACACCATCCAAAATAACCTCTAGATTACCTTTTTCTCAGCTTCTTTCCAAATACAATCTGGTAGATTCATGGAGAGAAAGTAACCCAATGAAAAAGAAATTCACTTATTTCTCGCACCCTCATCAAACCTTCACCAGAATAGATCATATTTTTCTAACAACAGGAATGATACCAGAAATTATTGCATCAGATATAATTCCGATTCCGTGGTCTGACCATAATGCAGTATACACTACTTTAGCCTCAGCTATACCAAAAGCGCATGACCCAACGTGGTACTTACCGGACATAATGCTCAAACACCCACTACATCAGATGGCCATTGAACAAGCTTTAAAGGAATACATATCAATTAATAATACAACAGACATCTCCCCAATAACACTGTGGGAAGCTCATAAGCCTGTCTTGCGTGGTACAATACAAAGACAAATGGCACTATTTAAACGGGAACGCAAAAATCTAGCAAAAAAACTAGAACTCAATTTTAATGCAGCCTACATATCATTTCAAGATAATCCAACTCAGAGTACAAAATCTCATCTGGAAAAATCTAGATTGGAATACGATCTATTTCTCACTGAGTCAGTTGATAAATCCCTCAAACGCTCCAAACACAATTTCTACATGAATACAAACAAACCAGGTACATATTTGGCTCGGGCATTAAATTCAACTAACAAATCTTTCAAACCAATACGTTTGAAATTATCAAAAAATGTTTACACTTGTAATCCAGTTAAAATAGTCCATAAATTTCACTCACATCTCGCAACTTTATACAAGACAAACAATGAATTTAATCCTACAGAGGCTGAATCCTTCTTCTCAAAAATAACCTTACCTGAGTTATCTCAGAATCAAAAAAGCAGTTTGGATGAGCCTATAACTATAGATGAAGTTGTTAACGCCATAAAAGACCTAAAACTTAACAAAAGACCAGGCCCAGACGGCTACTCGGCTTTATACTATAAAACATTCTCAGAAATACTCTCTCCCATTCTCACTGAAACTTTTAACAAACTTCTAGATGGACATTCTTTTCGGCAAGAAACACTAATGGCAATTGTTTGTATGATCCCAAAACCCCTTTCTGATGATACTTCCTGTGTGAATTATCGGCCTATCTCTCTGTTAAACCTCGATATTAAATTATTAGCAAAAATAATAGCAAAACGCCTCAATAGCATTATAGGAAAATTAATACATAGAGATCAAGTAGGCTTCATGCCAAATAGACAGGCAGGCGATAATATACGCAGGGCAGTGTTATTGGCACATATTGCTAAAAAACTGAAAATCCCTTTATGTTTTCTATCTCTCGATATTAAGAGGGCATTTGACACAGTATCCTGGCAATATATGCAATATTCATTACAAAAATGGGGTTTTGGACCCCACTTTTTAACATGGATCAAAGCATTATATAATAAACCCAAAGCCTATATAAAATATGCTGGATACAAATCTGAAGCCTTTAATATCGAAAGAGGTACCCGACAGGGTTGCCCATTATCTCCCTTATTATTTGCCCTTATACTTGAACCCATGGCCCAATATATCAGAACAAACCAAACTATAACTGGCATTGAAGTAGGAGGTATTACACACAAATTATGTATATTTGCAGACGATATATTACTTTTTCTATCATCACCACAGGTCTCTGGTCCTAACTTAATACCAGCTCTTGATGGATTTGCAGCCCTATCCGGCCTTATG
This sequence comes from Aquarana catesbeiana, assembly GCF_042186555.1. Taxonomy (NCBI): domain Eukaryota; kingdom Metazoa; phylum Chordata; class Amphibia; order Anura; family Ranidae; genus Aquarana; species Aquarana catesbeiana. The sequence goes on from NC_133329.1 coordinate 98,618,004, forward strand.
ATTAATCCTAAGAAATGCCTAGTGCTTAATATTTCACTCACAAACATGGAATTGATCCCGGCTAGGGCTGCACTCCCATTCACATGGGCAGAAAAATCAATCCCATATCTTGGAATTCATTTAACAGCCTCTCATTCTGACTTATTCTCAACCAATTATCCTCCTGTATTAAGACAGATCACAAATCTAATAAAACAATGGTCGCAACTTCCTTTATCCTGGATGGGGAAGATTAATGCAATCAAAATGACTATTCTACCCAAATTGCTTTATCTATTCAGAGTCCTCCCTATTCCAATTCCTTCCTATTTTTTGAGAATAGTACAAAAAAGAGCAACTTCGTTTATATGGGGCTCTTCTAAACCACATATATATATATATACCTATACACACACTACATCTTCCCAAAAATAAAGGAGGCCTGGGATACCCTAATTTTACTAACTACTACAGAGCGGCACATTTGGCCAGTCTGTCCAAATACCATGCAAAACAGGAAATCCCATTATGGGTATTTATAGAGGCTTCAGAAAATGACCCTCTATTAATATCAAATTTATTATGGCTTGATCCTAAAGACCGCTTTAAAATTCATAATCCCATAACTAAACACTTCTTATCTCTCTGGGATAAACTAAAAACCAAATATCAGTTACAATCTCCACACAATCCTCTCCTTTCTTTTATCAGAAATCCGGCCTTTTATCCGGCATGGATCTACCCAAATTCTTTTAAAGCTTGGACAACATCAGGCATTCAGACACTAAATGACTTCATAGCATCTAAATCATTCCTTTCATTCCCATCGCTTAGAGAAAAATATGATCTACCAAACTCTGAGATATTTAGATATCTCCAAATCAAAAATTTCTATACACCATTCCTAAAGGGGGATACACCATTATCCCAATTATCCATTTTTGAATCAATCTGTACAAAAGATCCATTTGCTAAAGGTACAATTTCATCACTTTATAATCAATTATATGGAGTACCAAATCTTAATAGACCCTCTTACGTTCAGAGGTGGGAGGAGGACCTGGGACGAACTTTAGAAGACACGGACTGGTCTAACATATGGCTCACATCTAAGTCATCTTCACCCAACATCTTAGCACTGGAGACAAATTATAAAGTCCTAACTCGCTGGTACCTTGTACCCGCTAGAGTGGCAAAATATTCATCTAATACCTCAGCTCTTTGTTTTCGAGGATGCCCAGAAATAGGCACATATTTACACATATGGTGGACGTGCCCAGTAATCCAAACCTTCTGGAAGGAAGTCTTCGTGATTGCATCTAAAATATTTAAAAAAATAATACAACCAGATCCATATTTAACTTTACTTAATCTAAAACCGGAATGGTTAACACTCTCTCAATTCAAACTTATGATCCAACTAATAACGGCTGCAAAACAAACAGTGGCCAAGGCATGGAATTCTCCTACATTGGTACTAGCAGAAACAATTCACAGAATGAATAATACAATGTCCCATGCTAAGATGGTAGCCATCGATCAAAATCAAATTCCAAAATTTGAAAAACTTTGGCATCCTTGGATAAAACAACAGTTCCTGTCAAACTTCAATGACTCTGTCCTGTTACCATGGTAACAGATTAAATGACTTACAGAGACACCCATTCTAAGGCTTCAAAGAGAACTAAAAAGAATAATAAACTGACGAGCGGGACAACCTTGTGGACCATACCTCTACCTTTCAACCCTTTTTCTTCTTTCTCTTTCCTTTTCTCCATCTTACGATTAAAGCTCATTATCAGAATTTATTTGACCAATATACACTCTACTTGTAAACAATATGTATAGTAGGTATAAATCATTTAAATACCTACAAAAGTAACTAAGGAAATGATATATATCTTTAATTTAGGTTTACGTGAACCCAATGTTTAATATTTGAAATTTCATGATATTTACCTATATAAACCCTACTGTAAAACAATGAGCTTACTTTATAGATCCTTGTAAACTTACTTTATGTATCTTTATAACATTGTATACTCAATAAACTTCTTTTGACAAGGAAATCGAAGCTATATAGTAAAACATAATAAGTTAAGCAAAAAATATATGTGTATTCATGGAATAACATCAAAGTCCATATATGACGACACGGTGACTTGAAAAAACAGTTTGTCAGTAGATAATCCACCACCGATATATATAAGGCTTACCGGAAAAGTTGAACCCAAATAGGCGTATGCCTAATGAGCCAGTAAGACTTGTGGTGTAATACACCCAGAGGGATCATTCGGCACAAACGATATCCAATGGAAAGGAGAGACTTTTATGGTCCTTCTTAGTACTTTTCAAATGGATGCCCACCGAAGGGATAGTAGCCAAAGGATATATCAGAGAATTTTCCCCCCGGGTATATATTTATAATAAGAAGAAGGAATAGGCCACATAGTGTAATTCCATTATGGATAAAACATTTATTTGTATATCAAAAAACAAAATAAGTGCAGCGCTGAAAATAAATATGAGTTGTATATCATACTAAAAATAACCATAAGGAGTGATTGACCCACCAAAGAAATAAATGAAGAAAAATATAAAAAATAGAAAAAAGATAAAAAACAAGTCTCCCATAGAAGACAAAGATAGATATCTCACCATATACGACAAGTGAAAAAATATATGTAAAGTGGTGAATTAAGTCCCAGTTATAAACAATGCAAAAAGCTCAAAAAAAGTCCATAAACAAAGTGAATTGATGACCAAAGTGCATATGTTCAGAAAAAATGTGACATAGGTGAGTCCTGTATCCAAAGTGATTCGCACCCAAGTGAGATATGAGGCTCCTTACCAGCTCGAGGTGACCACCATAACAGTGGTCTCACCAGGCATTTGGGAAATTATCAGGTCACCCACAAAACTATGCCGATACTCACAGTTGTAAGCGTGGTACTCAAAAGACAAAAACAAGAAAAGCTCCCATAGCGTAAAATTGCAATATAGTGTGGTTTATTGAACTAAAAGGATTGCACTTACAAGAATCTTCATCCATTAACAGCGTGTAGCCAAACATAAGGATCGCGGCGTCTCCACGAGCTTCCGCCTGCTTACTGTGTATGTCCCATCAATCACAGAGAAAAATGTAATGACGTCAGCGTCACAGGCTCCTCCCTACGCGTTTCGTCACCATAGGACGTCGTCTTGGGATTGGCCAAGTGACGCGGTCATCACGCTTAAGGTTTAAATAGTCCTGCGGCGCCATCTTGACTACTGGCTACTCGGGCAGAGGAGATGGGAACAAAACAGGCGCCGCCATATTGACTTCTGGCCGCCTATGTAAGCCAAATAGGGAACATACGAATTAGGTAAAATGTAGAATTTCCGCCATCTAGTGGTTACAAAAGATAACGCTAATGATAAATATTTGATTAAAGAAAAAAAGATGGAATAAAGTTCTCGCCATCTAGTGGGCAAAAACTATACCACTTATAAACTGATGGGTTATTTATTTTATTTATTTGTATATAAAAAAGGGAACACTCACATTTTATGAAGATAAAAAGCGCTTTGCAATATTGGTAAAAGGTGACGCAGTGGCATCAGCAGAGCCCATCCCGACGCATTTCGTCTAATGAGACATCATCTGGGGTGCCAGTCCACTGCGGCCACTGCGTATATATAGTATTTGTGTACCCCCTAATGAGCACCAGCTCTACTGGCAATCAATTTACAAACTTACTCACTTCTGGTTTGTGAACATGATGGCGCTGAGGCGTGCGGTGCAAGCCTCACTCTGAGATGTATTGATAACAGTGGTCGTGAGGTTCAAACCTCATTTTGGAATCAGCATAAAACGCATGGTCCTCGCGTCTCAACGTATGGCATCACCACAAAAAACATCATGTCCATATGGCATCAACATGCTATAATATAAGGCGATGACCGCCAGACGATCGCATGTCACCCTGCAATGCGACCGTCAAAAGTTTCCGAGTAGACAAAAGCCTACTTCCAGACGACGCCAAAATGGTGCCGGAGGAAAAAGGAAATGGTCCTCTAGTTAAGGTCGACACCAAGATGGAGCCTGCAGCGCACGTGTGTGAACCGCATGCGTGCTCCAAGCCTCGCCATCAAGGCCATATCTAGAGGCAATGAATGGAACATTATTGGCCAAATTAAACTGCAGAATACTTCATCACAATAGAAAACAAAAAAATGTTTTCCAGCGAAATCTAGAAGAATGTGGAAGTAATTTTAACAAAACCTGTAAATGGTGAATTGCACAGGGATATATGTTAAATAGTCAAACATCCGAAAATGGGCCGCTGTATTACCGCACAATATTCAGAAAAAAAGGGAAAAATGTATACCTTAGGTACTAAAATTATGTATTGTATATAAATGGCTCTATTTTATTGTGCCATAAAGAGAGCTGGTGCCCAAACAAAGGGGCACATAACACAGATGTAATAACAGAAACGTGAAACAATATGTGTCTTGAAAGGGCTTCCATGACCCTTCTCACTTTTTAATACTTTTTACTGACCAAACAGATGCTTCTTAAATTTTCTAGCCTGAGCTCGATCTTCGCACCTTTTGCATCCACGTAAGTTTGATTACTGTATCCTAATCTGACTCACCTTTGTAATCTGCTGACATTGTATAAACTGTGCCAGAAGAAAAACTTGTTTTTGCCAAAAGGCAAGAAGAGAGTTTGCCCCGGGCAAAAACTGCGGAGAGCTCTTTGAAGAGAACAGTTTTGAAGTTGTTGAAATCCTCATGGCAGCAAAAAAGGAATATTAAGTGTTGAAATGTGTGCAGCAAACATGGCCTACCTGTTCAGTATTTCATTTTTATTTTAGACTTTGTTGTAGTTTACTAGTCCATTTGTTGGTCATCTGAGGAGCTGGGAACTTTTACTTGTGATGTGGGAGAGGTGGTCCCAAAAACACTCACTTCGCACCCCTTGCTGTCACTCAGATCCTGAAAAAACGAATAAAAGACATTTGATTGTGATTGATGAAGTATAAAAAGAGAAAGAAAATATCTCTGCACCTGCTTTAAGAAGTACACTTGTAGGCAGGTGCAGTCTACTTTCTCCACTGCAGATGGCGCTGTCTGCAGCAGCACTGCAGTTGGGGAGGAAGTCATGATGAATGTGGTTCCTCTATGGTTTCTTGTCACTTGGAAGGGATCCGATAGGATGCTGCCAACCCATGTGACCCTGGTGACCATCTTGGATTAGGCAAAGCCTTTTTAGGGCCCAGTTTTAAGGAGCTTATGGTGAGTTGGTAGAGTAGGGACAGGTACCTCACCTGTGATGGACAGTACTAACGCTATGGAAAGGCTCCGGAAGAGGAAGGAAGCCCTTCTGGACCCCTCCACAATTGGAGCTCTAGACGGGCAGGTCACATTCTGCTCCCTCTCTACAGATGCTGTCAATCTGGCTAGAAACTTCTTCTTCACGTTGTTAGAAACTGAGTGCATCCGGCTGAGTACTCGTCCCACAGGACTTTTTGTGAACTGTTGCTGAAGTATTTCAATACAAATTTTACATTGCACCCAACTGTATGAATTATTGCTGCTGCACCACGCCGCACCTCACCTACACACTTATTCAATTGTTGTGATAGTGACTTCTCCCTACCTGAGGCAATCACTGCAGATGACCCTCATCAGTTAGCTGAGCTTCCTAAACACTTGCCATCCACAAATGTCTATACTGCATGCAGAAGGGTTGAGGCCTCAATATTATGTCATATATATGTGTTTATATATATATATATATATATATATATATATATATATATATATATATATATATATATATATATGTATATATGTATATATATATGTATATGTATATATGTATATATATATATGTATATATATATATGTGTGTTCCTTCAGCATTCTTATCTGTATGAAAAAAATCTTAAAATAAAGAGTGTTAAAAAAAGTGATTATCAAAATAAATGTGCAATTCTGGCTGTTTTGCCCCAAATCCTTTTTCTAATGATCAGTATTATTGACATATTTACTCCAAAGTATCATCTCCATCTTCTCATTGCAGTAATTTGGCACAGGATGTGTACATTCGTAGCGGTGTAGTGCTTTTCCTAATCCCTACAAGATTAATTAGTCCAATAGTAAATTATTTACACATAAACCTAATCCAATGTTCTAAATTATTAACTAATTAACCTAATCTAACATGCAGCTGACAGCACAGGGAAGGGAGAGAGGCACACAGCTGCCGCCATTAATAAAAGCATGGCTTTACTATGTGTAGATAAAATATAGTATTAGTTTTTTCGTACCTGCTGAGATCCGCCAAATACTCAATACACACATAAACTCTTGGCAAACCTGACAACAACAGAATAACTAAGGTGAGGTTTGTATATATCTGCCTCCTTTTTTAGTGCATTTTTTCATGTTGTGTGCATTTTCGTTATGCGTGACAGTGTGATACGTTGCACTTTTGATGTGTTAATATGCATTTTTGGTTTAGCCAATGAGATTGATTAGTGACATCATTCTTGTGAACTTTGGAAGAAGCTATTTCTCAGGAGCTGCCAAAACTCATTCAAATGCACTGTACTTGCATCTTCGTGCGTTGACTTTTATGGGTCTTGCACTGCATGAAAATGTACTGAAAAATCTCTATATGCCCATAGCTGTGAGGTTGGCTGGGTGTTCCAAACATTGCAAAATACTATCAGGCAGCACAAAATTCCCAATCACCATGCTCCACACTATGACTGACCTCCCTTTCTGGGTCCTCTTGGAGGCTCCTAACTGCTCACCGGTCACCATCTCCACCCTACTGTGGCTCCCTCCTAAACTACGTCCCCCTTCTGTTAGCCCCCTAATGGCGCATAGCCTGAAACTTTGGAAATCAGTAAGGTACTCCAGCAGGCTCATGTCCCCTTTTTTTCCACTACTCCCTCTCTTGAACAACCCTATGTTTCCACCTGACTTGGAACAACCGCACATATTTTTGTGGTGGCCCGCCCATGGGTTCTACAGGTCCAATATTTTCTTGGATCTCACACTTTCCCTACATGGTCTTCAATTCCAGAGACCCACAAAGCTCCTTCAGTTGAATTATTTCGCTCTATTCAGCTGCAGCGCTGGACAACCTTTCTTCCACTCCATGACACTTTCCTGTATCACAAAAATGCCTTCCAACACACTTGTCTTCACTCTCCTCTGTGCCTCTGCCTCTTTATCCTATGGGCCTAAGTGAGAGCAAGACCTGTCCCCTATTGACCTTGCAGATTGGAGCAAAGCCTGATCCAGCATAGCAAAGTGCTCCTTTAACAAGGCCACGCTGGAGGCGCTGGAGCCTAAAAGATCCTCGTTCGCTGGTACTGGGTTCCAGCCCGCATTGCCAAGTCTAACCCATCTTATACTGATAGATGCTTCTGGGGCTGTGGTCAGCGGGGAGCCAAATCCATTTTTGGTGGTCTGGCCACTGCCTCGTGGGATTTTGGTGGAGGGTCTTCGGACTCCTGTTCACCCTCTTCCACGTAACTATTCACAAGGATGCTGAACTAGTATTGCTCCATTGTCCGATCCCAGGCCTCTTCAATTATCAGCAGAAATTAGCCACATACCTATTTATCGCAGCTAAGCATGCAATAGCTAGAGCCTGGAAAAAGCCGGCTGTTTCGTTTGCAGAGGTGAAGAGCACCTTGACGACTCTTATGATCGATGAAAAGATGGCAAGTATTCTCCACGACACTCTAAATTCCTCAAAGTGTGGGCCTCATGGTGCTCAGGGCTGGATTTCCCACAAGGCCACCGAGGCCAGGCCTTGGGGCGGCAGTGGTGCAGGGGCGGCGCCGCTCCTGCGGCGACTTCTCGGCTTTTGCGGCCTCCCCCCTGCACTAACATCATTGGGAGCTCTGTATGAGCAGGGCGGGGATGAGGATAAACAAGCTGTTCTGACTAGAAAGGAGAGCAGGGGGCGGAGTCTGTGGGCAGTTGTGGGAGGAGCGTCTTCTCCTCCAGACAGCAAGACTTGTATGGGGTGGAGATGAAGGATAACTATTCCCCTCTAGTTCCGGCGCTCCACAGCCTCTGGCATCCTGTCACAGTGATATAGTGAGAGCGTGGAAAGACAGCTTGTGCAGGAGTCGGGCTGTGTTCTGTCTCCGCTGTCTTCCTAACCCCTCCCTCACTGCACTGCTTGTCCAATCCAATACTCCGCCTCCCATTTGTGCCCGCCCACACTCCAGCCACATGCATGCAATGCACTGTACTGTGCTGTGAGAGGAGTTCTGTTTTCAAACAATGGCTGCCACAGCCCTGGGGGGAGACCAGCCTGAATGGGAGAGCATAATTGATGAGTGAGACCCCCAGAATAACCCCCTTCTCTGTTCTCACCCCTTTGTGCTATGCACCTTCTTCCCTCCCCCTCTCTTCCTCATGATCATCACCCTCTCTCTCTCTCTCCCCTAGGCTAGAGCCTAGCCTGCCTGTATACCGTCCTAGCCTGCCTGTATATCATCCTAGCCTGCCTGTATACCGTCCTAGCCTGCCTGTATACTGTTCTAACCTGTCTATATACCCTCCTAGCCTGCCTGTATACCGTCCTAGCCTGCCTGTATACCGTCCTAGCCTGCCTGTATATCGTCCTAGCCTGCCTGTATACTGTTCTAGCCTGCCTGTATATCGTCCTAGCCTGCCTGTATACCATTCTAGCCTGCCTGTATACCGTCCTAGCCTGCCTGTATACTGTTCTAACCTGTCTATATACCCTCCTAGCCTGCCTGTATACCGTCCTAGCCTGCCTGTATACCGTCCTAGCCTGCCTGTATACTGTTCTAGCCTGCCTGTATATCGTCCTAGCCTGCCTGTATACCGTTCTAGCCTGCCTGTATACCGTCCTAGCCTGCCTGTATACTGTTCTAACCTGTCTATATACCGTCCTAGCCTGCCTGTATACCGTCCTAGCCTGCCTGTATACTGTTCTAGCCTGCCTGTATACCGTCCTGGCCTGCCTGTATATCGTCCTAGCCTGCCTGTATATTGTCCTGGCCTGCCTGTATATTGTCCTGGCCTGCCTGTATATTGTCCTGGACTGCCTGTATACCGTCCTCCCCTGCCTGTATACCGTCCTGGCCTGCCTGTATACCGTCCTGGCCTGCCTGTATATCGTCCTAGCCTGCCTGTATATCGTCCTGGCCTGCCTGTATATCGTCCTGGCCTGCCTGTATATTGTCCTGGCCTGCCTGTATACCGTCCTAGCCTGCCTGTATATTGTCCTGGCCTGCCTGTATATTGTCCTGGACTGCCTGTATACTGTCCTGCCCTGCCTGTATACCGTCCTAGCATGCCTGTATATTGTCCTGGCCTGCCTGTATATTGTCCTGGCCTGCCTGTATACCGTCCTAGCCTGCCTGTATACCGTCCTGGACTGCCTGTATACCGTCCTAGCCTGCCTGTATACCATCCTGGACTGCCTGTATACCGTCCTAGCCTGCCTGTATATTGTCCTAGCCTGCCTGTATATCATCCTAGCCTGCCTGTATACCGTTCTAGCCTGCCTGTATACCGTCCTAGCCTGCCTGTATACCGTTCTAGCCTGCCTGTATACCGTTCTAGCCTGCCTGTATATCGTCCTAGCCTGCCTGTATACCGTTCTAGCCTGCCTGTATATTGTCCTAGCCTGCCTGTATATCGTCCTAGGCTGCCTGTATATCGTCCTAGCCTGCCTGTATACTGTCCTAGCCTGCCTGTATACTGTTCTAGCCTGCCTGTATATCGTCCTAGCCTGCCTGTATACCGTTCTAGCCTGCCTGTATACAGTCCTAGCCTGCCTGTATACTGTTCTAACCTGTCTATATACCGTCCTAGCCTGTCTATATACCGTCCTAGCCTGCCTGTATACCGTCCTAGCCTGCCTGTATACTGTCCTGGCCTGCCTGTATACCGTCCTGGCCTGCCTGTATACCGTCCTAGCCTGCCTGTATATTGTCCTGGCCTGCCTGTATATTGTCCTGGACTGCCTGTATACCGTCCTGGCCTGCCTGTATACCGTCCTAGCATGCCTGTATATTGTCCTGGCCTGCCTGTATATTGTCCTGGCCTGCCTGTATACCGTCCTAGCCTGCCTGTATACCATCCTGGACTGCCTGTATACCATCCTAGCCTGCCTGTATATCGTCCTAGCCTGCCTGTATATCGTCCTAGCCTGCCTGTATACCGTTCTAGCCTGCCTGTATACCGTTCTAGCCTGCCTGTATATCGTCCTAGCCTGCCTGTATATTGTCCTAGCCTGCCTGTATACCGTTCTAGCCTGCCTGTATATCGTCCTAGCCTGCCTGTATACCATTCTAGCCTGCCTGTATATCGTCCTAGCCTGCCTGTATATCGTCCTAGCCTGCCTGTATACCGTTCTAGCCTGCCTGTATACCGTCCTAGCCTGCCTGTATATCGTCCTAGCCTGCCTGTATATCGTCCTAGCCTGCCTATATACAGTCCTAGCCTGCCTGTATACAGTCCTAGCCTGCCTGTATTTCATCCTAGCCTGCCTGTATACTGTTCTAGCCTGCCTGTATACCGTCCTGGCCTGCCTGTATATCGTCCTGGCCTGCCTGTATACTGTTCTAGCCTGCCTGTATATCGTCCTGGCCTGCCTGCATACCGTTCTAGCCTGCCTGTATATCGTCCTGGCCTGCCTGCATACCGTTCTAGCCTGCCTGTATACCGTCCTAGCCTGCCTGTATACCGTCCTAGCCTGCCTGTATATCGTCCTAGCCTGCCTGTATATCGTCCTAGCCTGCCTGTATACCGTTCTAGCCTGCCTGTATACCGTCCTAGCCTGCCTGTATACCGTCCTAGCCTGCCTGTATATCGTCCTAGCCTGCCTGTATATCGTCCTAGCCTGCCTGTATACCGTTCTAGCCTGCCTGTATATCGTCCTAGCCTGCCTGTATATCGTCCTAGCCTGCCTGTATATCGTCCTAGCCTGCCTGTATACTGTTCTAGCCTGCCTGTATACTGTTCTAGCCTGCCTGTATATCGTCCTAGCCTGCCTGTATACCGTTCTAGCCTGCCTGTATACAGTCCTAGCCTGCCTGTATACTGTTCTAACCTGTCTATATACCGTCCTAGCCTGTCTATATACCGTCCTAGCCTGCCTGTATACCGTCCTAGCCTGCCTGTATACCGTCCTAGCCTGCCTGTATACCGTCCTAGCCTGCCTGTATATTGTCCTGGCCTGCCTGTATATTGTCCTGGCCTGCCTGTATACCGTCCTAGCTTGCCTGTATACCGTCCTGGCCTGCCTGTATACCGTCCTAGCATGCCTGTATATTGTCCTGGCCTGCCTGTATATTGTCCTGGCCTGCCTGTATACCGTCCTAGCCTGCCTGTATACCATTCTGGACTGCCTGTATACCGTCCTAGCCTGCCTGTATACCGTTCTAGCCTGCCTGTATATCGTCCTAGCCTGCCTGTATACCGTTCTAGCCTGCCTGTATACCGTTCTAGCCTGCCTGTATACCGTCCTAGCCTGCCTGTATATCGTCCTAGCCTGCCTGTATACTGTTCTAGCCTGCCTGTATACTGTTCTAGCCTGCCTGTATACTGTTCTAGCCTGCCTGTATACCGTCCTAGCCTGCCTATATACAGTCCTAGCCTGCCTGTATACAGTCCTAGCCTGCCTGTATACAGTCCTAGCCTGCCTGTATACTGTTCTAGCCTGCCTGTATACCGTCCTGGCCTGCCTGTATATCGTCCTGGCCTGCCTGTATATTGTTCTAGCCTGCCTGTATATCGTCCTAGCCTGCCTGTATATCGTCCTAGCCTGCCTGTATACCGTCCTAGCCTGCCTGTATACCGTCTTAGCCTGCCTGTATATCGTCCTGGCCTGCCTGTATACCGTCCTAGCCTGCCTGTATATCGTCCTAGCCTGCCTGTATATCGTCCTAGCCTGCCTGTATATCATCCTAGCCTGCCTGTATACCGTCCTAGCCTGCCTGTATATTGTCCTACACTGCCTGTATACTGTTCTAGCCTGCCTGTATACTGTTCTAACCTGTCTATATACCGTCCTAGCCTGCCTGTACACCGTCCTAGCCTGCCTGTATACTGTTCTAGCCTGCCTGTATACCGTCCTAGCCTGCCTGTATATTGTCCTACACTGCCTGTATACTGTTCTAGCCTGCCTGTATACTGTTCTAACCTGTCTATATACCGTCCTAGCCTGCCTGTACACCGTCCTAGCCTGCCTGTATACTGTTCTAGCCTGCCTGTATACCGTCCTAGCCTGCCTGTATATCGTCCTAGCCTGCCTGTATACCGTCCTAGCCTGCCTGTATACCATCCTAGCCTGCCTGTCTATTGTCCTAACCAGGCTGTATACCGTCCTAGCCTGCCTGTATACCGTCCTAGCCTGCATGTATACTGTCCTGGCCTGCCTGTATACCGTTCTAGCCTGCCTGTATATCGTCCTAGCCTGCCTGTATACCGTCCTAGCCTGCCTGTATATCGTCCTAGCCTGCCTGTATACCATCCTAGCCTGCCTGTATACCGTCCTAGCCTGCCTGTATACTGTTCTAACTAGGGTTGCCACCTGTCCGGGATTCACCCGGACAGTACGGGTTTTGAAACATGTGTCCGGGTCTCTGGCCGCCTGAGACCCGGGCACATTATTCAGACCCATCTGTGGCTCCCTGTGCGGCGCGCCTTGCCTACACAGGCGGCCCTCTAATTAACTTCCCCGGCGAATCATAGTAATGGAATTCCCGCAGCTTGTGCGGGGTATCTTTGTGCCAGCATGGCACACCGCCCGTGAGATCCACTTTTTATGACAGCGCAGACCCGACATCTCTCCCCGCTGTCCCCAGCTGCAGGACACAGACACAGTGCAGAGAGAATGCTGTGGAGTGAACCCGCCCCTCCTCCTCCTGCTGTGTTGTTTTCCTGTGTACACAGAGGAGGAGGAGGGGAGGGGAAAGCTCTCCATGCTGCCGACAACGCTGCTGGACAGAGATCATCTATCAACTAATCCACAGTGAGTCTTCCAGAGGATGGGGGGCATGAACAAGTGGGTGAGGGGGGAACTAGCCTACAGTTCACTATGAGTAATTTGGGGGGATATCTTCTAGGGGGCACTTTAGTACCTGTGCTATAAGGGGGCTTGGATATGAAATCCAGGCCCCTTAGCACATATCCTCTCCCCCCAATATTAAAGAGATGATGTCTGCCACAGAGGGGGTGGCCCTTGGCACCCCACAAGAGATGTGGAAAATTGCTCCAGGTGCCCATACTAGTGCCCCCCTTCCAAGCAAGTTAGTGGAGCAAAATGTGGGTTCCAGGTCACAGGGCAGGTTCACACTATGAAAACACAGGAATGCGCTGTGCATTCTGTGCGATTCATATGTGACCTGGGTGCAATTTCAGCCCAATTATGTCTGCATTCTCTGACCATCTCCTGTACTATGTCCGCACACTCTATGACCATCTCATGTATCATGTCTTCAGTCTCTGATCATCTCCTGTACTATGTCTGCAGTCTCTGATCATCTCCTGTAGTATGTGTGCAGTCTCTGACCATCTCCTGTATTATGTCCGCACACTCTATGACCATCTCATGTATCATGTCTTCAGTCTCTGACCATCTCCTGTACTTTGTCTGCCATCTCTGACCATCTCCTGTATTATGTCTGCAGTCTCTGATCATCTCCTGTACTATGTCTTCAGTCTCTGACCATCTCCTGTACTTTGTCTGCCATCTCTGACCATCTCCTGTATCATGTCTGCAGTCTCTGACCATCTCCTGTATCATGTCCACACACTCTCTGACCATCTCCTGTATCATGTCCACACACTCTCTGACCATCTCCTGTATCATGTCCACACACTCTCTGACCATCTCCTGTATCATGTCCACACACTCTCTGACCATCTCCTGTACTATGTGTGCAGTCTCTGACCATCTCCTGTACTATGTGTGCAGTCTCTGACCATCTCCTGTACTATGTGTGCAGTCTCTGACCATCTCCTGTACTATGTCCGCACACTCTATGACCATCTCATGTATCATGTCTTCAGTCTCTGACCATCTCCTGTACTTTGTCTGCCATCTCTGACCATCTCCTGTATTATGTCTGCAGTCTCTGATCATCTCCTGTGTCATGTCTGCAGTCTCTGACCATCTCCTGTATCATGTCCACACACTCTCTGACCATCTCCTATACCATGTCTGCAGTCTCTGACCGTCTCCTGTACTATGTCTGCAGTCTCTGACCGTCTCCTGTACTATGTCTGCAGTCTCTGACCATCTCCTGTACTATGTCTGCATTCTCTGACCATCTCCTGTACTATGTCCGCACACTCTATGACCATCTCATGTATCATGTCTTCAGTCTCTGATCATCTCCTGTACTATGTCTGCAGTCTCTGATCATCTCCTGTACTATGTTTGCAGTCTCTGATCATCTCCTGTACTATGTCTGCAGTCTCTAATAATCTCCTGTACTATGTCTGCAGTCTCTGATCATCTCCTGTACTATGTCTGCAGTCTCTGATAATCTCCTGTACTTTGTCTGCCATCTCTGACCATCTCCTGTATTACGTCTGCAGTCTCTGATCATCTCCTGTACTATGTCTTCAGTCTCTGACCATCTCCTGTACTTTGTCTGCCATCTCTGACCATCTCCTGTATCATGTCTGCAGTCTCTGATCGTCTCCTGTACCATGTCTGCAGTCTCTGACCGTCTCCTGTACTATGTCTGCAGTCTCTGACCGTCTCCTGTACTATGTGTGCAGTCTCCGACCGTCTCCTGCACTATGTGTGCAGTCTCTGACCGTCTCCTGTACTATGTCTGCAGTCTCTGACCATCTCCTGTATCATGTCTGCAGTCTCTGACCATCTCCTGTACTATGTCTGCAGTCTCTGACCATCTCCTGTACTATGTCTGCAGTCTCTGACCATCTTTTGTACGATGTCCGCACACTCTCTGACCATCTCCTGTATCATGTATGCAGTTTCTTACCATCTCCTGTACTTTGTCTGCAGTCTCTGACCATCTCCTGTACCATGTCCACACACTCTCTGACCATCTCCTGTATCATGTCTGCAGTCTCTGATCATCTCCTGTATCATGTCTGCAGTCTCTGACCATCTTCTGTATCATGTACGCAGTTTCTGAGCATCTCCTGTATCATGTCTGCAGTCTCTGACTATCTACTGTACCATGTCCACACACCCTCTGACCATCTCCTGTACTATGTCTGCAGTCTCTGACCATCTCCTGTACTATATCTGCAGTCTCTGACCATCTCCTGTACTATGTCTGCAGTCTCTGACCGTCTCCTGTACTATGTCTGCAGTCTCTGATCATCTCCTGTACTATGTCTGCTGTCTCTGATCGTCTCCTGTACTATGTCTGCACTCTCTGATCGTCTCCTGTACCATGTCTGCAGTCTCTGATCGTCTCCTGTACCATGTCTGCAGTCTCTGATCATCTCCTGTACTATGTCTTCAGTCTCTGACCATCTCCTGTACTTTGTCTGCCATCTCTGACCATCTCCTGTATCATGTCTGCAGTCTCTGACCATCTCCTGTATCATGTCCACACACTCTCTGACCATCTCCTGTATCATGTCCACACACTCTCTGACCATCTCCTGTATCATGTCCACACACTCTCTGACCATCTCCTGTATCATGTCCACACACTCTCTGACCATCTCCTGTACTATGTGTGCAGTCTCTGACCATCTCCTGTACTATGTGTGCAGTCTCTGACCATCTCCTGTACTATGTGTGCAGTCTCTGACCATCTCCTGTACTATGTCCGCACACTCTATGACCATCTCATGTATCATGTCTTCAGTCTCTGACCATCTCCTGTACTTTGTCTGCCATCTCTGACCATCTCCTGTATTATGTCTGCAGTCTCTGATCATCTCCTGTGTCATGTCTGCAGTCTCTGACCATCTCCTGTATCATGTCCACACACTCTCTGACCATCTCCTATACCATGTCTGCAGTCTCTGACCGTCTCCTGTACTATGTCTGCAGTCTCTGACCGTCTCCTGTACTATGTCTGCAGTCTCTGACCATCTCCTGTACTATGTCTGCATTCTCTGACCATCTCCTGTACTATGTCCGCACACTCTATGACCATCTCATGTATCATGTCTTCAGTCTCTGATCATCTCCTGTACTATGTCTGCAGTCTCTGATCATCTCCTGTACTATGTTTGCAGTCTCTGATCATCTCCTGTACTATGTCTGCAGTCTCTAATAATCTCCTGTACTATGTCTGCAGTCTCTGATCATCTCCTGTACTATGTCTGCAGTCTCTGATAATCTCCTGTACTTTGTCTGCCATCTCTGACCATCTCCTGTATTACGTCTGCAGTCTCTGATCATCTCCTGTACTATGTCTTCAGTCTCTGACCATCTCCTGTACTTTGTCTGCCATCTCTGACCATCTCCTGTATCATGTCTGCAGTCTCTGATCGTCTCCTGTACCATGTCTGCAGTCTCTGACCGTCTCCTGTACTATGTCTGCAGTCTCTGACCGTCTCCTGTACTATGTGTGCAGTCTCCGACCGTCTCCTGCACTATGTGTGCAGTCTCTGACCGTCTCCTGTACTATGTCTGCAGTCTCTGACCATCTCCTGTATCATGTCTGCAGTCTCTGACCATCTCCTGTACTATGTCTGCAGTCTCTGACCATCTCCTGTACTATGTCTGCAGTCTCTGACCATCTTTTGTACGATGTCCGCACACTCTCTGACCATCTCCTGTATCATGTATGCAGTTTCTTACCATCTCCTGTACTTTGTCTGCAGTCTCTGACCATCTCCTGTACCATGTCCACACACTCTCTGACCATCTCCTGTATCATGTCTGCAGTCTCTGATCATATCCTGTATCATGTCTGCAGTCTCTGACCATCTTCTGTATCATGTACGCAGTTTCTGAGCATCTCCTGTATCATGTCTGCAGTCTCTGACTATCTACTGTACCATGTCCACACACCCTCTGACCATCTCCTGTACTATGTCTGCAGTCTCTGACCATCTCCTGTACTATATCTGCAGTCTCTGACCATCTCCTGTACTATGTCTGCAGTCTCTGACCGTCTCCTGTACTATGTCTGCAGTCTCTGATCATCTCCTGTACTATGTCTGCTGTCTCTGATCGTCTCCTGTACTATGTCTGCACTCTCTGATCGTCTCCTGTACCATGTCTGCAGTCTCTGATCGTCTCCTGTACCATGTCTGCAGTCTCTGACCGTCTCCTGTACTATGTCTGCAGTCTCTCACCGTCTCCTGTACTATGTGTGCAGTCTCTGACCATCTCCTGCACTATGTGTGCAGTCTCTGACCATCTCCTGTACTATGTCTGCAGTCTCTGACCATCTCCTGTATCATGTCTGCAGTCTCTGACCATCTCCTGTACTATGTCTGCAGTCTCTGACCATCTTTTGTACGATGTCCGCACACTCTCTGACCATCTCCTGTATCATGTATGCAGTTTCTTACCATCTCCTGTACTTTGTCTGCAGTCTCTGACCATCTCCTGTACCATGTACACACTCTCTGACCATCTCCTGTATCATGTCTTTAGCCTCTGACCATCTCCTGTATCATGTCTTCAGCCTCTGACCATCTCCTGTATCATGTCTTCAGTCTCTGACCATCTCCTGTACTATGTCTGCAGTCATTGACCATCTCCTGTATCATGTCTGCAGTCTCTGACTATCTACTGTACCATGTCCACACACTCTCTGACCATCTCCTGTACTATGTCTGAAGTCTCTGACCATCTCCTGTACTATGTCTGCAGTCTCAGACCATCTCCTGTACTATGTCGGCAGTCTCTGACCATCTCCTGTACTATGTCTGCAGTCTTTGACCATCTCCTGTATCATGTACGCAGTTTCTGACCATCTCCTGTACCATGTCTGCAGTCTCTGATCATCTCCTGTACTATGTCTGCAGTCTCTGATCATCTCCTGTACTATGTCTGCAGTCTCTGACCATCTCCTGTACTATATCTGCAGTCTCTGGCCATCTTTTGTACAATGTCTGCACACTCTCTGACCATCTCCTGTATCATGTATGCAGTTTCTTAACATCTCCTGTACTTTGTCTGCAGTGTCTGACCATCTCCTGTAGTATGTTTGCAGTCTCTGACCATCCTTTGTATCATGTCTGTAGCCTCTAATCATCTCTTGTATTATGGCCGCACAGTCTCGTAGTGTAATATAGGCTGAAACGAGAGCCACCAAGCTGGAGCCCAGAGAGGACCATCTGACTGAGCCCTGCACAGTGCACCTGAGTGGTGGTCAGTGACAGCGTAGCAAGGCCAGTCTGAGGGGGGATCACTAATGTAGGGGGCAGTGAATGCAGTAAGGTAAAGGGGCACTGATATAAAGGTTACCGCTTATATCAGTAACCCCCCCACCTTACCTTAGTGCATTCACTCTGTGGAAGGTGCTCTATGGTGACCAGAGTCCCCCCCCCCACATTAGAGTTTCATTTTAAATGCAAGTTGGAACTCTGTGGACAATTACATAAACGGGAACTCTGATATAAGGTGATCTCGTCACCAGAGCCCCCCTTACATCAGAGTTCCCCCATACATACAGTCCTTACCACTCCCCCTCCCCACCATATCTATCTATCTATCTATCTATCTATCTATCTATCTATCTATCTATCTATCTATCTATCTATCTATCTATCTATCTATCTATCTATCATACACACACACGCCAGGAGACCACCCCCCAATATTACACTGGGAGGCTTCCCACCAAACATTACACACTACATATACATTATATTGTACATTACGCACGCCTGCACTATATGCAATTGTCTACACCCACTGTTCACTGCTGCGCGTGCCGCATTACTACCCCCCTAGGGCACACAGAGGTGTCCCGGGTATTTTACAAACTCATAATGTATGCTACAAAAAAATGCCCAGCCCTGCTGAAGTGTTCGGGTTTGGCTCGAAGAAAAGGTGGCAACCCTAGTTCTAACCTGTCTATATACCCTCCTAGCCTGCCTATATACCGTCCTAGCCTACCTGTATACTGTTCTAACCTGTCTATATACCCTCCTAGCCTGCCTATATACCATCCTAGCCTGCCTGTTTATCGTCCTAGCCTGCCTGTATACTGTTCTAGCCTGCCTGTATACCGTCCTAGCCTGCCTATATACCGTCCTGGCCT
Organism: Aquarana catesbeiana; assembly: GCF_042186555.1. Lineage (NCBI taxonomy): Eukaryota > Metazoa > Chordata > Amphibia > Anura > Ranidae > Aquarana > Aquarana catesbeiana. Next base: position 98,637,203 of record NC_133329.1, read on the forward strand.
GCCTGTATATCGTCCTAGCCTGCCTGTATACTGTTCTAGCCTGCCTGTATACTGTCCTAGCCTGCCTGTATACTGTCCTAGCTTGCCTGTATACCGTCCTGGCCTGCCTGTATCTATTGTCCTAGCCTGCCTGTATACTGTTCTAGCCTGCCTGTATACCATCCTAGCCTGCCTGTATATCGTCCTAGCCTGCCTGTATACTGTTCTAGCCTGCCTGTATACCGTCCTAGCCTGCCTGTATACCGTTCTAGCCTGCCTGTATACCATCCTAGCCTGCCTATATACTGTCCTAGCCTGCCTTTATACCGTCCTAGCCTGCCTGTATACTGTTCCAACCTGTCTATATACCCTCCTAGCCTGCCTAAATACCATCCTAGCCTGCCTGTATACTGTTCTAGCCTGCCTGTATACTGTTCTAGCCTGCCTGTATACTGTTCTAGCCTGCCTGTATACCGTCCTAGACTGCCTATATACCGTCCTGGCCTGCCTGTATATCGTCCTAGCCTGCCTGTATACTGTCTTAGCCTGCCTGTATACTGTCCTAGCTTGCCTGTATACCGTCCTGGCCTGCCTGTATATCGTCCTAGCCTGCCTGTATACCGTCCTAGCCTGCCTGTATACCATCCTAGCCTGCCTGTATATTGTCCTAACCAGGCTGTATACCGTCCTAGTCTGCCTGTATATCGTCCTAGCCTGCCTGTATACCGTCCTAGCCTGCCTGTATATCGTCCTAGCCTGCCTGTATACCATCCTAGCCTGCCTGTATACCGTCCTAGCCTGCCTGTATACTGTTCTAACTAGGGTTGCCACCAGTCCGGGATTCACCCGAACAGTACGGGTTTTGAAACATGTGTCCGGGTCTCTGGCCGCCTGAGACCCGGGCACATTATTCAGACCCATCTGTGGCTCCCTGTGCGGCGCGCCTTGCCTACACAGGCGGCCCTCTAATTAACTTCCCCGGCGAATCATAGTAATGGAATTCCCGCAGCTTGTGCGGGGTATCTTTGTGCCAGCATGGCACACCGCCCGTGAGATCCACTTTTTATGACAGCGCAGACCCGACATCTCTCCCCGCTGTCCCCAGCTGCAGGACACAGACACAGTGCAGAGAGAATGCTGTGGGGTGAACCCGCCCCTCCTCCTCCTGCTGTGTTGTTTTCCTGTGTACACAGAGGAGGAGGAGGGGAGGGGAAAGCTCTCCATGCTGCCGACAACGCTGCTGGACAGAGATCATCTATCAACTAATCCACAGTGAGTCTTCCAGAGGATGGGGGGCATGAACAAGTGGGTGAGGGGGGAACTAGCCTACAGTTCACTATGAGTAATTTGGGGAGGGGGGGATATCTTCTAGGGGGCACTTTAGTACCTGTGCTATAAGGGGGCTTGGATATGAAATCCAGACCCCTTAGCACATATCCTCTCCCCCCAATATTAAAGAGATGATGTCTGCCACAGAGGGGGTGGCCCTTGGCACCCCACAAGAGATGTGGAAAATTGCTCCAGGTGCCCATACTAGTGCCCCCCTTCCAAGCAAGTTAGTGGAGCAAAATGTGGGTTCCAGGTCACAGGGCAGGTTCACACTATGAAAACACAGGAACGCGCTGTGCATTCTGTGCGATTCATATGTGACCTGGGTGCAATTTCAGCCCAATTATGTCTGCATTCTCTGACCATCTCCTGTACTATGTCCGCACACTCTATGACCATCTCATGTATCATGTCTTCAGTCTCTGATCATCTCCTGTATCATGTCTGCAGTCTCTGACCGTCTCCTGTACCATGTCTGCAGTCTCTGATCATCTCCTGTACTATGTCTTCAGTCTCTGACCATCTCCTGTACTATGTCTTCAGTCTCTGATCATCTCCTGTACTATGTCTGCAGTCTCTGATCATCTCCTGTACTATGTCTGCGGTCTCTGATCATCTCCTGTAGTATGTGTGCAGTCTCTGACCATCTCCTGTACTATGTCCGCACACTCTATGACCATCTCATGTATCATGTCTTCAGTCTCTGACCATCTCCTGTACTTTGTCTGCCATCTCTGACCATCTCCTGTATTATGTCTGCAGTCTCTGATCATCTCCTGTACTATGTCTTCAGTCTCTGACCATCTCCTGTACTTTGTCTGCCATCTCTGACCATCTCCTGTATCATGTCTGCAGTCTCTGACCATCTCCTGTATCATGTCCACACACTCTCTGACCATCTCCTGTATCATGTCCACACACTCTCTGACCATCTCCTGTATCATGTCCACACACTCTCTGACCATCTCCTGTACTATGTGTGCAGTCTCTGACCATTTCCTGTACTATGTGTGCAGTCTCTGACCATCTCCTGTACTATGTGTGCAGTCTCTGACCATCTCCTGTACTATGTCCGCACACTCTATGACCATCTCATGTATCATGTCTTCAGTCTCTGACCATCTCCTGTACTTTGTCTGCCATCTCTGACCATCTCCTGTATTATGTCTGCAGTCTCTGATCATCTCCTGTATCATGTCTGCAGTCTCTGACCATCTCCTGTATCATGTCCACACACTCTCTGACCATCTCCTGTACTATGTCTGCAGTCTCTGACCGTCTCCTGTACTATGTCTGCAGTTTCTTCTGACCGTCTCCTGTACTATGTCTGCAGTCTCTGACCGTCTCCTGTACTATGTCTGCAGTCTCTGACCGTCTCCTGTACTATGTCTGCAGTCTCTGATCGTCTCCTGTACTATGTCTGCAGTCTCTGATCGTCTCCTGTACTATGTCTGCAGTCTCTGATCGTCTCCTGTACTATGTCTGCAGTCTCTGATCATCTCCTGTACTATGTCTGCAGTCTCTGACCGTCTCCTGTACCATGTCTGCAGTCTCTGACCGTCTCCTGTACTATGTGTGCAGTCTGCGACCGTCTCCTGCACCACGTGTGCAGTCTCTGACCATCTCCTGTATCATGTCTGCAGTCTCTGACCATCTCCTGTACTATGTCTGCAGTCTCTGACCATCTCCTGTACTATGTCTGCAGTCTCTGACCATCTTTTGTACGATGTCCGCACACTCTCTGACCATCTCCTGTATCATGTATGCAGTTTCTTACCATCTCCTGTACTATGTCTGCAGTCTCTGACCATCTCCTGTACCATGTCCACACACTCTCTGACCATCTCCTGTATCATGTCTGCAGTCTCTGATCATCTCCTGTATCATGTCTGCAGTCTCTGACCATCTTCTGTATCATGTACGCAGTTTCTGAGCATCTCCTGTATCATGTCTGCAGTCTCTGACTATCTACTGTACCATGTCCACACACTCTCTGACCATCTCCTGTACTATGTCTGCAGTCTCTGACCATCTCCTGTACTATGTCTGCAGTCTTTGACCATCTCCTGTACTATGTCTGCAGTCTCTGACCGTCTCCTGTACTATGTCTGCAGTCTCTGATCATCTCCTGTACTATGTCTGCAGTCTCTGATCATCTCCTGTACTATGTCTGCAGTCTCTGATCGTCTCCTGTACCATGTCTGCAGTCTCTGATCGTCTCCTGTACCATGTCTGCAGTCTCTGACCGTCTCCTGTACTATGTCTGCAGTCTCTAACCGTCTCCTGTACTATGTGTGCAGTCTCTGACCATCTCCTGTACTATGTCTGCAGTCTCTGACCATCTCCTGTACTATGTGTGCAGTCTCTGACCATCTCCTGTACTATGTGTGCAGTCTCTGACCATCTCCTGTACTATGTCCGCACACTCTATGACCATCTCATGTATCATGTCTTCAGTCTCTGACCATCTCCTGTACTTTGTCTGCCATCTCTGACCATCTCCTGTATTGTGTCTGCAGTCTCTGATCATCTCCTGTACTATGTCTTCAGTCTCTGACCATCTCCTGTACTTTGTCTGCCATCTCTGACCATCTCCTGTATCATGTCTGCAGTCTCTGACCATCTCCTGTATCATGTCCACACACTCTCTGACCATCTCCTGTATCATGTCCACACACTCTCTGACCATCTCCTGTACTATGTGTGCAGTCTCTGACCATCTCCTGTACTATGTGTGCAGTCTCTGACCATCTCCTGTACTATGTGTGCAGTCTCTGACCATCTCCTGTACTATGTGTGCAGTCTCTGACCATCTCCTGTACTATGTCTGCAGTCTCTGACCATCTCCTGTACTATGTCTGCAGTCTCTGACCATCTCCTGTACTATGTCTGCAGTCTCTGTCCATCTCCTGTACTATGTCCGCACACTCTATGACCATCTCATGTATCATGTCTTCAGTCTCTGACCATCTCCTGTACTTTGTCTGCCATCTCTGACCATCTCCTGTATTATGTCTGCAGTCTCTGATCATCTCCTGTATCATGTCTGCAGTCTCTGACCATCTCCTGTGTCATGTCCACACACTCTCTGACCATCTCCTGTACCATGTCTGCAGTCTCTGACCGTCTCCTGTACTATGTCTGCAGTCTCTGACCATCTCCTGTACTATGTCTACAGTCTCTGACTGTCTCCTGTACTATGTCTGCAGTCTCTGACCGTCTCCTGTACTATGTCTGCAGTCTCTGACCGTCTCCTGTACTATGTCTGCAGTCTCTGATCGTCTCCTGTACTATGTCTGCAGTCTCTGATCGTCTCCTGTACTATGTCTGCAGTCTCTGACCGTCTCCTGTATTATGTCTGCAGTCTCTGACCGTCTCCTGTACTATGTGTGCAGTCTCCGACCGTCTCCTGCACTATGTGTGCAGTCTCTGACCGTCTCCTGTACTATGTCTGCAGTCTCTGACCATCTCCTGTACTATGTCTGCAGTCTCTGACCATCTCCTGTACTTTGTCTGCAGTCTCTGACCATCTCCTGTACCATGTCCACACACTCTCTGACCATCTCCTGTATCATGTCTGCAGTCTCTGATCATCTCCTGTATCATGTCTGCAGTCTCTGACCATCTTCTGTATCATGTACGCAGTTTCTGAGCATCTCCTGTATCATGTCTGCAGTCTCTGACTATCTACTGTACCATGTCCACACACTCTCTGACCATCTCCTGTACTATGTCTGCAGTCTCTGACCATCTCCTGTACTATATCTGCAGTCTCTGACCATCTCCTGTACTATGTCTGCAGTCTCTGACCGTCTCCTGTACTATGTCTGCAGTCTCTGATCATCTCCTGTACTATGTCTGCTGTCTCTGATCGTCTCCTGTACTATGTCTGCACTCTCTGATCGTCTCCTGTACCATGTCTGCAGTCTCTGATCGTCTCCTGTACCATGTCTGCAGTCTCTGACCGTCTCCTGTACTATGTCTGCAGTCTCTAACTGTCTCCTGTACTATGTGTGCAGTCTCTGACCATCTCCTGCACTATGTGTGCAGTCTCTGACCATCTCCTGTACTATGTCTGCAGTCTCTGACCATCTCCTGTATCATGTCTGCAGTCTCTGACCATCTCCTGTACTATGTCTGCAGTCTCTGACCATCTTTTGTACGATGTCCGCACACTCTCTGACCATCTCCTGTATCATGTATGCAGTTTCTTACCATCTCCTGTACTTTGTCTGCAGTCTCTGACCATCTCCTGTACCATGTCCACACACTCTCTGACCATCTCCTGTATCATGTCTTTAGCCTCTGACCATCTCCTGTATCATGTCTTCAGCCTCTGACCATCTCCTGTATCATGTCTTCAGCCTCTGACCATCTCCTGTATCATGTCTTCAGTCTCTGACCATCTCCTGTACTATGTCTGCAGTCATTGACCATCTCCTGTATCATGTCTGCAGTCTCTGACTATCTACTGTACTATGTCTGCAGTCTCTGACCATCTCCTGTACTATGTCTGCAGTCTCTGACCATCTCCTGTACTATGTCTGCAGTCTCTGACCATCTCCTGTACTATATCTGCAGTCTCTGACCATCTCCTGTATCATGTGCGCAGTTTCTGACCATCTCCTGTACCATGTCTGCAGTCTCTGATCATCTCCTGTACTATGTCTGCAGTCTCTGATCATCTCCTGTACTATGTCTGCAGTCTCTGACCATCTCCTGTATCATGTACGCAGTTTCTGACCATCTCCTGTACCATGTCTGCAGTCTCTGATCATCTCCTGTACTATGTCTGCAGTCTCTGATCATCTCCTGTACTATGTCTGCAGTCTCTGACCATCTCCTGTACTATATCTGCAGTCTCTGGCCATCTTTTGTACGATGTCCGCACACTCTCTGACCATCTCCTGTATCATGTATGCAGTTTCTTAACATCTCCTGTACTTTGTCTGCAGTCTCTGACCATCTCCTGTAGTATGTTTGCAGTCTCTGACCATCCTTTGTATCATGTCTGTAGCCTCTAATCATCTCTTGTATTATGGCCGCACAGTCTCGTAGTGTAATATAGGCTGAAACGAGAGCCACCAAGCTGGAGCCCAGAGAGGACCATCTGACTGAGCCCTGCACAGTGCACCTGAGTGGTGGTCAGTGACAGCGTAGCAAGGCCAGTCTGAGGGGGGATCACTAATGTAGGGGGCAGTGAATGCAGTAAGGTAAAGGGGCACTGATATAAAGGTTACCCCTTATATCAGTAACCCCCCCACCTTACCTTAGTGCATTCACTCTGTGGAAGGTGCTCTATGGTGACCAGAGTCCCCCCCCCTCCCCACATTAGAGTTTCATTTTAAATGCAAGTTGGAACTCTGTGGACAATTACATAAACGGGAACTCTGATATAAGGTGATCTCGTCACCAGAGCCCCCCTTACATCAGAGTTCCCCCATACATACAGTCCTTACCACTCCCCCTCCCCACCATATCTATCTATCTATCTATCTATCTATCTATCTATCTATCTATCTATCTATCTATCTATCTATCTATCTATCATACACACACACACCAGGAGACCACCCCCCAATATTACACTGGGAGGCTTCCCACCAAACATTACACACTACATATACATTATATTGTACATTACGGACGCCTGCACTATATGCAATTGTCTACACCCACTGTTCACTGCTGCGCGTGCCGCATTACTACCCCCCTAGGGCACACAGAGGTGTCCCGGGTATTTTACAAACTCATAACGTATGCTACAAAAAAATGCCAAGCCCTGCTGAAGTGTTCGGGTTTGGCTCGAAGAAAAGGTGGCAACCCTAGTTCTAACCTGTCTATATACCCTCCTAGCCTGCCTATATACCGTCCTAGCCTACCTGTATACTGTTCTAACCTGTCTATATACCCTCCTAGCCTGCCTGTATACTGTTCCAACCTGTCTATATACCCTCCTAGCCTGCCTATATACCATCCTAGCCTGCCTGTATATCGTCCTAGCCTGCCTGTATACTGTTCTAGCCTGCCTGTATACCGTCCTAGCCTGCCTATATACCGTCCTGGCCTGCCTGTATATTGTCCTAGCCTGCCTGTATACTGTTCTAGCCTGCCTGTATACTGTCCTAGCCTGCCTGTATACTGTCCTAGCTTGCCTGTATACCGTCCTGGCCTGCCTGTATACCGTCCTAGCCTGCCTGTATACTGTTCTAGCCTGCCTGTATACTGTTCTAGCCTGCCTGTATACCATTCTAGCCTGCCTGTATACCGTCTTAGCCTGCCTATATACCGTCCTAGCCTGCCTTTATACCGTCCTAGCCTGCCTGTATACTGTTCTAGCCTGCCTGTATACCGTCCTAGCCTGCCTATATACCGTCCTGGCCTGCCTGTATATCGTCCTAGCCTGCCTGTATACTGTCCTAGACTGCCTGTATACTGTCCTAGCTTGCCTGTATACCGTCCTGGCCTGCCTGTATATCGTCCTAGCCTGCCTGTATACTGTTCTAGCCTGCCTGTATACCGTCCTAGCTTGCCTGTATACCTTCCTGGCCTGCCTGTATATATTGTCCTAGCCTGCCTGTATACCGTCCTAGCCTGCCTGTATATCGTTCTAGCCTGCCTATATACCGTCCTAGCTTGCCTGTATACCGTCCTGGCCTGCCTGTATATATTGTCCTAGCCTGCCTGTATACTGTTTTAGCCTGCCTGTATATCGTCCTAGCCTGCCTGTAAACTGTTCTAGCTTGCCTGTATATCGTCCTAGCCTGCCTGTATACCGTTCTAGCCTGCCTGTATATTGTCCTAGCCTGCCTGTATATCGTCCTAGCCTGCCTGTATACTGTTCTAGCCTGCCTGTATATCGTCCTAGCCTGCCTGTATACTGTCCTAGCCTGCCTGTATACCGTCCTAGCCTGCCTGTATACCGTCCTAGCCTACCTTTATACCGTTCTAGCCTGCCTGTATACCGTCCTAGCCTGCCTATATACCATCCTAGCCTGCCTGTATATCGTCCTAGCCTGCCTGTATACTGTTCTAGCCTGCCTGTATACCGTCCTAGCCTGCCTATATACCGTCCTGGCCTGCCTGTATATCGTCCTAGCCTGCCTGTATACTGTTCTAGCCTGCCTGTATACTGTCCTAGCCTGCCTGTATACTGTCCTAGCTTGCCTGTATACCGTCCTGGCCTGCCTGTATACCGTCCTAGCCTGCCTGTATACTGTTCTAGCCTGCCTGTATACTGTTCTAGCCTGCCTGTATACCATTCTAGCCTGCCTGTATACCGTCTTAGCCTGCCTATATACCGTCCTAGCCTGCCTTTATACCGTCCTAGCCTGCCTGTATACTGTTCTAGCCTGCCTGTATACCGTCCTAGCCTGCCTATATACCGTCCTGGCCTGCCTGTATATTGTCCTAGCCTGCCTGTATACTGTCCTAGACTGCCTGTATACTGTCCTAGCTTGCCTGTATACCGTCCTGGCCTGCCTGTATATCGTCCTAGCCTGCCTGTATACTGTTCTAGCCTGCCTGTATACCGTCCTAGCTTGCCTGTATACCTTCCTGGCCTGCCTGTATATATTGTCCTAGCCTGCCTGTATACCGTCCTAGCCTGCCTGTATATCGTTCTAGCCTGCCTATATACCGTCCTAGCTTGCCTGTATACCGTCCTGGCCTGCCTGTATATATTGTCCTAGCCTGCCTGTATACTGTTTTAGCCTGCCTGTATATCGTCCTAGCCTGCCTGTATACTGTTCTAGCTTGCCTGTATATCGTCCTAGCCTGCCTGTATACCGTTCTAGCCTGCCTGTATATTGTCCTAGCCTGCCTGTATATCGTCCTAGCCTGCCTGTATACTGTTCTAGCCTGCCTGTATATCGTCCTAGCCTGCCTGTATACTGTCCTAGCCTGCCTGTATACCGTCCTAGCCTGCCTGTATATCGTCCTAGCCTACCTTTATACCGTTCTAGCCTGCCTGTATACCGTCCTAGCCTGCCTGTATATCATCCTAGTCTGCCTGTATACTGTTCTAGCCTGCCTGTATACCGTCCTAGCCTGCCTGTATACCGTCCTAGCCTGCCTGTATATCGTCCTAGTCTGCCAGTATACTGTTCTAGCCTGCCTGTATACCGTCCTAGCCTGCCTGTATATCGTCCTAGCCTGCCTGTATACTATTCTAGCCTGCCTGTATACCATTCTAGCCTGCCTGTATACCGTCCTAGCCTGCCTGTATATCGTCCTAGCCTGCCTGTATATCGTCCTAGCCTGCCTGTATACTGTTCTAGCCTGCCTGTATATCGTCCTAGCCTGCCTGTATACTGTCCTAGCCTGCCTGTATACCGTCCTAGCCTGCCTGTATACCGTCCTGGCCTGCCTGTATATCGTTTTAGCCTGCCTGCATACCGTTCTAGCCTGCCTGTATACCGTCCTAGCCTGCCTGTATATCGTCCTAGCCTGCCTGTATACCGTTCTAGCCTGGCTGTATACCGTCCTAGCCTGCCTGTATATCGTCCTAGCCTGCCTGTATATCGTCCTAGCCTGCCTGTATACTGTTCTAGCCTGCCTGTATATCGTCCTAGCCTGCCTGTATACCGTTCTAGCCTGCCTGTATACCGTCCTAGCCTGCCTGTATACCGTCCTGGCCTGCCTGTATATCGTTTTAGCCTGCCTGCATACCGTTCTAGCCTGCCTGTATACCGTCCTAGCCTGCCTGTATATCGTCCTAGCCTGCCTGTATACCGTTCTAGCCTGGCTGTATACCGTCCTAGCCTGCCTGTATATCGTCCTAGCCTGCCTGTATACTGTTCTAGCCTGCCTGTATATCGTCCTAGCCTGCCTGTATACCGTTCTAGCCTGCCTGTATACCGTCCTAGCCTGCCTGTATACTGTTCTAACCTGTCTATATACCGTCCTAGTCTGCCTGTATACCGTCCTAACCTGTCTATATACCGTCCTAGTCTGCCTGTATACCGTCCTAGCCTGCCTGTATACCGTTCTAGCCTGCCTGTATACCGTCCTAGCCTGCCTGTATACCGTCCTAGCCTGCCTGTATATCATCCTAGCCTGCCTGTATATCATCCTAGCCTGCCTGTATACCGTCCTAGCCTGCCTGTATATCGTCCTAGCCTGCCTGTATACTGTCCTAGCCTGCCTGTATACAGTTCTAGCCTGCCTGTATATCGTCCTAGCCTGCCTGTATACCGTCCTAGCCTGCCTGTATACCGTCCTGGCCTGCCTGTATACCGTCCTGGACTGCCTGTATACCGTCCTGGCCTGCCTGTATACCGTTCTAGCCTGCCTGTATATCGTCCTAGCCTGCCTGTATACCGTTCTAGCCTGCCTGTATACCGTCCTAGCCTGCCTGTATACCATCCTAGCCTGCCTGTATATTGCCCTGGCCTGCCTGTATACTGTCCTAGCCTGCCTGTATATCGTCCTAGCCTGCCTGTATACCGTCCTGGCCTGCCTGTATATTGTCCTGACCTGCCTGTATACTGTCCTAGCCTGCCTGTATATCTTCCTAGCCTGCCTGTATACCGTCCTGGCCTGCCTGTATACCTGTATATAGAGACGATAGAGGGGTGTATATAGAGATGATAGAGGGATGTATATAGAGATGATACAGGGGAGTATATAGAGATGATAGAGGGGTGTATATAGAGATGATAGAGGGGTGTATATAGAGATGATAGAGGGGTGTATATAGAGATGATAGAGGGGTGTATATAGAGATGATAGAGGGGAGTATATAGAGATGATAGAGGGGTGTATATAGAGATGATAGAGGGGTGTATATAGAGATGATAGAGGGGAGTATATAGAGATGATAGTGGGGTGTATATAGAGATGATAGAGGGGTGTATATAGAGATGATAGAGGGGTGTATATAGAGATGATAGAGGGGTGTATATAGAGATGATAGAGGGGAGTATATAGAGATGATACAGGGGAGTATATAGAGATGATAGAGGGGAGTATATAGAGACGATAGAGGGGAGTATATAGAGATGATAGAGGGGGGAGTATATAGTGGAGATATGTTTTTAATTGATCTATTGTAGCAGTCATCGATAAAGGACGAGAATGATGGTGTGGTGTGTGTGTGTGTGGGGGGGGGGGGGATGGCATTGAAGGACCCGGCCTTGCGGTGGCAAAGGGTGTAAATCCGGGCCTGATTACGGCCAAGACCACAGAGCTGTCAAAGGACGTCAGGAATAAGATTGTAGACCTGCACAAGGCTGGAATGGGCTACAAGACCATCAGCAAGAAGCTTGGTGACAACTGTTGAAGCGATTATTCGCAAATGGAATAAATACAAAAAAACCATCGATTGCTCAGTCTGAAGCTCCATGCAAGGTTTTGCCTCATGGGGTGAGGATGATCATGAGAAAAGTGAGGGATCCGCCGAGAACTACACGGGAGGAGCTTGTGAATGATTTCAAGGCAGTTGGTACCACAGTCACCAAACAAACCATTGGTAACACAATACGTAGCCGTGGATTGAAATCCTGCAGCACCCGCAAGGTCCCCCTCCTCAAGAAGGTACATGTAAAGGACCGTCTGAAGTTTTTGCAATGAACATCTAAATGATTCAGATTAGGATTGGGAGAAAGTGCTATGGTCAGACAAGACCAAAATTGAGCTCTTTGGTATTAACTTGACTCACCGTGTTTGGAGGAAGAAAAATGCTGATTATGACCCTAAGAACACCATCCCTACCAGGGCCGATCCTACCCGGGGTGCGCAGGGTGCTTTGTGTATACACCGCTCCTAAAGCGACTCAAAGAAGCTACTTGCAGGAATTTTTTGGACGTCGTGCCAGTGCTTTGCTCCAGTGTGAAAGCATTCGGGCTCTCACACTGGGATTGTAGATAGGGCTTTTTCCAGGCGCTATTTTTAACACTGAAGCGCCTGAAAAACGCCTCCAGTGTGAAAGGGGTCTAATGGACCATCTCCTGTACTATGTCTGCAGTAAGGATGAGCTCCAGCGTGTTCGCAAGCTGCAAGGAAGTCGGCACTGCACAGCGCTAATCACAGGCAGTGAGACATTTCCCAATGTGCGGCTGCAGAGATTGGGAAATGTGTCACTGCCTGTGATTAGCGCTGAGCATTGCCGACTTCCTGGTGGGCTCTGCAAGTGCAGCTTGCGAACACGCCGGAGCTCATCCTTAGTCTGCAGTCTCGGACCATCTCCTGTAGTATGTCTGCAGTCTCTGACCATCTCCTATACTATGTCTGCAGTCTCTGACCATCTCCTGTATTATGTCTGTAGTCTCTGACCATCTCCTATACTATGTCTGCAGTCTTTGACTATCTCCTGTATTATGTCTGCAGTCTCTGACCATCTCTTGTACTATGTCTGCAGTCTCTGACCATCTCCTGTACTATGTCTGCAGTCTCTGATCATCTCTTGTATTATGTCTGCAGTCTCTGACCATCTCCTGTACTATGTCTGCAGTCTCTGACCATCTCCTGTACTATGTCTGCAGTCTCTAACCGTCTCCTATATCATGTCTGCAGTCTCTGACCATCTCCTGTACCATATCTGCGGTCTTTGACCGTCTCCTGTACTATGTCTGCAGTCTCTAACCATCTCCTGTACTATGTCTGCAGTCTCTGATCATCACCTGTACTATGTCTGCAGTCTCGGACCATCTCCTGTATCATGTCTGCAGTCTCAGACCATCTCCTATACTATGTCTGCAGTCTCTGACCATCTCCTGTACTATGTCTGCGGTCTCTGACCATCTCCTGTACTATGTCTGGGGTCTCTGACCATCTCTTGTACTTTGTCTGCAGTCTCTGACCATCTCCTGTACTAAGCCTTCGGTCTCTAACCGTCTCCTATATCATGTCTGCAGTCTCTGACCATCTCCTGTACTATGTCTGCAGTCTCTAACCATCTCCTGTACTATGTCTGTAGTCTCTGACCAGCTCCTGTACCATGTCTGCAGTCTCTGACTATCTTCTGTGCCATATCTGCAGTCTCTGACCATCTCCTGTACTATGTCTGCAGTCTCTGACCATCTCCTGTACTATGTCTGTAGTCTCTGATCATCTCTTGTACCATGTCTGCAGTCTCTGACCATCTGTTGTATTATGTCTGCAGTCTCTGATCATCTCCTGTACCATGTCTGCAGTCTCTGATCATCTCCTGTACCATGTCTGCAGTCTCTGATCATCTCCTGTACCATGTCTGCAGTCTCTGATCATCTCCTGTACTATGTCTGCAGTCTCTGACCATCTCCTGTACTACGTCTGCAGTCTCTGTCTCCTATATCATGTCTGCAGTCTCTGACCTTCTCCTGTACTATATCTGTGGTCTTTGACCGTCTCCTGTACTATGTCTGCAGTCTCTAACCATCTCCTGTACTATGTCTGTAGTCTCTGACCATCTCCTGTACTATGTCTGCAGTCTCTGATCATCACCTGTACTATGTCTGCAGTCTCGGACCATCTCCTGTATCATGTCTGCAGTCTCGGACCATCTCCTATACTATGTCTGCAGTCTCTGACCATCTCCTGTACTATGTCTGCGGTCTCTGACTATCTCCTGTACTATGTCTGAAGTCTCTGACCATCTCCTGTACTAAGCCTTCGGTCTCTAACCGTCTCCTATATCATGTCTGCCGTCTCTGACCATCTCCTGTACTATGTCTTCAGTCTCTAACCATCTTCTGTACTATGTCTGTAGTCTCTGACCAGCTCCTGTACCATGTCTGCAGTCTATGACCATCTTCTGTGCCATATCTGCAGTCTCTGACCATCTCCTGTACTATGTCTGCAGTCTCTGATCATCTCCTGTACTATGTCTGCAGTCTCTGATCATCTCTTGTATTTTGTCTGCAGTCTCTGACCATCGCCTGTACTATGTCTGTAGTCTCTGATCATCTCTTGTACCATGTCTGCAGTCTCTGACCATCTGTTGTATTATGTCTGCAGTCTCTGATCATCTCCTGTACCATGTCTGCAGTCTCTAATCATCTCCTGTACCATGTCTGCAGTCTCTGATCATCTCCTGTACTATGTCTGCAGTCTCTGACCATCTCCTGTACTATGTCTGCAGTCTCTGATCATCTCCTGTACCATGTCTGCAGTCTCTGACCATCTCCTGTACTATGTCTGCAGTCTCTGATCATCTCCTGTACCATGTCTGCAGTCTCTGACCATCTCCTGTACCATGTCTGCAGTCTCTGACCATCTCCTGTACCATGTCTGCGGTCTCTGACCATCTCCTGTACTATGTCTGCAGTCTCTGATCATCTCCTGTACCATGTCTGCAGTCTCTGACCATCTCCTGTACCATGTCTGCAGTCTCTGACCATCTCCTGTACTATGTCTGGGGGCTCTTTCTAACAGATTCTCTAACAGAAGCCCTCTCTGTCTGCATCAGAGAGACTCCACTCCAGGTCTCATTAGTGTACGCTCTTCCTGTATTTTCTTTATTGTTAAAAGATCATGGGAGGATCCCAGGGTAACGAAGAGTTCTTAGGGGAACATCTCCGTGTTTGAGTCGTTGCCATAGAAACATTTGTAAAGGGGAGGTGTTGGTAAGATGACCACGCCCACGTGGGGGCGCCAGAAATATTTCTGCACCCAGGCGCCTGTGACCCTAGGATCGGCCCTGAGTATCGGTGCCGATACCGAGAATTTGCCCAAGTACTTGTACTCGGGCAAATGTTCCCAATGCTTCACCTGATACCTTTTACATGCCGAGTCTCCCGGAAGTCAGAGGGTGGAGAAGGTGGAACGGAGCTCGAGTCCTGGCACAGTGAGAGCGAGTCCTTGCAGCGGAAGGGAAGCTTATGGGGGCAGGGATGTGGGTCGCAGCCGCATGTGCCGCCCATCAGAATCGATAACAGAAGTGACGGCCCGAGTCTTCGTCAGACACTTAAACCGCGGCGCTCGATCTTTGCACACCCTGCACTCGGCCTCAGTAAGCCTGCAGTCACAAGGCGGCAGCGGACATCTTGTTACACCCAGCCCATATAGTTCACTAACAGAGCTGCACGATTCTGGCCAAAATGAGAATCACAATTTTTTTTTGCTTAGAATAAAAAGATCACGTTTCTTGCAACGTAAAGTCTTTCACATTATACAAAAAAAATTGGGCTAACTTTATTTTTATTTCAGTTACTTATATAGCGCCGTCAATTTACGCAGCGCTTTACATATACATTGTACATTCACATCAGTCCCTACCCTCAAGGAGCTTACAATCTAAGGTCCCTAACTCGCATTCATACATACATACTAGAGACAATTTAGACAGGATCCAATTAACCTACCAGCATGTCTTTGGAGTGTGGGAGGAAACTGGAGTATCCGGAGGAAACCCATGCAGGCACAGGGAGAACATGCAAACTCCAAGCAGGTATTGTCGTGGTTGGGATTCGAACCAGCAACCCTTCTTACTGCTAGGCGAAAGTGCTACCCGCTACACCAACTTTACTGGTTAGTTTTTTTTTTTGTTTTTTTTTGTTTTTTTTTAATTCA
Source organism: Aquarana catesbeiana (assembly GCF_042186555.1). Lineage (NCBI taxonomy): Eukaryota > Metazoa > Chordata > Amphibia > Anura > Ranidae > Aquarana > Aquarana catesbeiana. The sequence continues at coordinate 98,653,001 of NC_133329.1, forward strand.
TTAAAGTAATTTTTTCCAAAAAAATTGCATTTGAAAGACCGCTGCGCAAATACAATGTGATATTGCAACAACCACCATTTTTTTCTCTAGGGTCTCTACTAAAAAAATATATATAACGTTCGGGGATTCTAAGTAATTTTCTAGCAAAAAAAAAAAAAGATTTTAACTTGAAACCAACAAATGTCAGAAAAAGGTTTAGTGTTTAAGTGGTTAAACTTACTTCTTTTACACACCAAAGTCTATTCCATTGACAAATTGTTACAATGTTTATACTTAAGTTTCACTGATAAAGAATGTTGTGATTCTTGGCAGACTGCCCGTTTTTTTTTTTTCTTCCTTTCTTTTGATGGCTGAGGCTTCAGAAGAACAGAGAGAATTCTTTGCATAGACAGAATCGTGAAACACTTTTGTCAAGATCGCAATGGGGAAAAAAATCACGATAACGATTCTTGACGATTAATCGTGCAGCTCTACTAACTATTTGGGCTGGGTGTAACAAGATGTCCGCTACTGAATTCTGACTAGGCTTATGGCCCGTACACACGTTCCGAATATCGCACGAAAACTGTCGTCCGAGGAAGAATCGTACGATATTCGGATCGTGTGTACACTACTTTCGACAGCCGATCGCGACCGTTCATCCTATATCATTCGATCGGGCATGCACGAAAATTTTCCTCGTACGATTCCACATCGTACGATTTTCGTTTAGTCAGTATACTTGTTGCCTGAAAATACAATACAAATACATTATAACACAGGACATCACTTCTGATTTTTTTTTTTTTTTTCAGTCGTACAAGAATTTTCGTGACTTAACCTATTCTATTTCTACTTGCGATTATTAAGCGAAAACGGTCATACGATCTGTCGTACGATATTCGGATCGTGTGTACGGGCCATTACTGGGGTCGAGTGCAGGGTGTATAAAGATGGGCTCTTGTATACTCTACTCTTTCTCGATTTAATTTTATCATGCCAGGCTGCCAGCAATTATCAGTGCTGCATTTCAGCGCCACTGCCTGCCAATCAGTTTGACCTATCATTGCCCATAAGTGCCACCTATTAGTGCCCATACGTGCCACCAATCAGTGCTGTAAATCAGTGCCCATCAGTCAGTGCCACATATCATTGCCCATAAGTGCCACCTATTAGTGCCCATACGTGCCACCTATCAGTGCTGTAAATCAGTGCCCATCAGTAAGTGCCACATATCAGTGCCCATAAGTGCCACCCATCATTGCCGCAAATCAGTGCCCATCAGTCAGTGCCAGCCATCAGTGCCGCATATCAGTGCCCATCAGTAAGTGCCACATATCAGTGCCAGCCATCATTGCCGCAAATCGGTGCCCATCAGTCAGTGCCAGCCATCAGTGCCGCATATAAGTGCCCATCAGTAAGTGCCACATATCAGTGCCCATCAGTGCCAGCCATCATTGCCGCAAATCAGTGCCCATCAGTCAGTGCCACCTGTCATTGCTGCAAATCAGTTCCCTTCAGTTTTCATAATTATAAAAAAAGATATCATTCGTCTATATTGTGCTTTGAAAACCGTCACTTGACATTACAAAAAAGTATCAGTAATTGGTCTTGGCGAGTACGTGGAAAAAAGTATCGGTACTTGTATTCGGTCTTAAAAAAGTGGTATCGGTGCAACCCTAGCGGCGGGCGTCAGCGGACATCGCTCCATAGGAGGCTGCAAGGTCTGATCAGGTCCGCCTCAAAACCTGACAGGTGGATCTAATCGGACAGATCGTGTGAAAGTGTCTTTAGAGGAACGGATGAGTCTTCGGATTGTTTGCCAAGATGAAAAGTCATCAGAACCACTCAAGTTTTTGAACACATTAACCACTTAAGCCCCGGACCATTTGGCTGCCCAAAGACCAGAGCACTTTTTGCGATTCGGCACTGCGTCGCTTTAACTAACAATTGCGCGGTCGTGCGACGTGGCTCCCAAACAAAATTGATGTTTTTTTCCCCCCACAAATAGAGCTTTCTTTTGATGGTATTTGATCACCTCTGCGGTTTATATTTTTTGCGCTATAAACAAAAACAGAGCGACAGTTTTGAAAAAAAAACGCATTATTTTTTACTTTTTGCTATAATAAATATCCCCCAAAAAATATATATCAAAACATTTTTTTTCCTTAGTTTAGGCCGATACGTATTCTTCTACATATTTTTGGTCAAAAAAATCGGAAAAAGCGTTTATTGATTGGTTTGCGCAAAAGTTATAATGTCTACAAAATAGGGGATAGTTTATGGCATTTTTATTAATAATTTTTTTTTATACTAGTAATGGCAGCGATTTCTATCGGGGCTGTGACATTATGGCAGACAGATCGGACACTTTTGGCGCAATTTTGGGACCATTCACATTTATACAGTGATCAGTGCAATTAAAAAGGCATTGAATACTGTGTAAATGTGACTGGCAGTGAAGGGGTTAACACTAGGTGGCGCTGTAGGGGTTAAGTGTGTCCTAGGAAGTGATTCTAACTGTGGGGGGGAAGGGCTACATGTGACTCGACACTGATCAACACTCCCGATTACAGGGAGCTGTGATCAGTGACAGTGTCATTAGGCAGAACGGGGAGATGCTTGTTTACATTAGCATTTCCCCGTTCTTCCTCACTGAGACGATCGCGGGTATCGAGTCCACGGGACCTGCGATCACGCTCACAATGCTCCCGGCGGGCGAGCGCGCGCCCGCAAGCCGCCTCTTGAGGGGCAATGTACAGGTACGCTAATCTTCCTGTACGTGCCCTTCTGCCGCAGTATATCTGTTGAAACTGTTGAAACCTGAGCAGGCATTGCCGGGTTCGGATGATGAGGAGGGACGGAGAGAAGATGATTTTTTTGGTTTATTACCTCGACCTTCCAACAGTAACATCTTCTTTTCTATTTTCTTTTTCAGATTACTCACAGCCAGAATAATCCCAAGGGTAAGATATATACACTCACCGGCCACTTTATTAGGTACACCTGTTCAATTGCTTGGTAACACAAATTGCTAATCAGCCAATCACATGGCAGCAACTGAATGTATTTAGGCATCTAGACGTGGTGAAGAAGACTTAGTGAAGTTCAAACCCGAGCATCAGAATGGGGAAGAAAGGGGATTTAAGTGACCTTGAACGTGGCATGGTTGTTGGCGCCAGGCAGGCTGGTCTGAGCGTTTCAGAAACCGCTGAACTACTGGGATTTTCACGCACCACCGTCTCTCGGGTTTATAGAGAATGGTCCGAAAAAGAGAAAATATCCAGTGCGCGGCGGTTGTGTGGACAAAAATGCCTTGTTGATGTCAAAGGTCAGAGGAGAATTGACAAACTGATTCAAGGTGATAGGAAGGCAACAGTCACGGAAATAACCACTCGGTACAACCAAGGTAGGAAGAATACCATCTCTGAGCGCACAACACGTCGGGCCTTGAAGCAGATGGGCTACACCAAAAGACCACACCTGGCAGCCAAGAACAGGAAACTGAGTCTGCAGTCCGCACAGGCTGACCAAAACTGGACGGCAGAAAATTGGAAAAACGTGGCCCGGTCTGAGGAGTCTTGATTTTAACCTTTTATTACAGGTTTTTAAAAATAAATTGTATATAAACCACTGTGTGTTTTCTACTTCAGGGGAGAGTTAGATTGATCAAGTGTTGGTCAGGTGAGAAGAGTTCTGCAATCTTGTAGCTGTCCCTCCTAATCTGAGAGAAAAAGAGATACTTATACAGGTTCCCCACTCTGCAACCAAAGAAAAGGGAATTTTCCCTGCAAAGCACAAGTTTTGCACTAAGAGGTGTGGGCTGTGTGAAACCAACTGCATAAACCATGGCAATAAAATAACAGCCTTGTGAAAATGATTTCTCACATTGACCTCTAATAATTGAGCAATGAAGGTACCAAAAGGTTTGCAGGATTCCTAAATGAGTTATATAGGCCTCATACACACGGACGTTTTAACAGCGGATTTTTTGCTGCTTAAAGCGGTTGTATACCCGCTGTTTTTTTTTGTTTTTTTTTCTACACCTGCAAGGGAAAAGGGATAATGAGCTAGTATGCACCGCATACTAGCTCATTATGAGATACTTACCTTAGAACGAGGCGCCGGCATCTCACCCGGTCCACGCCGAGGGAGCTGACATTTCCCCTCGACGCGTCTTCCGGGTATCGCGGTTCCGGCGCTGTGAGTGGCCGGAGCCGCGATGTCGTCACTCCCGCGCATGCGCGTGGGAGACTTCTGTCCGGCAAGCTCCGGAGTTTGCCGGGCTGTCTGCCGAGAATCCCCTGTGCGCATGTGCCGCTGCAGTCAGCGGCTCATTGCGAGGGTAATATCTCCTAAACTGTACAGGTTTAGGAGATATTTTTTTTACCTACAGGTAAGCCTTATTATAGGCTTACCTGTAGGTAAAAGTTAAAAAAAAAAGGTATACAACCGCTTTAAGAACGCCACTCCCTGTTATTCAGTGGGCTCATACACTCCATGCCGTTTTTTTAGCTGTAACAGGCAAGGTCGTTTTTAAGGTCCAAAAAAAACCAAGGACCAGCGCATTCTGAGGCTCCAGCTCTAGAGCTGTTTTGATGCCGAAAAAAGCTCATAAACGCGCATCAGCGCTATACCGACGTTTTTTTAGCGTCAGCGTTTTTAAGCTGTAAAAATGTTTATGTGAGTAATTTGGGAGTGGAAAATAGCAGAGGGATGTTTTTTTTTAAAAAAGCGCTTACAAACGACGTTGAACACGCATTGACGCCAAATCAAAACGCTAATAAAATCGTGTTTTTAAGGCTGCTTTTTTTCCAGGTGTTGTTACTAGCTTTACAGCACGTTTTTTAAAACGTCCGTGTGTATGAGGCCTAAATGTTACACTGGCTTCTAATCAATAGACCAGCCTTTTTCAACCAGGGTGCCCCGAGGTTTCTCCAGGTGGTGCCTTGGCAAAATGCCTAAAAATTGCCAAAAAATTGTATACAAGCTGGCGGGTGGATGAAGCCTTCCTTATAGTGTCACAAAGCCACAGGTTCTCATTGTGCACCATTACGACCTTCTACCTGATGACCAATGACATCATCAGCTGATAAGGAGGATGTTGCCTACATAGCATCCTTGTTTGACCCCCCTTGCCCCTCTCCATCAGCTTTGAGGTCACGGCTGAGTGATGGAAAAAAAAAAACTGAGGGAGAAGAGAAACATTGGAATACTAGTCAGTACCAGTTTGCAAAAGTGTATTTGCTTTGGAAGAATAAATCACCTCCAATGTTGGGATGTTGCTGCATTAAGTAAAACTGATAGGCCCCTTTCACACTGAGGTGCTTGTAAACTGCCAGTAAAACACTGAGCACTTTTAAAGAGCTTTTCAGGCGCTTTTGAAGTGCTTTCTATTCATTTCAATGGAGAGGGGCGTTTTTTCACCGCTCTGCCAGTGCACTGCCCCAGTGTGAAAAGCATTCATTGACTTTAATGAAAATAGGTTTTCATGAGCTTTTTTTAGCGTGAAAGCGCCTCAGTGTGAAAGGGGTCTTACATTTTAGAATGAGGTGCCTCAAGACTGTCCATAATTTTGGAGGGTGCCTTGACTGAAATAAGGTTGAGAAACGCTGCAATACACAGTGGAACTGGCTACTAAAACTTCAGAGTTTGCTGGATAAATTGCTACAATCGTCTCTGCCTGTAACATTTCTTCACACTGTTGATAGGCTGTGAATAAATTACTGGTGTCCCTAGAACAACCTTCCAGTATAGAGCGCTCAATAATATTCCTATATAATGACAGCCATCAAAATTTCCACTCCCCTACTCGCATTTGGCGAGTGGAAATAATGTGAAGGCGAGTGTGAATTGGAGGAGAGGGACGGACGCCTATTCTCTTCCCAGCGATGTGCCAGAAACTGTGGTGTCCCTAGAACAATCTTCCAGTATAGAGAGCTCAATAATATTCCTATATAATGACAGCCATCAGAATTTCCACTCGCCTAGTCGCATTTGGCGAGTGGAAATAATGTGAAGGCGAGTGTGAATTGGAGGAGAGGGACAGACGCCTATTCTCTTCCCAGCGATCAGCCAGAAACTGTGGGGAGAGGAGAGAAAGAGGAGAGCCGGTCAGATCACACAGAGCGGGGATCTTCCACAGTGACCCAGCTTGGATCTGTAAATGCCAGCCGCTGTCAAAGTTCCGCCTCCTGGACCAGCTCCTATGATAGACAGCACACTGGTCCAATGCTGGGAAATTTAAGCAATGTGACATCTTTAATAGAAGGCGGGACTTTGACAGCGGCCAGGGTTTCAGATCCAAGCTGTGTCACAGCGGGAGATCCCCGCTCTGTGTGATCCCCATGCACTGATGAGGCTGTACTGATGGGCACTAATAAAGTTGTTCATATTTATTTTTGTAACTTAATTCTGCATAAAACATTTAACTGTCCTTTCATGGGATAATTTACGAGGGCGTGTTTAGGGGTGGAGTAGGGGCTGGGTGGGGCAACTGGTGGCGAGCAATGCTTAAAGGATTAATCCAGAAGTTTTTTTTAATCTTAATGCATTGCATTAAGATAAAAAAAACCTTTTCTTTGTAGCAGCTTCCCCAGAACCCCCTAATTTCTTACCTGATCCCCATCTCTCTCCAGCGTTGTCCACAAATGTCTAAGCCATCCAGGCAGGGCCGTCTTTAGCGCAGGGCAAACGGGGCAATTGCCCTGGGCCCAATCTTTGTTGGGGGGCCCGCATTAGCCGTGAATTGGGGCCCCGATGACGGCTTTGCAGAGCGCACAGAGGATACGGGAGGATGTATTCCGCACTAGCCAGCTGAGAGGGGGCGGGGCCGGGAGCTCCACTGACGCTCTGACCCCGCCTACGTACAGCCTGTGTACTCGGAAAAGAGCGTCTGTAGTGAGAGCCAGTGGGAGCGTCAGTGGAGCTCCCGGCCCCACCCCCTCTATACTGGCTGGTGAATACAGAGTTCTGGGGGTGGGGCCGGGAGCTCCAATGACACTCCCACTCCGATCACTGGCTCTCACTACAGACTCTCTATTCCGAGTACACAGGCTGCACGTGGGCAGGGTCAGAGCGTCAGTGGAGCTCCCGGCCCCGCCCCTCACAGCTGGCTAGCTTGGGAATACATCCTCCCGTGTCCTCTGTGTGCTCTGCAAAGCTGTCATCGGGCCCCAATTCACGGGTGACGCGGGCCCCCCAACAAAGCATCAGTGGAGCTCCTGGCTGTTGTAGTGAGAGCAGAGAGTGGAAGCCCCGCCCACACACCTGAATGTATGTAGTGAGTTTGGCTGGCCAGGTATGTCCTTACACCCATAAAATGCCTGACTGTTTAAACCCTGAGCTGTGTTATTCAACTGTAAAGCTGTGCATTGCTGAAAGTTCTCTGACCATCCCCTGTATAATGTCTGCAGTCTCTGATTGTCTCCTGCAGTATGTCCGCAGTCTCTGGTAATCTCCTGCAGTATGTCCGCAGCCTCTGGTAATCTCCTGCAGTATGTCCGAAGTCTCTGATTGTCTCCTGCAGTATGTCCGCAGTCTCTGGTAATCTCCTTCAGTATGTCCGCAGTCTCTGTCTCCTGCAGTATGTCCGCAGTCTCTGGTAATCTCTTGCAGTATGTCCGCAGTCTCTGGTAATCTCCTGCAGTATGTCCACAGTCTCTGATTGTCTCCTGCAGTATGTCCACAGTCTCTGATTGTCTCCTGCAGTATGTCCGCAGTCTCTGGTAATCTCCTGCAGTATGTCCGCAGTCTCTGGTAATCTCCTGCACTATGTCCGCAGTCTCTGATTGTCTCCTGCAGTATGTCCGCAGTCTCTGGTAATCTCCTGCAGTATGTCCACAGTCTCTGATTGTCTCCTGCAGTATGTCCGCAGTCTCTGATTGTCTCCTGCAGTATGTCCGCAGTCTCTGATTGTCTCCTGCAGTATATCCGCAGTCTCTTATTGTCTACTGCAGTATGTCCGCAGTCTCTGATTGTCTCCTGCAGTATGTCCGCAGTCTCTGATTGTCTCCTGCAGTATGTCCGCAGTCTCTGATTGTCTCCTGCAGTATGTCCGCAGTCTCTGATTGTCTCCTGCAGTATGTCCGCAGTCTCTGATTGTCTCCTGCAGTATGTCCGCAGTCTCTGATTGTCTCCTGCAGTATGTCCGCAGTCTCTGGTAATCTCCTGCAGTATGTCCACAGTCTCTGATTGTCTCCTGCAGTATGTCCACAGTCTCTGATTGTCTCCTGCAGTATGTCCGCAGTCTCTGGTAATCTCCTGCAGTATGTCTGCAGTCTCTGGTAATCTCCTGCACTATGTCCGCAGTCTCTGATTGTCTCCTGCAGTATGTCCGCAGTCTCTGGTAATCTCCTGCAGTATGTCCACAGTCTCTGATTGTCTCCTGCAGTATGTCCACAGTCTCTGATTGTCTCCTGCAGTATGTCCGCAGTCTCTGATTGTCTCCTGCAGTATGTCCGCAGTCTCTGATTGTCTCCTGCAGTATATCCGCAGTCTCTTATTGTCTACTGCAGTATGTCCGCAGTCTCTGATTGTCTCCTGCAGTATGTCCGCAGTCTCTGATTATCTCCTGCAGTATGTCCGCAGTCTCTGATTGTCTCCTGCAGTATGTCCGCAGTCTCTGATTGTCTCCTGCAGTATGTCCGCAGTCTCTGGTAATCTCCTGCAGTATGTCCGCAGTCTCTGATTGTCTCCTGCAGTATGTCCGCAGTCTCTGGTAATCTCCTGCAGTATGTCCGCAGTCTCTGATTGTCTCCTGCAGTATGTCCGCAGTCTCTGAACCTCTCCTGTAGTATGTCTGCACTCTCTGACACTCTCCTGTAGTATGTGTATTAATGTGCCCCTTTACTTGCTCAATTATTTGTGATTGCTCCACTGCTCAGTGAGAGGTAATGATGTGCATTAACCTCTAGCAACCAATCAGCGAACAGTAGTGATCTGCTTTAATCTCTAGCAACCAATCAGTAACTGGTAATGATGTGCTGTAACCCCTAGCAACCAATTAGTGAGCGCTAATAATGTACATTACCTCTTGCAACCAATCGGCAAGCAGAAATTAAGTGTTGTAAACTCTAGAAACCAGCCAGTGAGTAGGGATGAGCTCTGGCGTGTTCGCATGGCGCACGTGCCGAGCCCGCCAGGAAGTCGGCACGGGGCAGCGCTAATCACAAGCAGTGAGACATTTCCCGATGTGCGGCTGCAGAGATCGGGAAATGTCTCACTGCTTGTGATTAGCGCTGCGCCGTGCCGACTTCCTGGCGGGCTCGGCACGTGCGCCATGCGAACATGCCGGAGCTCATCCTTACCAGTGAGCAGTAAGGATAGGCTGTAACCTCTGGCAAACAATTGCAATCGCTGCGTGATCTGCTGCAGTAAACTGATTTTGAGTCTACCTGCTATTTTTTGTATGTCTCAGAATGGAGGGGGGGGGCCAAGAAAATGTTTGCCCAGGGCCCAATCAAAATTAAAGACGGCCCTGAGATAGACGTTCCGGCTGGACTGGCCCTTTAACCACTTCCGGACCGCCGCATGCCGATGTACGTCCAACTTTTGCCGGCGGATATCGTTGTTATAGTAGCAGCTAGCTGCCATAACCCCGGTATCCCCGTTTTCGTGCGGCGGTCGGCTTTCTGATAAAAGTGGTCCCTGCGACAGGTTCGCCGCAAGATCATTTTTATCGGTGGCGGGAGAGGGGGCCCCCCCTCCCGCCGCGATCCGGTGCCCTCCGCCGCTTACCGGAGCCGTCGGTAGCGGGGGAGGCGATCGCGTCCTTCTCAGTGCTGTTCCTGGAATGAGTGAGGCTAAAATGGCGCCCAGTCGTCTCCATGACACTGCTGGGCGGAAGTGACGTCAAAACGTCACTTCCGCCCAAGCCTCTTAAAGGCATATTTTTTTCAATGTCATTTTTTTAAATTACTTTTTTTTTTTTTTTTTTGCATTTTAGTGTAAATATGAGATCTGAGGTCTTTTTGACCCCAGATCTCCTATTTAAGAGGACCTGTCATGCTTTTTTCTATGTTTACATTCCTTGTAATAGGAATAAAATAGACACAATTTTTTTTTAAAAAACAGTGTAAAAATAAATAAAATAATGTAAAATAAATAATTTTTTTTAAAAACCCCCTGTCCCGACGAGCTCGCGCGCAGAAGCGAACGCATACGCTAGTAGCGCCCGCATATGAAAACGGTGGTCAAACCACACATGTGCGGTGTCGCCACGACCGGTAGAGCAAAAGCAATAATTCTAGCCCTAGACCTCCTCTGTAACGCAAAACACGCAACCTGTAGAATTTTTTAAACGTCGCCTATGGAGATTTTTGAGGGTAAAAGTTTGACGCCATTCCATGAGCGGGCACAATTTTGAAGCGTGACATGTTGGGTATCAATTTACTTGGCGTAACATTATATTTCACAATATAAAAAAAAAATTGGGCTAACTTTACTGTTGTCTTATTATTTTATTCAAAAAAGTGAATCTTTTCCAAAAAAAGATTACGGTGCAAAAAAAAGTATTGCAACGACCGCCATTTTATTCTCTAGGGTGTTCGAAAAAAAAACAACATATATAATGTTTGGGGGTTCTAAGTAATTTTCTAGCAAAAAAAAACTGTTTTAAACATGTAAACACCTAAAATACAAAATGAGGCTGGTCCTTAAGTGGTTAATAAATCAGTCTGAGGGACGCAGGTCACATGATCACAGTCACTGTATAGCAGGGGTAGGGAACCTGGGTCTCTCCAGCTGCTGCAGAACTCATGCCTCTGGGAGTAATTGGAACTGCCAGCCTTGCAATGCCTCATGGGAAATGTAGTTCCACAACAGCTGGAGGTCCCCCCAGGTTGCCTCCCCCCTGCTGTATAGAGTGTCGCCGCTTCCGTTAAATGTAAATAGGAACAAATCTGTGTCACGTCACAAGTTTTATGTACAAATAAACCGCGTGGGATCGGCCTACCACTGAGATTCTACATCCTACAGCACCCCAAGGTACCTGGGAATGCTGGGACTTGTAGTCCCCCCTATGTGGGTGGAGGACTGCGGCTGATCCCGTCATAAAAAAAAAAGCAAAAAAATCAATAAAAAATAGTTTTGTAGGTCAAGTCAGTGGCGTCACTAGGGTTGGTGTCACCCAGTGCGGTAAAACATGGTGTCACCCCCTCCACCAACTATAGTCGCCCCTCAGTACAGACCCCCCCTCCACTAAGTGCAGACCCCCCACTAAGTATAAACCCCTCTCTCAGTACAGACCTCCCATCAGTATAGACCCCCTCAGGACAAACCACCCCCCTCTATTAGTACAGACCCCCCAGAACAAACCACCCCCCCTCCATTAGTACAGACCCCCCATAACAAATCACCCCCCCTCTATTAGTACAGACCCCCCCCAAACAAACCACCCCCCTCTATTAGTACAGACCCCCCCAGAACAAACCACCCCCCTCTATTAGTACAGATCCCCCGACAAACCACCCCCTGCATTAGTACAGACCCCCCCAGAACAAACCACCCCGCCCTATTAGTACAGATCCCCCGACAAACCACCCCCCTGCATTAGTACAGACCCCCCCAGCCAAACTACCTCCCCTACATTAGTACAGACCACCCAGGACAAACCACCCCCCTACATTAGTATAGACCACCCCCAGAACAAACCACCCCTCCTTACATTAGTATAGACCCCCCCAGGACGAAACCACCCCCCTACATTAGTATAGACCACCCCCAGAACAAACCACCCCTCCTTACATTAGTATAGACCCCCCCAGGACGAAACCCCCCCCTACATTAGTATAGATTAAATGACACACAGGTGGACTCTTTTTACTAATTAGGTGACTTCTGAAGGCAATTGGTTCCACTGGATTTTAGTTATGGGGTATCAGAGTAAAGGGGGCTGAATACAAATACACACCACACTTTTCACATATTTATTTGTAAAAAAAAAAAACTAAAACCATTTATCATTTTCCTTCCACTTCACAATTATGTGCCACTTTATGTTGGTCTATCACATAAAATCCCAATAAAATACATTTATGTTTTTGGTTGTAACATAAGATAACGTGGAAAATTTCAAGGGGTATGAATACTTTTTCAAGGCACTGTATATACATTATATTACCAAAAGTATTGGGACGCCTGCCTCTACACTCTACACATAAACTTTAATGACATCCCAGTCTCAGTCTGTAGGGTTTAATGTTGAGTTGGCCCACCCTTTGCAGCTTCAACTCTTCTGTGAAGGCCGTCCACAAGGTTTAGGAGTGTGTCTATGGGAATGTTTGACCAATTGTTCCAGAAGTACATTTGTGAGGTCAGGCACTGATGTTGGACGAGAAGGCCTGGCTTGCAGTCTCCGCTCTAATTCATCCCAAAGGTGTTCTATCGGGTTGAGGTCAACCTTCCGGAGGTCAATTCGTTAGAAGAACTGCAGTCCGCTCACATAATTTGTAATAAAAACATCTTTGCCATTCTGAAGCTTCCCTCCAACCACTTTGCATATTATTTTATATATATAGTGATTCTGTACTTGCCAAATATGCTGCAGAAATCTACCGCCACTGAGTCTGGCTGCAGCCATTTTAACTGTGGGCAGCTCAAGCTGCTGTCTGCTCACTTCCTGGATTTACACAGACACACAGAGGCACACCTCCGGCTCTGCAGCTCTCATTGGTCCTCTTATGACTCACCCCCCTCTCCCTTCATGAGAATGAGAAAGAGAGCTGTGCATGATGTCATAATCCTAGGCTAATGACCAGACAAAAAACAGGAAGTTGGCTGTATAAGGGATTTACTGGCAGAAAAAAAAAATGTTTTACAATCCAAAGGTAAAACAACAACAAGGGCAGAAGATTTAATAGAGACAGGCTCCGAACTGTTCTCGGGCCTTTTCGGCCGTTTCCGAGGCTCTCCAGCCTCCCCCCCACCCCCCCGGCTCTGCCCGCATGCGGAATTGCATCCCATTGAAGTCAATGCGGAATGAATTATTTTCATTTCCATTGACTTCAATGGGAAAACTCGCTTTGATATGAGAGTACTTTGGAATACGAGCATTCTCCTGGAACAGATTATGCTCCTAATCCGAGGTTCCACTGTATAAGATATGTGCACATGTACAAGGAAACATCTAGAATTCAAAGCAGATGACAACAATGAATCACTCGGCAATATCATTGGAGTGATTGTCCCGACATGTTTCGCCACTCTGGGCTCATCAAGGGATGTTTTAAAGACAATTAGATGTAACACTGCATAGAACGAAACAAAATTAAAAACATTACAATTATTAATAAATGAAAATATCCTAAGTGAAATATAAATCTACTATAAAAAATAATTTAAGTGAAAGGGAGTGAGGGGGTGGGGGGGGAGAAAGGACTAGGAAAAGGAAAATAAGGGATGGAAGATGACAAGTAGGGAAGGAAGGGAAGAAGGGGGGAGGAGAGGGGGAAAGAAAGGATGGAGGGGGATCTTTTATTTTGATGCACCTGAAATGCATTTAGCTGATTTTAACTGAAAGTTCAATTGGACATTAAATGCCCGAATTCTCTGACCGTCACCTGTACCATGTCTGCAGTCTCTGACAGTCTCCTGTACCATGTCTGCAGTCTCTGACCATCTCCTGTACAATGTCTGCAGTCTCTGACCATCTCCTGTACAATGTCTGCAGTCTCTGACCATCTCCTGTACTATGTCTGCAGTCTCTGACCGTCTCCTGTACAATGTCTGCAGTCTCTGACCGTCTCCTGTACAATGTCTGCAGTCTCTGACCGTCTCCTGTACAATGTCTGCAGTCTCTGACCGTCTCCTGTATCATGTCTGCAGTCTCTGACCGTCTTCTGTATCATGTCTGCAGTCTCTGACCGTCTCCTGTATCATGTCTGCAGTCTCTGACCGTCTCCTGTATCATGTCTGCAGTCTCTGACCGTCTCCTGTATCATGTCTGCAGTCTCTGACCGTCTCCTGTATCATGTCTGCAGTCTCTGACCGTCTCCTGTATCATGTCTGCAGTCTCTGACCGTCTCCTGTAGTATGTAAAAGAAAAAAAACTGTGCTGTTTCCAAACCTACAACTACAGCTGCAGCTCAAAGTGAAATGTACACAAGCATAAATAGATAAACGTAAGGAGCTGCGCTTCTCAAAAAACATAGTTACATAGTAGGTGAGGTTAAAAAAAAGACACAAGTCCATCAAGGCCAACCTATGTGTGTGATTATATGTCAGTATTACATTGTATATCCCTGTATGTTGTGGTCGTTCAGGTGCTTATCTAATAATTTTTTTGAAATTATCGATGCTCCCTGCTGAGACCACCGCCTGTGGAAGGGGATTCCACATCCTTGCCGCTCTTACAGTAAAGACCCCTCTACGCAGTAAAACTGCTTTTCTTCTAATTTTAATGAGTGGCCACGAGTCTTGTTAAATTCCCTTACGTGACGTAAAAGGCTGCCAGGGAACATCAGAAGGAGAGCGTAGCTGCACTGGACACAGCGAGTGAATAATAGAGCATTGAACCCTTACTGTGTCCTATTATAGAACTCCCAGCACAGCAGGGTATCAATATTATAATAAATCACACAGGCAGCACAGTAAGTGCTCGTTTTATTTTTTTCATTTATCAGATCATTTCATTTAGATGCGGCATTCGTTATTTCCGAAAAATTTGTTACGTTCAGTTTGCCAAATTTGGAAGGAAATTCCAATACCTAT